>NW_026606671.1:600000-942500 GCF_029890125.1 Rhinichthys klamathensis goyatoka | reverse complement strand
GAATGTTATATTGTGATTGTTGTAAATTGTGCAACATCAGACAACTCGGTTTACATTTGTGAATAGGATACAAATGCCAAAAATCTGCATGCTAAACATTTGGAAGAGACTATGTTTGTCCTCTATCATTTACTCTGTCCTTTACAATTCTCTCTTTTACACACAAACACAAACACACACACACACACACACACACTCACCTTCCAGAGTCCTCACACTCAAGTTACCATGGCTGAACTAACCACTTCCATCTGTAAGCTCTTCATTTATACCGTCACCACGCTCGCCAGACAAAATGGCTTCCACATGGCAATCAGACAGAACAACAACAACTGCAGGGAGAGAAGGAGATTTAGCCAACAAAATCCAGCACTGCAGAGAGAAACCATCAGCCAGACAAAACAAAACAAGACAAGATACAAGACAAACCTTGTCTTTAGCACATCCTGACTGAATACAAACCATCTGTTCAAATAAACAGATAGACAATAAATAAATGAGAGAAGGCCTATTACTGTGGGCTTAGTTTTAACTATACACATATCTGCTAGAACTAATATCTCTTAAAGGAACAGCTGACCTCAAAATATAATTATTTTATTATTCGCTCAATCAATGTTTTTGCAAATCCATATGCTTAATTTTTGTTCATGGAGCACAAAATATATACATATTTTATCTTCATCCAATCTTTTGCATCAAAATACTATTCTGGTTATGTGTTTGCACTTTGCAGCAGTGGTAGCTAAGCTAGCAAGCTAATGGTTTTTAAAAGAAGTAAAGGTTTAAGGTAAGTATTTGTTTATCCATCTATAACTTCTGTTATAACATGATATACCTAATATAATTGAAAAGATATATATAAAATATTTTCAGAACAAAGAGAACAAAATATACACGGTTTCTGAAGTTATGTGATAGCTTTGGATAAACAAAAATGTAAAGTCACATTGTGAAATTTAATTTATTCACTGAAAACTTGTCCCATACTGCAGCTTGTAAATTTCAATCATGGTTGTGTTCGGATTAAAAATAAAAATAGAAATGGCACCTCGTGTGCCAATTTTGAGGTCATCAATACAAAAACACCACTGGTTCTCTGTTGCAATAAACATGACGTGCCAGTTTCAAATATGAGGGGCGGAGAAATTTGAGAGCTGCAAAAAATTACAGCATATTAAACTGACATGGGAATAAATTACAGAAATTAAATTTTAACATCATCTATTCCTGCAAATAATACATAAAAAAAAAAATACTTAATGTAAATTATTTATAAAAAAAAAAACTTTTCAAATAATGACATCCATGTTGACAAAATAATGTGTTTATTTGTCTTTATTATGCAAGTATGGTCCATACACATTCAGCAGCAATTCAACACACTGGAGAGGAGATACTTCCGAGAGAAGATACAGCATCCGTACATAATTGCATTTGAACCGGTAATCACACTCACAATTACAAACTAAGGGCACTTCTCTGAACAGAAGACTGTAAGTTTCACATACGACAGCGGCACATCTTTTGTTGTCAAGCAGGAAGTCACAAACGTACACTTATCTATATTTTCAAAAAACAGCACATGTAACTGCCTCGACATAAACATGTCGAGTTATTACCGGTACTTTGTTCATTCCGAGATACTGTACTGTGCATTTCCAATGAGACTGGATAAACGGAAATGCCACATCTCTCATTTTCCATCGTTTCGTTTGACCTCTCTTCTCTGCTGCACAGTATTTTGGTAAACATTTCTCTCCTCCACTCTTTATCTCTTTGTATTTCTCTTTTTCTCTGTTCCCCCTTTACTGGGCCGCAGAGGCCTCGGTTTTCCCTCCAGTCGTCACCAACTGTATGAGGCTGCCTGAGGCTGGGCGGCCTGACCCCGTGGCCCAGCTGTAGAAGGTTCTGGAACAGAAAGAGAAAGAGAGACAGACAGGTGAAATGTTGTTAATAATAGCTAAAAAAAAACAAAACAAAAAAAAACAGACACTGATGTGCCAATTGAATTGTGGTTGTCGGAGATTTGCAGCTGTGTACCCTTAGAGAAGATCACATATTCAATGAGAAGCAGGGGTGACTTATTTCATAAAATCTGGAAACCCTTTTTGAATTATACAAATATAGTACCACATGACTTGATTTGATAAAGTTCATTTTCTAACTGTCTTACATTGTATCTCCCTTTTTTCTATTCTTTTTCTTTCTTTCTTTTGTTGTTGTTGTTGTCGTTCTGTAGTTGTTGCTGTTGCCTTCTTTGTGTTGTGTCTGATGTTGGTTATTGTATTTGAAAAAAGCAAAATAAATTAAAAAAAAAAAAAGAAAGAAATAGACAGGTGTAAAATGATGATGGTGAAGGATGGATAGTGAGTGAGAGAGAGAGAGAGAGAGAGAGAGAGAGAGAGAGAGAGAGAGAGAGAGAGAGAGAGAGAGAGAGAGAGAGAGAGAGAGAGAGAGAGAGAGAGAGAGAGAGAGAGAGAGAGATAATGAGAACAGAGATGGGAGGAGGGAGACGGAGAGAGGAAATTAAGAACCGAATGGCAAGCCTTGTCTACTCTGAAACATTTGGGAGAAACTCTAGACAATTTAACTCATTGTAGCAACTGAAGTAAGACTACATTTTAATTGCCTCTAACACAAAGACCATTTATACTCCTCCATCTCTCATGTGCTTCTCTAATACTAATACAGCCGGGTTTTCTGCGGCTCCTCTGGGATTATGGAGTTGCATCAAATCCTCGTCCTAATCTGTGCTGACTGGCAGGAGAGATTTGGCTACACATCTGAGCCAGATATTCGAAAAAAGTTCACACAGAACACTTTTTTTCCATTCCACTGCATGTTTTTCCTATGTTTTTTCTCTCTCTTGTTTTTCTATATATTAGATGGACGTGTTTGACAGTTGCGGTTACATCTTTTGCAGGATCTTACATATGACACGGCATTCTAAAAACGCGGTACTCAAGTTATAAGACAGTTCAACTTTTAAAAAAGTCTCTAGACAATGTTTTTTTTATTTCCACTGCCCCGCATCTCACATTTATTAAACACACACATGTGTTCTGTGTGAATGGCCCCCTATATCTCAAAACAGGTAGATCACTTCTCATCCGTTTTCGTGAAATCTTTCGAGAGGCATTTGTGTTAATATCAGTTCCACTGAATATAAATACATGCATTCCTCTAAAGGTCTGTGCTTGGGTTGATGCTTGACATTATTCACTTAAATTCTGTTGTAATTCAATATTCAAACAGGATGTGTTTGCTTCTAAGAGGCTTCTACAATTGCCTGTGGCTTTTTTGGTTAATATTACTGAATCAAATCAAATGTAACATTTGAGGAAGGTTTTAAGACTTGATTTAAAACATTTCTATTTTATGGGAGTGATATTTTGTGTTGAACTCAAATCTGGGATAACAATAATTCTAGGTGGATGACATGAGACCTTCATGAAATAATTCATAACAATGGATTGTGGATTAATAGTGTGTATTTCACAATATTCAGATCCCTGAATAACATGAAGCAGACATCAGGTGTCTTTTGGAAGAACATTACTGCCCTCTTCTGGTGAGAAATGGATGCTTTTTAGTTTATCCCATTGTTGGAGACTGTCCTTTGCGGCCTGTAGAGCCATGACGTACTGAATTAAATCCAATATGTTAAATCCAATATGTAGTGGACGCGTGCTTTTTATTTCCCAAACCTGTTTGCCGCAAACAGTTGATTCTAAAATTTGCATTACTCCTGTGTCCTGTCAATCACAGAGCTGATTGCCTACAATAGATACTAACCCCTAAACCTGCCCTGCACCTACACCCTAACCTTAAACTGTCCACGTATTAGATTTAATGCAGTACGTTTAACATTGCACTACAGGCTGCAGCAAGGACATCTTCTATTGTTGAGGCTTTTTTCTATTTTCCAAACAGGTCTAATCTGTGATTTATCACATTATCAGCAAACGTAATAAAATCTGGTGCTCAGTGGACATGGGAAAAGTGCACTCACTCTGCGATGAATTCCAGCGATGTCCAGCTTCCAAAATCTGCGTCAGGCATGAATTTTCTGTTCATTGGTGTGTCCAAGGTAACCCTAGAGGATGATGTCATAATGTTGTTATCTTGGTGGAAGATGAGACTGTGGAACAGAGCCTGCGGCGATAGCTTAAACTAGCCTGGCCTTTTGAAAACACTCACACCTCATACAGTTAATGCAAACAGACAACAGTCAAATGTGTACCACGCAGATCTCTAAGACTACAAATAACAGCAGACGCTCACACACACAGAAACAGAGCATTCATTTATATTATCTATGAACATGGATTAATGGATACTTAAATACAGGCCTTAAAAACAACCTGATTTACTTCCTTAAAGCACATCCCTGGTGTCATTGAGAATGATCTGTTGGTACACATCATTTCAAATAAAAGCATTTTTTTGTAATCATTCAAAATGTAATAAATTTATCTGGATCTAAAATTGCTTTTAAACATTTTTTTTTTCAAATTTGAATACTGTTTCTCTGTGAAATGTGTCACGCTATGGAAGTGAAATGAGTTGTGAATGCCTTTTCACATGGACTGTAATGAGATCATTATTGTACCAAAATATACACTACTGTTCAAAGGTTTGTTGTCAGCAAGATTTAAAAAAAAAAATCAATACTTTTATTCATCAATATTTTCAAAATATATTTATATAAATATATTTATAAAGATTTATATTTCAAATAAATGCTGTTCTTTTCTATTAATCAAAAAATGTTATCATGGTTTTCACCATTGATAACAATAAGAAATATTTCTTGAGCATCAAATCAGCATATTAGAATGATTTCTGAAGGATCATGTGACACTGAAGACTGGAGTAATGATGCTGAAAATTCAGCTTTTGCATTTTGCATCAGTTTTGTTAAAAAAAAAGCACCTCGGTGAGACTTTTTATTTTTTAAAAACATTAAAAATCATACTGCAAACTTTTGAACGCTACTGTAATATTTGAGTTAAAAGTAGCCTAAAACACTACTTTAAGCAATGCTCAATATTTTCTATTTCTACTAAAACAGACAGATCAGTGTATGCAGAGAGATATGATGATTGACAGATGCTCTTACGGAAGAATGGCCACAGCTCCAGCTCCAGATGGAAGACCGCTGTTCTCGCCAGCCAGACTTTTGCACAACTGATGGACTGCAGCCTTGGCCATGCCGTACCCAACCATTCCTACATCCAGAGAGAAATGCAAAGAGGTGAATGGAGAACAGAGCCCTCTTCACATGCTTTGTGCTACAGCTCTCGCTCCATACAGCAGACCATGGGACACGATGCATGCGCACACAGCACTTGAGAGCATGCCAACTACACAATTTGCCTAACAATGTCTCACAGGCAACAGCTGTTGCTTTGAGGTTTGGTCAATAATAATTTGGTTGGATGCCTCAAGCAGAGAATAAAATGGATTTTGCAATACAAAGCAAGCAAATTGAATTTGCCTCCAACACAGTCAGACTATTTTTTTTCTCACCAATGAAGCTCTATGTGCATAAATACCAGTGTATTTTAAGGATTCACATCATGAGGAATTCAATTTGATTTCCCAATGTATTTTAACTCAAAACGTCAGTTCAAAAACACCATCTATTGGAAAAAACAGCTAATGAAAATTTCAAAAACACAAAATGTTAAAATATGACTACCCATATATCACAGTGAGGTAATAATAATAAGTAATAATGACAATAATAGTAATAAAAATAATAATAATAAGGAAGAGATATATGATAAAGGGTACCTACACAGAAGTCTTAAAGGCACAGTAAAAAAGAGTTCAGTTTAATTGTAAGGTGTCAATGAGAGGGTGAAAATGTAGTTTTTAAAACAGCATTTATGAATTATGTCCCCATTATCTGTACTAGTGCCATTTTTTTCTTATCTTCCGGAGGGAGGGTGGTGAAAATAAAAAGAGGAATATTGTTATCAACACATTTTGTACAATAGACATTTTTCAGTAAATACTTTTTTAGCACAAAAAAATGTATACATCATGGATAGATGGATTGATTATAGATTATTAATGGGAATACTCTGGTTGTTTCAAAGTAGAGAGCTTGTCTTACCAGCTCCTTCTCTCTAGATGTTTGTTGGCTTGGCATCTGGATTCAATAACCAGCATACTTGATGTAATAAGGGGATTAAATACTACTTTTTTCCAAGAATCAAATTTTTTTTCACACACACACCCAAAATGCACGATAGCTGTTCCAATAATAAAAAAAACCTTTAAACCCACAGAGCCAATAAGAAAGCGGGGTGGAGAAGCTCCATATATATTTTTTCTTTTCAATATTATAGAAAAAAAGAAAAAGAACAAAAAGCGAGAGGGAATTCAGTGTTTTGTGAAAGTTTCCGCCACACTGCATGACCCTTCATGACTGAATGAACATTACGGGTCACAGTTTAATCACATGTTCTGTCTCTCGGATTTGGCTTAAATTCTCTTTGGTATGTCTGATATCCAGACTGAACTTTGGCTTTGAGGTCAGTCAAACCCAGCACACCAGGACTTTGCAGCTATTTCGGCTTTTGAACAGATTTTATGTATTATAAAGCATTTAAAGTCAATGATTAAAAACATCTTTTATAGCAACTTAAACATCTCCATTTTAATTGAATTAAGTTGGATATTACTATTAGGATGTGGTTTCATTCCATTCTTAAGTAATTTAAAGTTTTGTTTTTGCATAAATCATTTAATATGTGTAATTACAAAGAATTTTATTTAGCAAAATTGCAAAATAAAAATATTTAAACCCAAAAAATGCAACATTTTACTCTTTAGCTACTTAACCAATACTACAGCTGGCATTAGTATCTATCATAACAACTGTCTCACTTTTCAAAACAGCAATCAGAGAACCAGTGTTTCAGCTTGTGGTGTGACTAGCACATGACACTGATCTTGTATGGTTGAAAGAGCTGACAGCCCCATCAGAAATGTTCACCAGAGCTTGCTCCTGTCTCTTTGAACAAGGTACATCAAACGCTCCAACTAGAGGTTCCCATCATATTATATCAAAGCAGTGTTCATCGCTGCAGGGCATTTCCAGTCGAAATCAGTTCTGTGTGGTTAAGGAATTCAAACTCCTAAACACGGTCCACATGTGTTCCTGCATCTCCAAAAAACCTGCTGACTCATTTACCCTCCCAGGCCTCTCAGCCAATCAGAGCAGTCTGCTGATGTTGGAGGTTTTGAATAGGCTGGAGGCGACCTCTATTGTGTGCTTTATTGAGTTTTGTCACTAAAGGTATGAACCTAACATTTCACATCTGGGGCACTGAAACCATTTGGGATGTGAGGCAATATGTAAAACTAATCAAGTACAATGGATGTGACAGCCAATTGAAAACTATATACACTTCCAATGGCAGTGCAAAATCCTTGGTGTTATAAATGAATGCTATTACTGACTTCACCCACCTAAGGGAAAACCTCATGAAGACTGAAGTGTTTTCCTACATAAACCATATTATTTAGCCACTTTGGGGTATAAATGTACCTTTACACAATAAACATCAAATTTGGAAGTATCCTTAGGTAAACCTATGGTGAAAACACATTTACAAGATGGGTTTTCCAGTAGGCGACACATCTCAGGAGTATAAGGATGGATGTTACTACTGTACCTGGAGTGCCATCCAGTGATGCCTTTGCTCCAGAGAGAGTCAGCAGGCCTCCTGGCTTCAGATGGAGCGATGCAAGATGACTGGAAATGGTTGAGGTCCAGACACTCTGTTTCCACATCATATCAGTGTTCTTGTACAAGTCTAAAACGAGTAAGAGAGAGAGAGAGAGAGAGAGAAAGAAAGTTGATACTACTCCAGCAAAATCAAATTAAATTATGAACCGGTTGACTCCCTGACGAAGGCGTGTTTGCTGAAACGCGTTGGAGTGTTTTAAAGGTTTAAAGGTGGCCAAGCCGTAACAATAAAGGCTTTTAAATCTTTCTAAAGAGAGTGCCTTGGAGTTTCCTGAATTTTTGCTACATTTCATTATCCCATCCAAAGAGCACCTCAAGCAAACTCAAGAGTCCTGGAAGCGTTCCTCTACAGACATTTGGTAAATTATGAACCGATTGAAATTTACTATAAAAAAGAAAGTCTGTCATTCATAAATTTTTACAAATCCCCCTTCTGTTTCATGCTCATTTATTAATTTTTAGCTAATTTGATAATGTTTTCAGCAACCAATAAGAGTGCAGTACTCTCAGCTATGTTTAAACACATTTCTTCCATGTTTAACAGAATTCTACAGAAAATGCAACAAATAAATAAATATAAATACATAAATAAATGTAATGAAATAAAAAGAAGTACTATAAATAAATAAAGCATGCAAAAGCTGTCTGGGAAGGCAAATAAGGTGCGCTCACCTTTTGAGCTGCAATTTCCTCCAGCCCATCCTCCAGCCACACAAACAATGGCATCAACCTTGTGTTCCCCCAGCACTGTGGCTACATCAGACGTCACCTGACATAACAGATTAAACACGTCATGTCAGTGAAAGATGGAGGGGAAGTTATTTTGATTAAAGATTACGAGGACACATGAATTTAAAAAAAAAAAATGATGACATGCACAGAAAATCGTTTATAATTAATAATGCAATATTTCATAAAACAAATAAGAGTTGTCAGTTTTCATTTCAGGTTATGATTCAGCGCTGATAGAATGTTACAGCGATTTTTTCAAAAACAGACAATCTATCATAATCTGTCTCAGTAAATACTAAATTAAATAGTCATGTGCTTTGCACAGTCCCAGGAACTTTCATGTTAGGCTATGTCCGAGGAAAACAATGCAAAACATCGGAGGTGAACCCATTATCTGGAGTGATGGAGGTTGAAGGTTTATAATTACCCAGGGTTAACAATTTCAAGAATGAAAGTGCAATAGTGTTACAAGACCACAAAATGAGGGACACAATGCTGTGCCATAAGGAGGACAGCTCCCGCAGTGTGCCATTTAACTGACGCTATTATTAACAGCAAGTCAATGGCAGACACAATAAGGCCGATAATGAGAAAAGATTGCTTGTCCAGAACACTGGGGATGTCGTGGCAAGGCAGGAAATTACTTTGGCAGTGTAAATGGAAAGTAGATGGCAGCATGACAGGCCATTTAATAAGCCCTATGAGCTGACAGACACAAGCAGATGTGACGTCAGGACATTGGCTCCACCCACCTGAGCGGCTTGATCGATGAATGACTCGCAGACCTTCACCAGGACGTTTGCGTTCGCTTCTTCATTCGCTACTATGTCAATACTGGCAACCCACTTTAATATAAAAGAAACACGTTGTAGCTATGAAAAAAGTTAACAATGCATGCTATTAAAATAAGTAGCCTATGCAAGTAATAATGCAAAAGCAAAATCTATATTACAGTCGCATCAACAGGTGTCAGTTTGAGCACACGCAGCAACTCACAATGACTCGGCTCCTATAGATTCAAAATAAAGAATCGTTTCCACTCACCCAGCCTTTCGACCTAAAATAATTCACACACGCCGAGCCGAGAGCTCCTTTTCCTCCGTAAACAAGGACACGGTTCGCAGCTGCCATGGCTTTTCTTCGCTGTGTGAGACGCTTCAGCAAAGATGAGTATCCTCTCAGCGCAGAGAGAGAGAGAGAGAGAGAGAGAGAGAGAGAGAGAGGGTGGGATACACACGCGCTTGTGTAGCAGTTAATGATTGGTTCAAACCGGTATTCCGCCCTAAACTCATACTGTCTATGCCTAAACTCCACAGTAAATGCAAGCCATCTTTAAAAAATAGAGGCTTAAACTCGGTAAAGTAAAGAAAAGAAAGACTTTTTTGTTGATTAATATCAACTCACATGAGAAAATCAGTATATCCTTTGACTTAGGCGCCTAATTGAATATTTCAGGGTGGATATTTTTTGAAAGTGAATTTCTAATCTAGACACGTCTTCGATTTTCACTATTAAACTATAACAACAGCAACAACAACAACACAAATCTTTTGTGACAACACTACGCTTTTCAGCAAAAGTAAAACTGTAGGTTACAACAATTATGAAACACAAATTAATTTCCAAAAATATAAAAAAGGTAACATAAAACTATTAAATCAATGTTTTGTAATTAATATATTTTATAAATTTTATATCACGAGCCAGACATTTACGAAAAATAGATCTATAGGCCTAATCTATTTTTTTTTAATCACTGCTAGAAAACAAGCAAAAACATCCCTGTGTGACAAGTACCAGACTCCTAAAAGCTTTATGTAAATTAAAATCTTTTAACATAACAGTTTAGGCTACATAGTTTTATTTTTTTAAATAGGCTACGACCATATTTGAATCGGCAATATACAAACTGAACCAACACTATTGCTAATAAGCATGTAGATAATAAAGTGCAAAGTCCTCCCATCTCTTTTGCCAAGTCATGGTGATGTAACTTTTGCAAGCCTTGTTGCGGGCTGCAAGCAAATCCAATGCATGTACCTCATTGGTAATTGTGGAATGGATGGGTGTGTCAAAGTACCCGAAGAACAAAATAAAAGATATAGCATAGGCCAAAGATGGTGATTAATAAAAACCTGTTGATAATGTTAGAAAGCCAGTGAGTGATAGATTGTAGCTTAATTGTGCAAGGTTACTTTGCATTTATACCACAAGAGAGCAGCATACTCCTGTGAAGAACCAGAGATGATGTGAAAGCACTCCCATGTGCTCTTAGAAAGAGCAGGAGCAAAGGGGACTGACAACAGGGAGTCCAGAGCCATCGGGCCAGAGGACCTATACGATTTCTACCAAGATGTTGCATATTATGTGGAGCAGTATGTTATCTAATAAGCATAATATAATATAAGCACTATACATAATATAATATAAGCACGGCGGTACTTCCGTCTACGTCCAGCATGACCTTTCCAACGTGATTACATAATGCCTGGCGCTTCGCAGACCAGCACAAAACGAACAATAAAAAAAAAAAAAAGAACCATAAAAAAAACAATTGTGGTTAAAAAGTATATACATTTAATTTTTTTTTTGAAAATGACTGATCAGTTCGCTAGATTAGACCCTATTCCTCAGCTGGGATCGTGCAGAGCCGTTTGAAGCACTTCAAAGCCCTTTGAAACTGCATTGATTTGGACTTCAACATGTTGGTTGCCGTTGAAGTCCATTGTGTGGAGAAAAATCCTGAAATGTTTTACTCAAAAAAAAAAACGTAATTTCTTTTCCACAGAAGAAAGAAAGACATGAACATCTTGGATGGCATTGGGGTGAGTAAATTATCAGGAAATGAGGTGAACTAATACTTTAAGGGCTGTCTTCCAGTGCACTGAAACGTTTGCTCCCTAAAAAGTCTCACAATGCACCGTGAAAACCAGGAAGCATCAATGTTTCCTTGACAGAAGTTCTGAAGTGCATAACATAAATCACGTGAGCCAACTCACTACATAATGACACGCGATAGATGTTTTTTAATATACAACCAATTATTTAATTAAAGTTCAGCAGAAACATACATCGCTAGACAGGTAATAAACATAATCTGGCTAACATTTATAATTTATTTACTGCTGAAATGTTGCACAGGTATTTATCATAATGTACCTTAAATAACATTAACATAATGATGTCAGAAAGATATCAGATTTTGATCATAAATTCCATTAGCGCTGTTGTACAATGAGGACGTTGCCATGTCACCAGAAATAGAGTCATCAGTGTCCCAATATGTAGTGAGCCAGGGTCCTTACTGTCCACCAGTGCCTGAATTAGTGAACACGATACTGATTGAGAGGTCACTCTTGGTTTCGTTTTGCCCGTGTTACTCATTAGTCCCTCACCTCTTCTCAGTTCTGTTGATTACTCTGTGTATTTAAACCCTTAGTTTCTTCTGTTCATGTTTTTATGTCGTTTATTTTGAAGTGGTTGTGTCAACATGAGTTTTATTCCTGTATTATCCTGCATGTCTTCCAAGTAAAGACTTTGTTATTGAATTTCCTGTGTCCAATTATTACAGCCACCTAAATAAATATAGTAAATGAGAGAAAGATGAGTTTTAATTAAAGGTGCTGTATGTAACTTTTTTATTCGACAAAAGTAGTCCTCACTGCAGAACATGAAATTCACGGGGAGGAGTCGGATCCAGATCCAACTCCTCCCACCTTACATATACCTAAACCTACCCATCTCCGCCCCCTGATCCCTAAACCCACCCCTAATCCTACCCATCTCCACCCCTTGGATCTTGATCCGACTCCTCCCCGTGGATCTCATGTACTGCATTGAGGTGCTACTGGATATTTAGGAAACATGCTAAGTTCACATACTCGTTTCTCTGAAAAACACTTCTACAGCCAGTTATTTTACTTATTATTTTACACGTTCCGTGTTGTCAGTCGGGTTCTGTTTTGGTCTGTGTGACTCATTAACTTACAGTCGGTAAGTCTCCTTGGTTTTCATCGTCAATTGCGCTCGCTCCTGTTGCGTCCTCAAATTGGCAACCCGCGTGAGTGTCGAGCCTGAGGGGGCAGGAGAGACAACGGTCTCCAATATTTTGAATTTATTTAGACTGCAGTACCGATTTCGACCACTCATTCTTACATACAGCACCTTTAAATTGTCAGTATGCAATTAAGAACAATTAAAAGCATACAGGGTCGTCACTTAAGCCCACTGCATAAAGTCAAAAAAAAAAAAAAATTAGTGTAGAATTAAGTTTCTAAATTAAATTTCTGTTATTGTGTGTGGCCACATTAGTACTTCCTGTTGCGGGGATGATGATCATCTATGCTCATGGTCAGAATTTTGTTATAAGTGAAATGTTATAAAGAAAAGCCATATGGGATTGGATTTGCTTGTCTTAGTCATATTTATGGCCGTCTTCATTTGTCTTATTGCATTAACAGGCTCATTGCTTGCTGTCATGGCTGATGATAAGATGTCATGGCTGACAGTCATGCCACTGTGGGCCTCACGATTATGAAATTTGATGAATTCAGTCTAGCCTACGCCCACTGAAAATATTATTTTTTTAATCAAAGGCTGTGTAGATAGATTTTGTTAAATATTCTATCCATCAAATCTTATACAATACCTGAAATTATTTTCTGTTTATAAAAACAATACTTACAATGCATTCAGAAAATATTCAGACCTCTTAAAAATGTATGAATCGCATAGGGGAGCGCGGGGCACAACGTAACGCGGGGCTAATTGTAACACACTTGTTTTAAATACTTCCACACATGCCAGCATGACGAAATTTGGTGTAGTTGCCATTTCAACACTATACAGAGAAAAAATTGGGCCAAAATTCAGAAATCTTTGTAAGATATCACTGAACATTTATTTAACCATAGCAAAAGTACATTTCTTAAGTTCATTTTTCATCTTTATTTTTTGTGTTGATTTAAAATTAGACAAATCTGATATTATTTTAATCTCCAATCTGTTGTTTAACAGTTGATATAGTTCTTTAATGCTTTGCTAGCAGGGTTTAAACTCCAGTTGTACATTTGGGGCATGTTGTAACACTGCGTTACAACGTGCCTCTATTAGAAATATGCTATTATATTCTATACTTTTATGAATTCTATTGAGAAAACATGAGAAACATGTAAATAAAGACTGAGAGTCAATGTTCAGAAATGATTAATTATTATTTTGTTTTGAACTATGCTGTATAGCTGTGTTTTCCGGTATGTTTGTTGTCAAACTTAAAAATTTGTTTATTTTTAATTATTTAAAAATGCCATTATTTTATATGAAAAAGTTAATAATTTTAATTTTATTAAGAAAATATTTTGGTTTGACTTGTATATATTTTTTCCGATTAGATCAGATAGCCTTTTAAGCTCTCATGGTGATGTTACAATGTGCCCCTCACATGTTACAATGTACATAGGGCATGTTGTCACATTTCACTTCTATTCTTTCGGGATAAATCAAGAAAAAAGTATACACTGTATTAATAAAACAAAAGCACATAATTGTACTAGACATGTGGGAAATTAATGTGGGAAAAAATAAATACTCTAAACCCTAAGTAGATTTACACAAACTGAGAAAGTCAAAAAGCGTTATGTTGTGCCACGCTCTCCCCTGTCTTCAGAATTTCAAGTGACCTTGAAAGGTGTAAAAGTTAGTTTCTTTACAGACAAGAAAAAAACAGGCCAGAGGTCAAAGCGTTCAAAGTACACATTGTGCCGTGCAATTCTTATTTTTTCGTATCCTCTTATCTTTTCTAAGTGAGTGGGGTTTAAGAAGAATCTGGCCCTGAAACTTTTTCTGGAGACTTACAGTACAGGGATCTCTTCTACTTTTAAAAATAACTTTACATTTAATTGACACACCATGACACTTGAGCAAAACAGTCCTCAACAAGCAAAACATTTCTCCAGACTTTCATAGCATAATCGACAGCCTATCTCAGGAGCTCTCTATAGCACGCACAAGGTTGTTAGATTACAATGAACTCTAACTTGAAGACCGGAAATCTCTCGCTGTGTGCAATCTTAATGGGGCATGAAGGAAAAGAAAGAGGGATACAATAAAAACAAGATATTTGTCCTCTGCTGCATCTTAAGAGAAACACTGGCCCATTGCACCCCTGCTGTTTGCTGGTGTACAGAGCTCAGAACTTCAAAGAACATCTGCTGCTTGAGTAAACAGTGAAAATATTATGAACTTTACTCTTTATTCACTTTGGTACATTTGAATTGTGTCTTAGAATGATGTGTGGACTGTTGATGATAAGCAATCTGATAATCCTCAGAGGACCTCATGAAATCGTTTAGTCCATGTCTGTTATAGCTTTGGCTATAAGGTAGTGTACTCCTAACAATTATACAATTATCAAAATATAATAACTATTCTGGCGTACTCCAATTCATGATTTTCACTTCATGATTTTCAATTTATGATTTCTAAACAGTCCATATAGCCGAAAGTGACAGAACATTTTATCCTCCTATCTATCTGACATTGTCCATGCTGAACACCTCCCATTATCTCATGCAGACAGAGTGTTCATTAAATTCATAAGTGTCATGGAACAGGTTGGTCAAATGAGGCCGGAGGTTTGACTGATTTAATGAGTCTGCTGGTGCTGGGGAACGGTGAGATGAGAGAGTCTGAACCTGAGCTGATTCATTTAGTGCCCACCGTCACTCATTTTAATGGGGATTAAATAAGACTGACAGACAATAGGCATCACAGTGGGAAAGCTGTTATTTATTTATGATAATTGTCTCCTTCCCACAGGACAGCGAATGCTGCAAGGCTAATAATAATAAACAATAATATATACTTATAATTGTTTATTAGTATTATTAGTATTATTAGCCTTGCAGCATTCGAAAAGAGGGATACAATAAAAAATTACTTAGGCAAACTAGTAAGAGCTGTGCATGGACCTCACTCCCTTGGCCTAAAGAAACATGATGGCGACTGACTTTAGCGTCATTGTTAGCATGCCCGCCTCCCATGCCGGAGACACCGGTTTGATATCTCGCTCGGAGCAGAGCAACTCCAATATCATACACTATGGCCTGGTTTCACAGGCAGGGCTTAGATTAAGTCAGGATTAGGCCTTAGTTCAATTAAGACATTAAAGTAGCTTTTATAAAATTTAAAAATAGTAACACTTTAGTTTGGGGTCCAATTCTCACTACCTATTTGCTTATTAGCATGCATATTATTAGGATACTTGCTGTTTCTAAGTACAAGCACATATTAATGCCTAATTCTACATGACCATATTCTACTTCCCTTTATCCTACCCAATACCTAAACTTAACAGCTACCTTACTAACTATTAATAAGCAGTAATTTGGAGTTTATTGAGGCAAAAGTCATAGTTAATAATGAGAACTGGACTCTAATCTAAAGTGTGGCAAACAAAACATTACTGGTGTGCATCTTGAGACAAAACAATGGCACTGACATATTTTAAAGCGTCATGAAACCCCCCTCTTTCAGCTCAAGTCTAGCTCACAATCTTTTTGAAAAATGCAACTTAAATGGGCGTGGATGGCTGTGAGAAGGGGTGTGGTATGGCCATCACTGTCATCGCCAGTATCCCATGCATATCGACTGTCACTAAAAGCAGTGGTAAAACGTGAGGAAATGCTAGATTTTTTTTATAGCTGGCAAAGTTAAAGTTTAATGAAATACGACACTTTATTATTGTCCTTTCAAAAGTAACTTAATGCCCTGCTATATTAGCCTACAGTAATCATAATTCTATTGAGAACATATTAATGTAGGCTACATGTATAATTATAATGTTATTATAAAATATATAGTTGTTTATATAGACACTATAAATACATATATTTGAAAATTATTAATTTTCCGCTTAAAAAAAAACGTTACGTGCATAGCTCAAGGGGGTAATCCATCGACCGGAAGTTGAAGCCGGCTGGGTGCCGCCATGTTGTAGCAGAACTTCACTTGCGTTAGCATTTCCATTGACTCCCACTCATTTTGGCGTCACTTTGACAGCGAATAACTTTACATCTGAGGCGTTTAAAGACTCCATTTGTCCATTATTTATTTCTAAAGACACACGACAATGCAAAGGGCTCCATTACCTTCTATGTTATATTATGGGCCCGTAGAAACAGATTTAGTAAAAATAGGCTAACGATTGCGTCATAACCACTCGACTCTCTGTCGCGCTGTACAGAAATTACCGTACAGACAGGAGGAGAAGCTCGCAGGCAATCCGGGGGACGTCCCGTCAAGGGAGAAGCCTATAGATAATGAGTCCATAAAAGCAACGGAATTCTTACTCCTGCTCACTCACGCCAAAGCACTCTTTGCTCAAGTTCTCCGTCTCTGCAAGATTAACGTTGGCAATTTTCACGCACAGCTACTAGAAGAGTAACGTCTGTCAGACAGGTTGCTCACGTCATCAAGCTTAGTTTGAGTCGGTTTGAGTCTGCGCGTCAGGAACGGAAGTGCTCAAAAATCGCTAAAAATGGGCTTCAACTGTCTCAACTGAGTTCCAATGAGATGGCTCTGTCCACTTCTTATACTGTCTATGGCATAGCTAGATCTACGCGCCCCCTGAACCCCCATAATAAAGATGGCTCTGTGGAGGTGGATGACGTCTCATTTTAGACACACACACACACACACACACACACACACACCTCTGAAGGGATAGAAAAGTCCTCGGGACTTGGTACCGCATCACTCGCAAGACGCAACCTGCATTGGTCGTCAACAAGGCGATGTCCACCATTCTCCAATTCTCGAAGTTCTCTCTCTCGAAAAATATTTGAGGCACACACGTTTAGATGTGTCCGTGGTTGATGGAAAACCAACCGCCCAGAGCCAGAGTCTAGCCCGGGCAGCATCGCGGGGAAACATATTCAACCCAATTGGACTTTTGCACCACGAAAACAAACACTTGCGTGCGTCCCATGATTGCCTCTCTCATCTACTACGCGATATCACAGCTTGACATGTCACTGGAAAGATCCACGTGGTGTCATGAATAATTAAGAGACAGTGTCTTCTCATAGGATATGAAAACTCAGTCTCATTAATAATTATGAGACACCGATGAGTCATCAACGCACTCACAGTGCACTGCCACGTCACAGCCTGTGACGTGGACACGATGAAGATTTTAAACCCGGAAGACAAAAAAAGCGGAAAAAAAACTAAAATTTAACCATTTTAACCCTGCTATTAAATCTAACTGATGCTAACATTGTCTTCAATGGTGTTCAACACATATACCTCTGATAAAATCTCAGAAAATTTGGTTTGGGGTTTCATGACCCTTTAAGATATGTCAGTACAAGTTGCTTTCAGTAAAAACAGCTTAAGACATACATTTTAGTCTGGGACTACTGTAGCTTAAAGGTGCTCTACGTAACTTTTAGCGGCCTCTAGTGGTGATGTTTCAGATTGCAACCAAATTTTACAAGAGCGCTCGTGCTCGAACTCATAGACAATACCGTCTATTACGCAAATATCTCGGCGAATACTTGACGGATTCGGCGAGCACCGAGCTCGTTGGGACCATCTAGTCGAGCTGAAAATAACCATATAAGTTCCATAGTTTTTGGTGGTGTTTTCGCGGAGATATTAGCAGAAAACCATCGGGCGCGCTGCAAAATTGCGGACGCCGGTGACGTCACGATCTCAGAAGAAAATCGCTCGTATCTCTGGAACGCAAAGACCCAGAGAGCTCAAATTCGGGAGAGGAGGTCCCAGGGGAACCCTTGCCCGAACGCTAGAGTGGCGGGCCTCGGGGATACCCCCTACCGGATCGCCGTTCGCTGGGACCCCCGATTTCGAACGGCTATAACTCGGGCAGCCGGGCGAGTTGGACCTCGGGGGTGGGCTCGTTCGAAAGGCCCCGTCTAGCACTACGAACGATTAGAGTCTTGGGAATATTGATCAAAGGTTGACTGAGATATAAGCCGAAAAACGTGCGCCTTTAACCGGACGTAACTCCCTGACCGTCTACAATAGACTGTATATAAGGAGAGAGGCTCGGGATGCACGTCACATCCGTTGGATTTCGCGGTAAATCCGACCCGGAGACTTCACATAGAAATAGGAATACTGGCCTTCAGAGGTAATAGCAAAACTCGTCAAGTGGATCATTTTAATGTGTGATTACAACCCCTTCACACACAGGCAATAAAAAAAAGGATTCATTTTAGTAGAAAAGTTACATGGAGCACCTTTAAGCCTTGTCTGTGAAACTGGGGGGAAAGTCTGAGGTGAGGGTAAATTAAGTGCGATCTGCTGTGGCATCACAATCATGGTGCATTGTTGTCTATGGATCTGCCTGAAGTGTACACGTTGAGTAGACTAGCTCCCTGGGTTAAAGTCGAGGGGTCGAGGGTCTGTCTAAATAAACTTCCCTCGTCCACTTGACAAAGTTGAACGCACTTCAAAATGGCGGTGCGATTCCCCCGAGGGGAAGTGCTCAGGGAAGTTTGTGAGTGTATTGGCGCTTTTCCACTGCATAGTACGGTACGGTTCGGTTCGGTACGGCACGCTTTGGCGCTTTTCCACTGCATAGTACGGTACGGTTCGGTTCGGTTCGGCTCACTTGTGGTGCTTTTCCACTGCATGGTACGTTACGGTACGGCTCGCTTCGGCTCGCTTTAAATGGTACCTGGTCTGTTGAGGTTCCAAGCGTACCGTACCGGTACTAAAATGTGACGTAAAAACACTGCAGATCACTGATTGGTCAGACAGAATCGTCACTACCAGCATCATTGGACACTAAACCCGGTAGATTTAAATAACCAGTAGACAACAGCCAACGCGGTAGCATCTGTTTTTTAAACTTTAAAAAGAAATGGCTGAATCGTGGTCAGTGGACGAGGTGCAGACGTTCCTCTCGTTGGTTGCCGAGGAGCGGATCCAGCGAGAGCTATCACCGGACCTACAAACAGTGTAGGGACAAAATAACGATCAGTCCCACCCACTTTGAAGGGGTACTAACTGCGGTGGAAAAGCAACCGAGCTAAAGCGAACCGAACCGTGCCGTACCGAGTCGAGTCGTACCACGCAGTGGAAAAGCGAAGCGAGCCGAACCGTTCCGCGCCGAGTCGAACCGTACCGAGCCGAACCGAGCCGTACCAGCAGTGGAAAAGCGCCATATGTCTAAAAGTGGAGTTAAACGCAGCCTAGGACTGCTGTCTTTAGTGGCCTTGTTAGAGTGCCCGCCTCCCATGCAGGAAACGCCGGTTTGAATCCCACTCGGAGCGATGTGAGTATAACCACAGGTGTTGCATCTGCTACTTGCAAACATGCAAAAATAAATCTTATCACACTCATGTCCATATCACAAAAGTTTGATACTTTAGACTAATTATGAGCAATAGTGATCATGATTTTGCCAAAGCAGTTGAGGATTGCTATAGCATGCAGCAGCAGCAGCGCTAACAAGAGGCAGCTATTATATTTCAGTGAAACAGGCTAGCCAGGATCTCCACACAGGCCAGCGAGTTGAGCACAGAGCGAGAAGAATCTGGGAGGCAATTATGGATGACATTCTGTGATGTTTGCTTGGCACACACATCTGAAGGTGGCTCTTCCCTGGAGAAAGGTTAGAAAAGCAGCTCAAACTTACTCCATCACTCCTTCCTTATATATGTTTGCTGTTGTGGATGCCACTGACCTTGATTATAAACATGTCAGAGAGTTCATCAAGTGTTCATTACTTTTCTAGTGCGTATGATCTTCTTTTGGCTCAGTTTTAGTTATTAAATGAGATATGGTAAATATCAACCAATTACCCGACCATAACTTCCCCTTTATTAGATGGTCCACTGGAGCTGCACAGACCACATCAAGGGCTTCAAGCTCCAGCTTCTTCAATTCTTTCATCCTGAAGAGACAGAAACATCTCTCTCCTTCAGCTGGCCTGAACAGATAGAGCTTTGAATGGCCTGAGATGGACAGATAAAGAGACCTGTCTCGCTTCTCTCAAAGAATCTTTTACTCCTTGAAAATTCTACTGCAACACTTGCAGTCACGGTTTTGATCACACCTGTGGATTGTATGGTACAGAGATCATTGCATTCCTTTTAGTATCACACTGTTGAATTTCTCAGCTGTAAATTTCAGTGCATATATTATAATCCTAAATTGAAAGACGATGAATGGAATCATCGTTTAGCTTTGATGGCCGACTGAATGCATTTAAAGAGTGTGGCATCATGAGAGGGCGTGTTCTAGAGGGCAGATACATTGCCCTCAGATGGCTGGAGCAAGTTGGCCGTCTGTTAAGGACTACAAAACCCAGGCTGCCTGAGAGTACAGCTGCAGCTAATGAGACCAGCAGCAGGCTCTAATAGTGGGTGGAAGAAACTGTTGATTGGTGGGTGTGTGTGTGTGTGTGGCTGGAGAAAGGACACATACCTCTGTGAAACAAAGAAGATTAAGTTACTTTTGAGCTGAAGAGATTTAAGTTGTAAACCCTTTTGTTTAATTATTTAACACACCTACACACTGAAGAGACTGTTGAAGTGGTGTTTACTGGGAACTTGCACACACTAAAGATCCTGAACCTCTCATGCTGTCACAAGAGTTAAAACACTGCATGTTTTTGGATTGTGTGGTAACCGGTGGAAAGACACAGGGAGAACTTCATAACTCCACACAGAGAGGACTCCTGGCTCAGCCGGGACTCAAAATGGGAACCTTCTTGCTGTGAGGTGACAGTGCTACCCACTGAGCCACTGTGCCAATAATAATAATAATAATAATAATAATAAATAAATAAATAAATGAAACACAATTTTTTTACAGTCTATGGTTATGCCCTAACTTTCATGTATTTCGTCAGAAGTTGAGGAATTGACGTGTTGTAAACTAGTCTCAGCCTCAGACGTCACACCCACGGAACGTTGGCTAAACGTCTGATGAATATGGTACACTTAACTGGAAACACTTCAGGAATGTCGAAGTCGTCATTTGATTGGTTGAATTTTATCGGATTTCCGGGGGGCGCGAGTGTCGCGTTTATTTTCGGTCCGCCGGGAAACAAAACGCAGACGTGTGATTGCGGAAGAAAAACTGTTGTGTTTACATGAGTGACAATGAGCATTCCCTTTCAAGGGAACTCGAGCTGTGTTTGAGACGCGGTGGGAACGCTCTGCGTGATTGCGTCATGAAGCAAGTGTAAAATCAGTCCAATGGAAGCCCGATACGTCATAGGTGACGTCATAGACCAGGAAACTATAAAGCACCCTTGAAAACAGACCGCGCCAGAATCTGTGGTCTTCAGCAAGCGCTCTCTGTGATTCTGTCCTTGTCTATTTATTGTTGTCTGTCCGATCATATTATCTATATATATCTCATGATGGCGAGCAAGCAAGATTTCAAACGTTGTGTTGTTCCCTGCCCTCGTTTCATTACGGGTGGGGACACACATCAGATGTGTGTTGCTTGTTTGGGAGTGGAGCATGCCCAGTCGGTCCTCGAGGGGGCTGACTGTGAGCATTGCTTGAGTTTGTCCATGAAAACTCTCCGCTCTCGCCGGGCATTCTTTGAGGAGGATGGTTCGGTTCGTGTTCCCCGAGGTGCGGGTCCCGCTGCTGCCGAGGCACAGCGGCGGCGTGCATCTTGGGGTTCACAGATGGATCTAGTAGCGGGGTTTGAGACGGGCCCAGCCCTTTCTCAGCCCTTACCTGCTGGTTCCGGTGTCCCAGCCCAGGAAGGAGCCCGCTCTGCGGTTTCTCCTCCCCAGGTTGAGGCACCAATGTTGCGGCTATCCAGTTCTGAGGAACTGGATGTCGTTGATATGGGGGAATTTGAGTTTTCGCCAGCTCATACCCCTGCTGATGAGGAGCTTATGGAGGTTTTATCTCGTGCTGTTACTAAATTAAATATTGAGTGGCCAGCTGATGATATTGATGTTGAATCAAGAAAGAGTCTTCTAGATGAACGTTATTTACCATCTAGATCACGACCTCCTCGTCGGTAACTCCCGTTTTTTCCTAATCTCCACACTGAGGTGTCCAGATCATGGAATAAACCGGCGTCTTTCAGAGTTCATAATCCTCAAACTAGCAATTACAGTAAAGTTAGAGGTATTGATAATTATGGTTATTTGACAATGCCTCGTGCGGAAGAGACGCTTGTGAGCTATCTCTCCCCCGAGTCAGCGTCATCACTGAAAGCCCCGACGTTACCCACCAGACCATTAAAAAATACATCAGCGTTGGTGGGTAAAGCGTATTCGGCAGCAGGTCAGGCTGCGGCATGCTTACATACAATGTCGATATTACAAGCTTATCAGGCTGACCTGCTGAGGGACATGGATGAATGTGAGGAAGTTAGTGCTGATACAATTCGAGAATTACGTCGCACAACAGATTTATCTCTCCGGGCCACCAAGGAGACGGCCAAATCTGTGGGCCGTTCTATGACAGCCCTGGTGGCCACGGAACGTCATTTATGGTTAAATCTTTCTGAAATTAAAGATAAAGATAGATCTGTTCTTCTGGACGCACCGCTTTCTCCTACAAGTCTGTTCGGCGATGCTATTAATTGTGTTGTCGATAGGTTTCAAGAAAATAAAAAACAAGCGGCTGCGCTTCTTCGCCGGTCCAGTGTCCCCGAGGCTGCACGTAATATAAAGATTGAGCAGCCTCGTCCGTCTACGAGCTCCGCACATAGATTCCAGCAGAAACAGAGCGTCGCTGCTCGGGCTCCTCCACAATCCGGGGTTCCCGAGTGGCGTTCGCAGTTCAGGCCTGTTGGGGGCAGACAGGATCTGAGGACTGTCATCTCCAAGAGAGCCTGGACTAAGAAGAAGTCCTGACGCCGAGTGTGCCAGGCTTCTGAGGGTGGTCCCCTCCAGGGAGGAACGATTCCGAGGAACCGTTTCTCTTTGGCGCCCTCCGGGGGGCGATTCTCCGAGGAGAGTCGCAGCATTGCCACATCGGTTGTTCCCTGCTGGCTCGCCGTTTCAGGGCACCGATGTGTCAGCGTCCCCGTGCAATCCTCTGAGGAGGGTTGTAGAACGGTCAGTTCGGTTGTTCCCTGCCGGTTCGCCGCTTCAGGGCGCCGAAATGATTGTTCAATCAAATCCAGAGGCCAGTCTCGAGAGACTGGTTCCCTTATCAGAATTTCTGGCAGCGTGGAAACTTCTGCCAAATATTTCTTTATGGGTCCTGCACATAATAGAAAAGGGTTACAGAATTCAGTTCGGTTCTCGTCCGCCCAGATTTCAAGGGGTCCTTCCCAGAGTGGTGGACTCACAGCAGGCTCTGGTTATGGAGCAGGAAGTTCTGAAACTTCTTCAAAAAGGAGCGATAGAGGGGGTGCCTCCTCCCAGCAGAGAGTCAGGGTTTTACAGCCGTTACTTCATTGTTCCGAAAAAGGATGGAGGGTTGCGTCCTATTCTAGATCTGCGCCAGTTAAACAGCAGAGTTCAGAAACTCAAGTTCAGGATGCTCACACTCAAGCAAATTGTATCACAGATCCAGTCCAAAGACTGGTTTGTCACAATAGACCTGAAAGACGCTTACTTCCATGTATCTATCCATCCTCATCACAGGAAGTTCCTGAGGTTCGCTTTCGGGGGCGAAGCTTACCAGTATCGGGTTCTACCGTTTGGCCTAGGTTTATCACCCCGCACCTTTACAAAATGCGTGGATGCAGCTCTGGCTCCCTTGAGACTCCAGGGCATTCGCATATTAAATTAAATCGACGATTGGTTGATTTTAGCTCAGTCAGAGCAGTTGGCAGTTCGGCATCGAGATGTCGTTCTGTCTCACATAAAGGAGTTGGGGTTGCGGCTCAACATCAAGAAGAGTGTTCTTCTCCCTGCTCAGAGGACCACTTTTTTAGGTGTAATTTGGGATTTGACCACAATGCAGGCACGTCTATCTCCTGCTCGGATTTCTGCGATTCTCACAGCCGTAAAAAATGTAAAACTAGGCCAGTCACTCACTGTGAAACAGTTTCAGAGACTGTTGGGGCTCATGGCAGCAGCGTCCAACGTGATTACTTTTGGCCTGCTGTACATGAGACCCCTGCAGTGGTGGCTCAGAACCCAGGGGTTTTCTCCGAGGGGAAATCCGTTCCGCAAGATCAAGGTCACGCGGCTATGCCTTCGTGCCTTGGTCATGTGGAAGAAACCTTGGTTCCTCGCCCAGTGCCCAGTGCTGGGGGCTTCTTGTCGACGCGTCCCGCTTTCGACGGATGCTTCCCTCACGGGATGGGGGGCGGTCATGAGTGGCCGCTCGGCGCAAGGTCTGTGGCAGGACCATCAACTGTCATGGCATATAAATCGTTTGGAGATGATGGCGGTATTTCGAGCTCTCAAATATTTCCTGCCAGACCTGAGAGGCCATCATGTGTTGGTTCGTACGGACAACACGTCGGTGGTTTCATATATCAACCATCAGGGGGGTCTGAGGTCACGTCACCTTTGCAAGCAGGCCCATCAGATCCTCCTATGGGCCCAGGGGAAGTTGCTATCTCTCAGAGCAGTTTACATTCCGGGGCGTCAGAATGTGGGAGCAGATATACTGTCAAGGCAGGGGCTGAGGCCCGGGGAGTGGAGACTTCACCCCGAGGTGGTGGAGCTCCTGTGGGAGAAATTTGGTCGTGCTCAGATAGACCTTTTCGCATCCTCAGATACAACCCATTGTCCCATGTGGTTCTCTCTCACGCACCCAGCTCCTCTCGGACTGGATGCGATGGTGCAGGTGTGGTCGAGGCTGCACCTGTATGCATTTCCCCCGATATCGTTGCTCCCGGGGGTTCTGGAGAGGGTTCGCCGGGAAGGGGCCCGTCTGCTACTAATAGCCCCTTGCTGGCCGACTCGAGTTTGGTTCTCGGACTTGGTGTCTCTTCTGAACGGCTCTCCCATGGAGATTCCAATCAGGAGGGACCTGCTGTCCCAGGTAGAGGGCACGATTTTTTGTGGAAACTGTGGGCCTGGCCTCTGAGGGGGCCAGGCTCATAGAATCCGGTCTCTCGACTGAGGTCGTTAAGACCATTCTCCATTCCAGAGCCCCTTCCACGAGAAGACTGTATGCACTGAAATGGAAATTATTCTCCACCTGGTGTGGTGAGCGTCAGTTAGATCCTGTTAACTGTCCTGTTGGTTCAGTTCTCGATTTTCTGCAAGACCGTTTCTCTGCTGGATTATCTCCTTCCACCTTAAAAGTTTATGTGGCGGCTATATCGGCCTACCATACCCCTCTGGGGGGTACTTCTATTGGGAGAGATCCTCTGATTACTCGTTTTCTCCGTGGTACATTGAGGTTGAGACCTGCACTGCACTCTAGAGCACCGGCTTGGGATTTAGCCATTGTACTTGAGGGTCTGGCTCTGGCTCCCTTCGAGCCTATTGAAGAGGTTTCAGAAAAATTCCTCACTTTAAAAGCTTTATTTCTCCTTGCTATTTCATCTATCAAGAGAATTGGAGATTTGCATGCCCTGTCGGTTGCTCCTTCATGTATGGAATTTGCTCCTGGTATGGTGAAAGCATTTCTATACCCTAGACTGGGTTATATTCCTAAGGTCCCAGTTAATGTTGGGGGCCCAATAGTGCTGCAGGCCTTTTATCCTCCACCTTTTAATACCCCAGATCAGGAACAACTGAACCTGTTATGTCCAGTTCGGGCATTGGATGCCTACGTTCACAGAGCTGCCCTGTGGCGTAAGTCAGAGCAATTATTTGTATGTTTTGGGTCACTCAGAAGAGGGTGCCCTGCATCTAAACAGGTTATGAGCAAATGGATAGTCGAGGCTATTTCATTAGCTTATGAAGCGGCCGGTCAGCCTTCACCTATGGCTGTACGGGCCCATTCTACTAGGAGTATGGCGGCCTCTACGGCCTTAATTTCGGAGGTTTCCCTTCCTGATATTTGTAATGCGGCAGGTTGGTCCTCTCCGCATACATTTGTCAGGTTTTATGACCTTGACCTCTCCACTCCAGGGGCGAGGTTGCTTGCTTCTTAGTGTGCGCTGGACTTCACACAGAACGGGCATTTGTCACTATGGCGTAGTGGGTATGGGGTTCCCACCGCGTCTCAAACGCAGCTCGAGTTCCCTTGAAAGGGAACGTCTCAGGTTACGTATGTAACCCTGGTTCCCTGATAGGGAACGAGACGCTGCTTTTGTCTGCCATACTTCCTGCATACCCTGATCGACTTGCTTCAGACTTTTCAGAAGCTGGCGCGGTCTGTTTTCAAGGGTGCTTTATAGTTTCCTGGTCTATGATGTCACCTATGACGTATTGGGCTTCCATTGGACTGATTTTACACGTGCTTCATGACGCAATCACGCAGAGCGTTCCCACCACGTCTCAAACGCAGCGTCTCGTTCCCTATCAGGGAACCAGGGTTACATACGTAACCTGAGACGTTTATCAAGATCAGCTAAACGTAGGATTCTCAAAAGTATGCGAGGTTCACGGCATAGACTCTTGAAGTTTTCTTCTCCTTCTTTGATTTTCTACGCTGACTGACTTGTTGCACGCCGGTCGTTGTTGTGGGGACATTTCCACGCCCCGAAACGTGACGCTGAACGAAACGAACTGTAATTGGTTGTTTTGACATGTCGGTCAAACGGCCTTATGGGCGGGTCTTGGCCAAAGAAAGCTGCTATGAATTCCAGACCTTCAGCCGTCAGTCTGAAGGTCTGGCTACGCGAGACTAGTTGTAAACTAACATGGTGCCACCCATCGCACATGCAGCTCAACTAACGGGATCGTTATAGAGGTGTTTAAACAACAGAACACATCCACTTGCACATATTTGACAATCGGAATATCAGTGTTTCATGTTATAGCTAATACATTTGTGAATATTTTGAATAAAAAAGGAAAAATTACATAAAAGCAGATCATCATTCATTCAGCGCTGTGTTGTGGTTGCGCTGTGTCACGTGACAAGCAATGACTAACATGGTGCCACCCATCGCACATGCAGCTCAACTAACGGGATCGTTATAGAGGTGTTTAAACAACCTCTATAAACAACCAATTTTTCACCATGGAAACATTAAAGTGACAGGTTCTAAATAACGGTCGCCTAAATCTATGAAGGTCATATGGAGAACAGAGATGCCTGGACTGAAAATGAAGTGCTTACTAAGAGTTTTTCTTCAAAACACACACATACACACACACACACACACACACACACACACACACACACACACACACACACACACACACACACACACACACACACACACACACACACACACACACACACACACACACACACACACACACACACACACACACACACACACACACACACAAACACACACACACACACACACACACACACACACACATCATACCTGTCAAGTTTTGGATTTTAAAATAAGGGAAATTTTCCGGCGCCCACCGCGAGCAGTCCCACCACCCCAACCAAGCTCCAGTATCCCTTACATTTTAAGACAGGTGTTATTGCCTAAATGAAAACACACACACACACACACACACATGTATATATATATATATATATATATATATATGTATGGTATATATTAAGAGCATTATTTAAAGGCTTATTTGCATATTTTCTGTTCATTTAACATTGCTTGTCTTTACATTTACATTTTATTTTCATTCCACACATTAGTGTTCATTTAGTTTCATTTCATATTTCTTTTCTTTTACAGTTTTTCTTTTCATTTGCAGTTTTTCTTTTCATTTCACAAAACTTTTCTTTACTCTTTTAGTGAGTTATTGAACAAATATGCTGCAGACTTTGTATTAACTGTTTTGGAAGGAGTGTAGGCCTATTTGTGGGCTGGGCCAGAGTGGTTAATTTCACATGAGAAACAGTTTTCTACAAGCAAACAGTTTTGTTGTCTAACGTCATCCTATTCTCTGTAACAATCTTTCGTACCATGCTAAACACCCTTTCTCTGTTGTGATGTCTGTCTGTGTTCCCCCTGTCTTTGTGCACTTGGTTCAGTCCTGTTCCCTGTTTTCCCGCTCCCCGTTATCTCTATTAGTCTTCCCAGGTGTCCCTGATTAACCACGCCCCCTTGTCATCTTCTTTAGCTTGTTTGCCCTTGTATTTAAGCCCTGTGTTTCAGTCCAGTCCTTGTGAGTTCTTGATGTTGTAACATGGATGTTGGTTGTTCTGTCCCTGAGTCATATTCCCTGCTGTGAGTTTGTATAGTTTGTAGTTTAGTTATTAAAGTGTGCTGCATTTGGATCCTGCTTTCTTCCTTGTCTCAACCACCATCGTAACATTCTCGTGCTGACATACATCAGTCCTTCCCAGTGTGAGATGCTAAAGTCGCAGTTACAAAACTTACAAAACGCGTGACTGTCCCCCACCCTGCTCCTCTTCAGAACAGTAAATTCGCTATCCCATTGATCGCGGTATTTAGTACATGAGGGTTTTGTTTTTTTGGCAGGAGTGCCTTGCTCTCAGCTCTGTCATAGCGTAGATAATCCAACTCTGTTTTTGTTTGTTTTTTGTTTTCCCCGCGTTGTCACTCATCATCTGACCTCATACACTAACCTCGCGACAACTGCCACCTACAGCACCTGTAGTTATCGCGAGGCTAGTGATAGAGCTCAGATTGGGAATGTTTGTTTTTTTTACTCCGCCCGGGGTATTATTATTTTTCAATAACGCAGGTTAAAGGGACACTATGCAGCTTTTTTAGCTTAACTGAACAGCTTCAGAGTTATTGAAATGGTTATATAACTTCTTTCGGGTTGAATAGTGGGCGTCTCGACCCCCCCTGGTGCCTGTGAGCGGAAAAATCTCACTTGCAACTTCGGTGCGGCGGGCCGCCGTGCTCAGTGTCAGGAAGTATCGGGTGATTTCAGCTCTCGCAATGTAACATATTCCTTTATGGCAACTGCACACATACACACAGTAACAAGGTATAGAGGGATGGAGTTTGTCACACTATCGTCATGGCTGAGCCGGCATATAAGATGCAGAAAGCTAGGAAAGCATTGTCGGAGGAACAGAGAAAGAGGAAACGGCAGACTGCCCGAGCGAGGAGTCGGACACGAGCATAGGCAAAATTTGCGGGTGTGTTATGTCCCCATTGAAACATCTCGCGGCACGGATGTACCATTACAAACAAATAAAACATCTCCAGGTAACTCTAGTAGAGCATTCATTTTGTTCGTTTGTTAAATAATAGTCGATCTGAAATGTGTTATTTTTGAAATCAAGTGACCAAAGTGCTCGTTGGCTCTGGACTGAGAGACTCTCTATATTTTGTTATGGTGAAATCACAAAACCTAATGCACAAAAAACATGTCCCTGCTTGAAATACAACCACTAATAAACAATCGGTTTTGATGAGGAAAATAAACTATACTACTAGTACCGATTAGAACCCAGAACCTCTGACACACTTGGCAAAAGTTCTGCCTCTGGACCATTAAAGTTCATAGGGATAATTGTCGGATCTATGTATTTAATCACGTGAAAATTATCACCACTAACAACATATATTATATCTCATTAAATGACAAATTAAACACAATGTACTATTGTATACTATGTAATAGGCCATGCAGGGGCGTAATTTGTGGGGGGGATGGGGGGGATATAACCCCCCCCCCCCCCAATATTTAAATCTATGCATTACGCATTACAAACCCCCCCCATTATTTATGCCATGATCACAATATCAGGAGGCATACCCAAACTTCAACCCCCCCAATGTTCAAACCAAATCTACGCCCTTGAGGCCATGTCACGCTCTGAGTGAGTGGTATTTACGACAGTAACGTTAAATTCAAGTACTCCACAGTAACTCTAGGGGTCGCTGTTTGACAAAAACGGGATTCCTGCATAATGCCCCTTTAAAATACGGGAGATTTACGGGAAAATCCTAATACGGGAGGACAGCGGGAAAGAAGGGTAAAATACGGGACTTTCTCGGCCAAAACGGGATACTTGACAGGTATGACACACACACACAAATTAGGGATTTTCTGAGAATAATTTTGGCTGGTTTGGTGGCTCTTGCTAAACTTTGATGATGTTTTTATCTTATGATGTTGAATGAGCTCTAAAGGCAGATCTATATATCACGATGCCCTGTCTAGTCCTTCTTCTTAGCACAGCACTTTGAAGCCTGAGATGTGAGGTTTTCAAAAGGCCCATCGTACCAAGAGTGTTTGGATGTCTTTAATTAATGGAGATGTCTCAATCAATCCCTCTGTTCTCTGCCTTCATCCTCTCTGCCATTCTCTTTTGAATGCAGAACTGATATGACATGAGTTGAAAGCCCTTTTTGGTTTTGATAGTTCCATTTAGGCTAACTATGCTTCTTCATGTTTAAAAGTGAAATGCTCATCACCATCCTTAACATGATTAAAAGGACAAACGATAATCAAAATGATTAATATTTTCAGCTCAAACAACCACTTCTTGAAGCTTATAAGCAGTTAAACTCAAATTTTCATGATCAAAAATCATAAAAATTTGTCAAAAATAAATATCATAACTATATAACATTGTCAGATTTAATTGTTACTTCTGATAAACTTTTTTTTCAATTCCTCCTCATGATAATTATAATAATAGGTCTTGTAACAAACATTTAATATAATTTTGTGTAATTTTCTAAATATAAGTAGTCTTAGAAGTTGTCATAATGTAAATTACTACACAAAATTTTTATGAATCTTCAGTAAAAACCCCCCCAAAATTTTAGGTTAATAGTAATGCATTTACAACATAGACGTCTATTGAGCAAGGCATTCCGGAGGATGGAAAAGCAGAAATGTGCAGCTTGTCAAAGCACTTACAGCATATTACAGTTTTTTTTCGATCGCTAAACGACAGTGAGCACAACTGGAGCTACATGTGCAAAACTCTAACTCCAGTCTGCACAGCATGAGTTCATCTGGACCAAACTCTTGTGCCTTTCAAACACTGCTGATTGCAATTTCAGCTGAAAGGCTAAGCAGGTGTCTTGTTTTAGACTTGTTAGTGAACACACACAAATATATATATATATATAGGTAGAGCTCAGAAAGACTAATTTTGGAAATGGAACAAGGAAGACAGGTTCGTGGAGGGAGAAGGGTGGCAGGGAGAGGGCGGGTTCGTGGAGGGAGACAAAGAAGACAAAGAGCTGTTATTTCAGATAAAATAAGGGCTACACTTATAGACCATGTCGTGAACCATGGTCTCTCATTGAGGCAGGGTTGAGGGTGCAACCCAATCTGAAAAGATCCACAGTGGCATCTGTAATGCGAATTTTCCATCGTAGAAACAGGTGAGAGCATCCTTACAATAAATTAACGAGTTCGTTTGCCCATAAAATCTTTAAGATATTAGGTTCAACTTATTTGGCTTGCTGTCCGCTGGAGAGGGGCTCGATGAAGCAGCTTCAACTCGAGCTCTGATATACCCCCCAGTGGCTAAATGTAGGCCCTGTTAATTAAAGGGCAAGGTACCTAAGATGAAGGTGGAGTTTGGGGAGGTGGAGGGATACTGGAACAGCTGATACTAGGGAGAGGTAAGCGGCTGCTTGTATACTCTGTTTGTTGATTGAAAGATTGGATGGGCTCGCTCCTCCCTAACTTACGTTTAGGAACTTCATTAAAAACATTACAGGAAATTATTTTGTATTGCAATTATAGAATATTTACACAGATATATAATACAGTAAGTTTGACTGTAATATATTTTTACAACAGGACCCAAAGGCTGCCCCCAACAGGAGGAAGAGCAAAAATATTTTCAGATGCGCAGGAAAATGCTATTGTTGACATGGTTGTTGTCAACAATGCAATAAAACTGCGGGAGATTCAAGATAGAGTGCTGGCTGATAATGATATATTTGAAAATGTTACAGTAATTCTGTCAGCACAACAACTATTGGTCGAGTCCTACAGAAACACCAAGTTACAGTAAAATGAAACAGTTATACACTGTACCGTTTGAGAGAAACAGTGAACGGGTAAAAGAGCAAAGAGACCAATATGTCCAGGTAAGACGTCTGAGGTTACATACACAGCTATTACAGTAAAAATATTTACAGTAAAAAAAACACTAGCATTACTACAGTTACGTAAACTGTGCATTTACTGTTTTTCAGAGAGTAATGGAGGTGGAAGCACTGGAAACACCACATTCATTTGTATTTATCGATGAAGCTGGATTTAACCTTGCCAAAACACGGCGCAGAGGAAGGAATGTTATAGGTCAAATGGCCACTGTGGAGGTTCCAGGCCAAAGGGGGGAAAATATCACCATGTGTGCTGCAATGGCCAATGATGGTTTGCTTCTCAACACACCACTCTTTGGCTCATCCAACACAGAAAGGCTTATAGCTTTCCTAGAAGAGCTCTATGCTCAGCTAGTGCCAGCAGAACAAGGGGAGCTAGTAAGAAACCCCCAAATTTTTGTCATAGTTTGCGATAACGTTGCTTTTCACCACTCTGCAGCTGTCACAGATTGGTTTGCAGCACATCGCAGATTTATGATTTTGTACCTGCCTGCATATTCACCCTTACTCAACCCAATAGAGGAGGTTTTCTCTGCCTGGAGGTGGAAAGTGTTTGATCACCACCCACATGACCAAATGTCTCTTTTGGAAGGCATGCATGCCGGATGTGAGGCCACGAGTCCAGAGGACTGCCAGGGATGGATAAGGCACTCCAGAAGGTTCTTCCCCAGGTGCATGGCAAGAGAGAACATTAGATGTGATGTTGACGAAAACCTGTGGCCTGATGCTAGAGAGAAGCAGGATTAGCCCCTCAATTATTTGTTAGAATTACAGTATGTACTTTTAGTTTCTATCTTTTTTCTCATTACTGTAATTCCGTAAATTACAGTATACAGACTATTGAAGCAAACTGCTAATTTTCATTTACCTTAAAGAATTGTTATGTTCTAAATAAATTATGTGAAAGAATGTCAATCTTTTCATTGAAGAAAATATTACTTTCTATGAAGTCACTGAAATTGTTCAAACTGTAAAGATGAAAAGTTAGTATTTTCTGTATTGGTGTTTCATGCTATAGTGTTTTTACTCTCAGTGTGTTCTGAGTGACAGTGTGTGTTATCTCAGTGAGGGTTGTGCATAGTGTTTGGCTGCACTGAGCCTGTTTTGAGCCATGTGTTAGGAGTTGTGTTGCTTTGAGTGAGTTTTGCAGGTGATGTGAACTGTTTAGCGCAGGTGACTGTTGGTAGTGCAGACTGTAGTTAGAGTTTTGCACATGTAGCTCCAGTTGTGCTCACTGTCGTTTAGCAATCGAAAAAAAACTGTAAGCTTTATTAAGTCTTACTTTAGCTGAATCTACTGTTTAACATAGTGGAGGGGCTTCCAAACTGTTCCTGGAGCCTCTCCTGATCAGCTGTGGATCAACTCATCATCTGATTAGACACTGCATGACCTGAGCTGGGTGTTCAATAACGGAGATATCCAAGTGCGGGGACGCTCCAGGAACCGTTTGGAAATGTTTGCCCCACAGATTTCTTTTGTAATTGCATTACTATACACTGGGGTTTTTTCAGGTATTTTTACAGACTGTGGCACGCACGAGTTGAAGATGTTTTCTGTGTAATGTCATTGAAGCTGTCACATTATTTTATGCTGACCGGTCAATCCTTTTATAATTTCCAGTAGAGCAAATATTCCATGTTTTTGTGTTGATCGATCACTTTAGCATACTGGCCTTTTTAGGCTGATTAATTCTGCCAGAGCTTAGAAAAAATCTGATTATAAGCAATTAACCACACATTTACAAAAAGCCATTCGATAATAAACAAATTAGGCAATAGCAGCTTTAGCATATTCCTAGCACCACTGTGACAGTTCTGACACTAACTTCATCCAAATTATGAGAATACATGGAACTTAATGAACATACTTACCATTGTAAAGATCATATTTAATCACAATTATAATTTTTTTCTATAGCTCTTGATCTTAAGTTAAAAATATTAAATAAATATGTAAATTTAATAAATTAAAATATTAGAAAATACACTTGAATATGAGAAATAGCATTGTAAAAAAACTATTTCTGTACAGAAGACCTTGCAAAATCCATTTGCTGCAAGCCATTTTATTAGTTTTTTTTTAAGAAAAAACAGATTATTTATATTAATAATTTAATGGATTGATTTTACTGTAATACTAACAAGATGACCGGTAATCAATCACTAAAAACTTCCTGCAAAGATGCAAAAAAACAAAAAACAAAAACAAAACACACGCGCACACACACACACACACACACACACACACACACACACACACACACACACACACACACACACACACACACACACACACACACACACACACACAATAATAGCTGTTATCATGAGATCATGAAAAATGAGACTTGGAATGATCCCTCTGAATAATGACAGGTGCACCCCAGGAACTCACATCTAGAAGTGACTTGTTTACCACACAACTTCTGCCATAACGGCCCCATAAAACATCCTCTCAAACCAACCTTGCTGTCATATTCATAGCCTTTAAGATCCTTCTCTCTTTCATAATAAATTCTAGGCCCTCCATTTAGTGCTGAGTGAGACAAAGAAGTGCTTATAAATGTTCGCTCACAACATCTATGTTGCTCGGTGTAACCTTGAGTACTGCCATGCAATTCCTTTCCCATACACGCCATTTTATTGATTTCTGTAAAGCCAGATTATTCATATGCACCCCGCCCTGTCTCATTTACCCTGGGCCTTTAAGGTCTCTCAGTGCTAAAATTGCATTTCTGAAAGAAATGGGTTCCATCCGATTCTTCGCATTCACGATCAGCAATAGAATGTGGTGTGTGTGGTATAGAAATGTAGGGAGATCAGTGTGAGATGTGTCTGCTCATAAGGACACAGCTCAACTCCGTGCTTTGGGTACAAGGTGATTTGTACTTAATAGGCCAGTGTTTTCCAAGACAGACAGACAGACAGACTCACTCACTCACTATAACTTAACTCACCTAGCCTATAACTTGAAGCACAAATCCACCCTTCTGTCCTTTAAATGTCTGTGTTAAAAGAGCACGTTCGGCCGTTTAGTGAAGCTGATTGCCTATATCTTAGCTTAGTCTAGGCGTGGGGTCTTACTTCATTTTTTATTTGTAGCTGCATGTTGTCCGAATGGTAGTTTGATAAATATGTTTGCGATCAAATATTCAATATCTCTACTCTCCATAGTTCAAACTAATATCAAGTCATTTACGTCTCTTCGATGTTTGGTTGATATACCAAGGGAAGCTAGCCTACTCTGCCATGTTACTTCTCTCAACACACCTAATTGCTGAAAGCGAAATACTCGATGGTGATTGGCTAATTTAAAAAAATAATTTTTTACCAACGGAGGCACAAGTCTCTGGCTATGGATTTGCCTCCTCCTCTCCTTCTCTATTCCCTCAGACTCGCGTTTCGGAGATTCAGCACATTCGGGGAAGAGCGCGGTGGTTACACATACGGTGAAATTATAAACAATAAATACACATTACACATTCTGAGACATGAAATGAATAACTATGAATTTTATTAACATTAAATCATCCTTCTCCTATTTTAACCTCAAAATTTTGCCTTGCCTCCCCTGACAAGCTGTCACTGCAATTTTTTTCAGAATAATGCATCTGGAATTGCACTACCTACTGAAAAATCCAGCATTGCTGATCACCAGCTTAAGGTATGTTTTTTGCATGCTGGGACCAGCATGGGAAGCGGTGGACCAGCTACAACACCATCTAAGTTTTGCTTGAGAACAGCATGACTGTGCTGGTCCACCAGTTAAACCAGCTTGTTACCAGTTCTAACGTGCACAAACAGCCTGGACCAACATGGAGTTCATTGTTTATCCCTTGCGTTCTGTTCGATTTCTGTGTACTCCCCTTATGGACCGGGTCAAATTGACCTTAATTGGATAATTCCTCAAAAATCACACTATGAAAAACAACAAAGACTTAGATACAAACTGTAAACTTTTAATATCAACATTTGTAAAACATTACAAAAACATTATATCTGAAAATATGATTTATGAAAATGTTTTTAAACCATTTTTTAAACCAGTTTTGTTTTGACAAAATTGGAAAATAAACAGTATACTGACTTTTTTTGCATATCATTTTTTTTTTTTTTTTTTTTTTTTACATTTTATGCTTTGAACATCGCAACTGAACAAAAAAAAATGTGCTGTATAATGATTTTTTATTTTATTTTCCTAAGTTAACTTTCCCTAGTTTCTAAGACCTATTTTCCTAGTTTCATTATTCACTTACTGGGAAGTGAGAAACCAAACATAACAAAAACATAGGCCTACATCAAATAAATGTTTTTTATTTATTTTTTGGCTCTGTGAATCTGCCTTTGAAAATCCTACATAAAAGTTTTGGTTAAAAGCTAGGTATTTTAGATATCTTGAATATTGAAATGAGAGCTTATTTTACTCTCTGTGTCTGATTTTCATCTGTAATTTGCAAATAATTTTGAACACTGTAATTTTAGCTTTTTCAAGTGTGTTTGGTTAGGGTTAGAGCACTTTTAGATGCACTTGCACGTTAGAACTGGAGTTGAAGTGCCCTGACATACAGAAAATAAATGTTTTTATTTTGTGTCTGTTGCTTTTGAATGGCTGTCTATGAGGGTCAAATTGACCCGCGAACATCACGAACGTAACAGTAATTTTGTTTGTATATGTCAAAAAAACACATCAGCATGTTGAAACTTTGCATGCATGTTCATCATGATAAATGAGAAAAAGTCACAAAATATCAAGAAAAAAAACAAAGGTTAACCAGTATTTCCAACAACTAGAAAATTGAAACGGGTCAAATTGACCCGCAACATAACACAAGGGTTATGCTGGATTTTTCAGCAGGGCAGTATACCATTTATTAAGCAACTTTAACAAACTTTAATGGGTAAAGCAAAGACACTAAGGACTGAAAAAGAAATGCTTGATCTCATTAGCATATTCTGATGAAGTTCAGATTGTGAAGCATTGTCCAGATGCATTCTGCACAGGCTCCAGTGCAGTAATTAGGCCTATCACTGGTGTGACCCGAGGCTATGGGCATTGTTATTGCGGTTTTGATGAGATCAGACATATGCTTCCTGCAGGGCTGTTCGACACTAATCTACAGCATGTATTACCTTTATATGACAGGAGAATTAGATAAAGACAATCGTGAAAAGGTCTCCTGGAATAAAAAGTCTTTATGGGCAATCACTGTCAGTAATGTGCACCATTATACAAATACGTTGTTCCATCTGTTGTATTGCATTTCATATAAAAAGGCACTTGTACTTTTCTCTTTGTGTTCAGGGTTTTCAGGAATAAAATGTTAATGTCATATGTTTGATGTGCTGATGTTTACAAGACACATAGTGTTCTCCTTCTGTCTCCGCACTGTGTACAATAATTATACCATAAATAACACCTACCTGATGTTCCTTTTACAACAATGACTATCACAGCACATGTAAAAACATTTTTAATGTGCCTAAGGCATCTCTCAGAAGAAAAATATATAAAAGTATACAGTATTTGCATTTTTTTAATCTTAATTCCACATGCTTTGACTCATTCAGTGTTAATTACATTTTTTTGTGTTTGTTAAGAATGTTCTTAAAATTAAGTCAATATTTTGTCATGTAATATTAATTTTGGTAATTCATTTAGAAATTAATATAGCTATATTAGTTTAATAATACTTTATATATTAATAACTAACATTTATTAACTATTAACTATGACCACACAACTTCTGCTATTAACTTCTGCCTTTAATAAACCCCAAATTACTACTTATTAATACTGTAGTTAAATGTAGGTATTGGGAGGATTAAGGGATGTTGAATATGGATTTGCAGAGTAAGGCATTAATATGTGCGGTCCCACTTTATATTAAGTAGCTTTATGTACAATGTACTTACATCGAAAAATAAGTACAATGTATTTATTGTGTTCTTGTTGTATTGTAAAACACTTTTGCTGCTATTGAGATGTGATATGGGTAAGGTTAGGGACAGGTGTGGTGGTGGTATAGGTATAAGGGTGGGTTAATGTGTAAGGGAAGGGTCAACTTACAAATGTAATTACATAAATTAATTACAGCTGTAATTACATTGGTGGTATTTTTTAAATATAAGTACAATGTAAAAACATATACACAATAAGTCCATAGTATCAAATTATTAATTTCAATGTAAGTACATAGTACTTAAAGGACAAGTTCGGTATTTTACACTTAAAGCCCTGTTTTAAGATCGTTTCTGATTAAATAGAACGGTTAAGATTAAAATTTGGACTCATGCTGCTGGCCCGAGAATTTTTCGGTTTCTGTGGTTGCATCCCCCCCACCACCTCCACAATGGTTTTATAGGTGCACTGGAACAAGCATTCATAAAACGCATTAAACTTTAGTTTACAAAGACGTGAAACTCACCGAGTGTCTGGGGTGTTCACTGATATGCTCACACAAAAATCCCTGCAAAAGATGCTTTCCAACAGGTTTTATCGTAGTTTTTGTCCAACTCCATTGACTTGACTTGACTTGATATTTTCATCAATAATTTAGCTGGCTCTCGTTAATTGGTGTGACAAGAGTTGAGAAGACATCTTGAACATTTCAACTTTTCAAAAAACAAGCTCTTAGCGAGCACTGGCTGTTTCTGTGATTAGAGACAGAGGGGTAAATGCTCTTCACATCACCATCTGTTCATCAAATCTTTCCTCCCTCACTACTCTTCTGCCTGTTCCCCATCGTCTACTCTAAACAGAGCTCAGGCCTGGGATGATTGCCACGGGTCAGTGCTTCTTCTAACGCTCGGGTTTAGCCTTTAGGTCCCCTCTCAGCTGCCTAAACCTCAGAGCGCCTCTGCAATTGCACTAAAATGTCTGATGTTTCACATTAAGGGGCCAATGCATTTCCTGCAATTTCTTGCTAAAGACACCATAAAGGAAGTATTGCTATAAAAGGTGCAGAAAGATTATATATATATATATATATATATATAAACAGAATATATGGACATAAAACATGAGCCTACGTGACATGAGGTTGGGTAAATAGTGATAGAATATTCACTTTTGGGTGAACCATACCTTTAAATGGGAAAATATCATGGAATACAAAATATTCCTTGTTCTACTGAAATGAAAGAGTTGGGTGTACTAGGCAGACATCCTCTGACTGTTTTTGGTTGTGCCATCCGGTGTTATTTTAGTATTATTTCTATACTATTATAGTATTTATGTCCTGTTTGAGGTTTAATTTTTCAGTTTTCATTTTAATTTAAGTTTTAGTACTTCTGTTATGTGCTTTTGTCATTTTTAGTTTTTTTTCTTAATATTTCTCTACAGCATTAAAGGGGTGGTTGATTATGATTTCACATTTCTAACTTTAGTTAGTGTGTAATATTGCTGTTTGAGCTTAAACAATATCTGCAAAATTACAACGCTCAAAGTTCAAAGCAAAAGGAGATATTCTCTTTTAAAGAAGTCACTTTTTAAGGACTACAACAAACACTGATAGGGACTACACAAGCTTCCTCCTGGGTTAGTGACATCACTAGCCCTAAAATCTACATGAACTGTCCCCTGGGAACATGCAACAGAGGGGGTGAGTCCATAAGAAGAGGAAGAGTTGTTGTAGTAGAGCACATTTGGGAGTCTGCTCAAGCTGTCGCATAAGTCTTTTCACATTTGTTGCTATACAGTACGTAACACAAATGCAATAGCATGTCACTCTAGGCATCTTACAACAGTTCCCAAACAAGCGATTTATAGATCATCATGACAGAATAAGCTAATCAAAGACTTGAAGATAGTTAACTCCACATCAGCTACTGTACATACATTCATCAACTAACCAATCAGAAATGTCCTGTTGCATTCTACATGTTGTCACTTCTTCTTAAGTCTCCCCATCTTTGTGCGACTCCGGTTTGAACATAAAAGGTTTTTGAAAATTTCAGCGCATGTCTGTGTGAGGTAATCGGAGCAGTTAACACACACACACACAAGCTCTTGAAGCTCCCCCCTCTGTCCCGGGAGCAGCAGCACATTTGCATTTAAAGGGACACACACAAAACGACACGTTTTTTGCTCACCCTCAAAAAGGGATAATTTTAACATGCTATCAAAAATTATCTATGGGGTATTTTGAGCTAAAACTTCACATACACACTCTGGGAACATCAGAAACTTATTTTACATCTCGTAAAAAGGGGCATTATACCACCCCTTTAATTGATTTAAATTATTTTACTACTTCAGTTTAAACTTACTGTATTTCAGTTAAGTTTTTTAATCCAATATTTAGATTTTATTTGATCTCAGCTGTACTTCTGCTGTCTCAAGGGCCGTACGCACAGAATGCGTTTTTCCATTCCACTGCGCTTTTCCATTTATTTTATATGTAAACACGTGCTGCTAGATGGACATGTTTGTGTCACGATGTGGGTTTGTGTCTTGTCATGTTTAGTGGTTCCCTGTCTTGTCCATTAGTTATCCCAGGTGTTTCTTGTTAACCACGCCCCCTTGTTATCCTGTCTAGCTCGTTTGTCCCTGATTATTTAAGCCCTGTGTTTCTGCCCTGTCTTTGTGAGTTGTTGAATGTATGTTCTGTTCCAGGATTAACGTGAGTGTTGGTCGTTCCTGTGTAAAGATTCCTGTTCCAAGTTCTGAGTCTCTGTTTAAGTTTATAGTTTGTTTAAATAAAGCGTGTACACTGCGTTTGGATCCAGCCTCCTCTCTGCCTTCACCGCATCACATTACAGATCATCACAGATTGACCGTTGCGCCCCGCCGCCCTCTGTCTCAACTTTTGCAGAGTCTCATGCATGACAGTGTTCTAAAAATGTGGTGCTCAAATTAAAATATATTGTCTCTCATTTTTTCTTTACACTGACCCGTGTATTTAACGTTTTTAACTGCAAACACGCATTGTGAATAGTCCCTTATCGAGCACCTTGGCCCATCCTGATGAATTTAAGAGTCAACTATGCTAGTAGTTTTTGAAATAAAAAGATATTTTCTTTGAGCTAATCATTACAGTGGTCATTACACATACAAGTCTTACAGGAACACTAACACAAGCAGTCCATTTCATTTCTAAATGTGAAAAGTGGCGTAAAACTAAATAATGAATTTGGTGCAACACATCTTGAAGAGTTTCTTCAGGAATTAAATTTTAAAAAATGCTTAAAATTGACAGAATATGGCCATTTTTTTGTCAATAGTCAAAACCATAGACTAAAAAAAAAAAAGTCCAAAGCAGAGGCGTGATGGGGGCTAAGTGATAGCAGAGCAGAAGAGAACAGAGAGAAGAATGAACACACCTCTAAGCTTTCAGTCCTGCTGTGAGTAAGAAGCTGTGTCAGGAATTGAAGTCCAGATTTGGTTTTTGTAGAGACTGTCTTCACCTGGATGACTGCAGTGATGTGCTGCGACACTCACAGAGGCTGTAGATGGTCACGCCTGAAAACACTTCATTCTCTTCTTGTCTGTGGAATCGCGTAACCTGCTGAGAGCTTTAAACCTGATATTAACCCACACACACTTACTAGAATGATCTTTGGATGGTTGTTGCATTGTTTGTTGATATTTAGTGGGTAAATGAGGCCTGTCTCTCTTGTAGAATATACCCCCAAAAGAGGACTAAATAGGCTCCATTTCTCTTTCCCTTCATCTCCCATCTGCTTTCCTCAGCAGGCTGTTTGTACCTGCTGCGCACTTCCTTTATTAAGCTTTATAGCAACTGCCTATCGAGAGGGGAAGTCGTTGCATGATCAGAACTCGGATGTTTTGCTGCCTGGCTGTGACTACTGTCTATTCTCATTTTCTGAGCAGTTAAGTTAATCAAACACCACCATCCACTATTTGAGCCAGAAACAAAGAAGGGTTGCGCGACAGATAGATAAAGAGAGAGGGTGAGAGAGTTCAGGCATATCCATGGCCACCTGTTCTCTAATTCCCCAAGTCATTAAAATTACATCACGTAAATGAGTGGATTCCAGCAGCAACAGTGAGCCCCTGTTAGATTCATTTTATAGTGTCTTATCCTTATTTATAATCATGTTAAAAACTAATAGCTAACACCTAAATTTTCACCATAAGCATGATTCACTCTCACATTGCTCATGAATTGCCACGGACGAAGGGAAAGCTTTAGGGAACAATTGGCTTGACATCTGATCAATGAAGTTTATTGGTATGATATATATAGTAGGTTCTTGGAGCTTTCGGTGTCGCATTATAAAACCTTAAAATGCGTCACCGGTTTACGGTAGACACAAGTTATTTTCCAGTGGGAGCTGCCACTTTGCTATGCACGACAGCTAGTTGCACAAATTATGCTAAATAAATTTTAATTTTTTATTTTCGTGTCTACCACATTTTACTAAACAATCAGGTGATTGGTCGAAGAACAACATGGAGATGAACATAATACTCAATACCTGTTGCCAGTTTATGATCTCTATAACATTTTATGCAGTAATAAATGGCTTTTTTTTGTTCATTCTATGCAATATGTTTAAAGTAATCACCTCATTTAGTGATGCAGCGTGGTTTTGAAATAGTTTAAAATTCCTCGAAAAACCACACATCATCCTAAACCTTTATAACTTTATTAAAAATGTACTGGTCGCATACAAATACAGTGAGATTGGAGCTTTCAAAAACCCACCATAAAAGTATAACAGTAGTCCACTTTGACTCGTATGTTAAATTGTAGCAGATATCAAGATTTTCATTGAAAATTGAACTTTTGGTGCTTTTTTTTGTTGTTGTCATTTTGGAGCTTGAAGCCTCAGTGCTCATTCACTTTCATGATATTCAAGAGAATGGCCTGGAGGATTAAAAAGGATTTTTCCACAGATCAAATGAAAAGTCTTACAGGTTTGAATCAACATGAAAGTGAGTAAATGATCAGAATTTTTCATTTTTTGGTGAACAATCCCTTTATCACATTTTTCTTTATTTTTAACATTACCGAACCCAACAAGATGAGACTGTTGGACAGCAGGAAGAAACAGGAAGGAGCCGGACATGAGTCATGACAAGGAGGAAATGCAGCTTCTCTTTTCCTGGCATCTGTTTTCTGCTGTGCCACATTCAATTCCAGAAGGGAATTAGCCTGTCGATAAGAAGTCATTACTGCTAACTCTGTGGAAATGCACCTTGCATTCAATTGTCTCCTTCGCCATTTATTTGAAATCTTATCTTTCCTCTCACCTTAGCGCATCCAACTGCAGTCATATCAATGGATGCTGATTATGCAGGATGCAACATAGCCGAGGGTTAGAGAGAGAGAGAGAGAGAGAGAGAGAGAGAGAGAGAGAGAGAGAGAGAGAGAGAGAGAGAGAGAGAGAGAGAGAGAGAGAGAGAGAGAAAAGAGGAGACTAAAAGACAGATGTCAAGGGCAAGGAAAACAGTTCATGGTAGTGTAAATGAAATCTGCCTCAATCATTTTGTAATTTTCTTGCATGAAATGTATAGTTAAAAAAAAATAGACGTGTATATGTGTGTATATATATTTGTCCTGGTGAAGATATTTGACTTGTAGTTTTGTTTTGTTTTTTGTATAACAATGCAATATGTAAGATCCCTGTTATTTCTACAAGGGCTATGAAAACTTAGAGCTCCAATAGCACATGGGTTTGTCTGTATGGAATCGGTGTTGTTGTTTTGGTCTGTGTCTAGGTTAAATGGAAAGGAAAAGCAGAGAACAAGTGTACGACAGTGAGAAGAGATGACAAATGGACCTGCAGCCTCTCAGTGAAGCTGACTTTGACTGCAGTGCTGCCCTTTGCTCAAGAGACACCTCTCAGATGAGGAGCGATGACTCATGGGAAGACCATTATAGAGAAGCACTATGTCTCTGGTTAAGAGGAACAATTATAACAGCAGTCCAAACACAAGCAGTCATATCCATTCATTGCCTGACCATTTCAGACCATTTCTTGTTCTGCTTGTCAGATCAAGGTAATAGACAAGCCTTAGAAGAAATCACAAAGCCCCTTTCACCAACTGCTTGATCATTACAAAATTATTGTGATAGTAGCTACTAACACAGTACCTTCATTTGGACAAATTAAGCAGCATTACATATAAATATTGTGGAGAAGGCAATCCATTTAGGTCTAGATTAAATTACCAAATAAATTTTACTTACCTTTGAAATGTTGCAACACTCAACCTCTGCTTAATCTTTAACGTCATGGCGAAATAAAACACGAAATAATTGCAAGAAACATTTACCTAAGAAATCTGCATGGGCTTCACTCAAAACAAACACAACAAAATGTATTTTGAATTCGAAACATGAACATATTACTCTCAAGAGCCGAAACCGTGTGACACAACACCCAATAAATAACAAGTAAGTAGGCTATTAACTAACTTACAGTCAGAGTATTTAATGTTTTTGCTCCTCCAAGTAAGCAAAATGAGTCTTCAAGCTATAGTAGTAGTGTTTCGTTTCGAAATGAGTCATTGAGTCATTTATAAAGGCAATCATGTTTGTTCCTGAATGTTCATTTGAATTGGTTGATGGACGAATCGGTTGGATAAATTATTCATTGACTCACTCATAAAGACAGCCACTTTTCGCCACCTATTGGCGTAGAGTCACTTAATATTTGTAATTTTTTTATGATACTATTATTCACCGATAACACAAGTAGTCTTTATAAAGGATCGTATTTCAAAGGAGTTTTAGTAAAGAATACAAAGTTTTTTTTTTTTTTTTTTCTTAATGGTTACTGTTCAAATTCATCTTATTTCATTTTGCATACAGTACTGTACTAATGCTACTCCAGAACATCTCCCTAACCGCCGAAGAAGAAAAATTTCATTTATCTTCAGCCATCCAGTGGCCTTGGGAGGAGTCCTAAGATAGCCATTAAACTAAATAACTGTCAGTGTGTGGAAGCTTTTATTCATTATTAGCCTTCAAGAACCCACCCACAGGTCCCAGAACAGCTCAAAACTCCTTAATTCTCTTCAACCTCGTCTCTGTGTACGGCAGGATGGAATTAGCATATAGCTTCCTCTGTGTTTTACCACATGTCTTATTCATGACTACACTATCTCTTAAATCAACCTCTTGATCATGGAGGAGATCCAATGGAGAGCTGCCTATGAAGATGCTGAGGTTGTGAACTGCAGGATAGATGGGCATAAGTCTTCCTTTTTAAAGATAACAAGTTATGACTGTAAATACATAGAGGAAGCCTCCAGAGACAAGGAACATTAAAGCTTTACAGGCAGGTTTAGAGTCTTTCCAGAATGCACATAATGCACAAATCAAGCCATAAAAGTAAATAAAAAAATAATGCAATTTTCTTTTTTTATGTTTTTTTTTTTCTACAAAAGACAGAATTGTGTTTTTCTGCTTTCTGAGTTCTATTGATATTGCTCCACTGAAGACCAAGTGGCTCTTTCAATCCTCTGTTAATTAGTATTCTGGTCTTTCTTGACTTCTGGAGTCTGAACAAAGAGACAAATAGTCAATCGATCTGATGTACCAAATGGCAAAATAAATGCGGCTCTGGCCCCGGCCGCCATGCGTCACAGCTGACAGTTTAGCTTGTAGATTTATTTCAGAGACAAGCTGATAAAACCCTTTAAATCACACTTATCTGGGTCATTTCACAAACAACAAACAATTTGATGGCCACTTTATAAAATTAAGTTAATTTTACGGCTCAAGTAACTGCATAATGTGTTCACACAATTACTAACCTATGGCAACATGGTGAGGGGTATCTCCAGAAGACTTGAGGGATAACATGTTAATAAAAATACCATAAGTTTTATCTAAGTATATTATCTGTTTCTTGTCTTCTGAAAACTTGGAATAGTGCAGAAGTCGAATGAACTATTATGCTTCTATTGTCATTATTGGAAGTTGACAGTAAAAATCCCTTTCAGGGTATGGAAAAGAGTAGCCAAAGATATTCTGCAAAAAAAAAAAAAAAAAAAAAAAAAAATATATATATATATATATATATACTGTATATATATATATATACACACACACACACACACACTATATATATATATATATATATATATATATGTGTGTGTGTGTGTGTGTGTGTGTGTGTGTGTGTACAGCCCGTTCTCATCCCAAGGCGTCATACATGTGACGCTTTGGACATTTCGTCGAAATCTTACGCACATGGCATCCTTTAGCGTAAATATGAGACACAGAACCCAAGGCGCCATACAGGTGACGCTCATCTAAATCCGACGCACATGGGATCCTTTAGCGTCAATATGAGACGCAGATCCCAAGGCGTCATAACCGTAACCCTACCCCAGACCTAAACCTACCCATAACAGTGCGTGTTATATTGACGCTAAAGGATGCCATGTGCGTAAGATTTCGACGAAATGTCATATGGCGTCACATATGACGCCAAAGGATGAGAATGTGTTGGTGTGTATGTGTTTGTGTGAGAGAGTAAAATAGTATGTTTAGCCTTGAATATAATTATGTAATTCTCTAAAATAATTAAATGGGGAGTGAGTGTTATTTTATGTTTTTTAGTGTTAATTGGAGTGATAATGAATCATAGGTTGAGCAATCACAGTCTGCTAACACAGGAATAAAATACACGCAGTGATGCAATTCATATCAAGAACATCAGAATCGATCAGTCAGGCACTTGTGCTTCTAGTTGCTCTTATCAGTCTCTGTTTTGTCTGATAAATGATAGAATGGCAGGTCTAAAGTTTTATTTCAAACAGCATTAGTAACTATTTTTACTAGAGACATCCAGTTGCCTTCTTTTGCATCTTTCTTTCCAAGACATCAATTCTGTGTCTCCTGTGTTTGAAATACATGTTCTGTGGCTCGATGAGTGCATAAGCATTCAGCACAGGAATTTTTGTGTTTTACTACCTGCTTCTCTATAATGATTCTGCTAAGGTAAGATGCAATCAGAAGAGGCTGACAGAAGGAGGAAAAGTAATAAGAAGCAGAGGGAGAGCGAGAGTCTGATGGACTCAAGCTTCTCATGAGGAAATGGATCTAAAGGATTGCCCTGAAAACATTGATTCGGTGCAGTCTTAATCTCAGAGCAGAGAAACAGGGGGAAAAAAGAGAGATGGCCGGAGAAAGAAACTATATGGCCTTTGAGCAAAACCTGGATGAATGAAAAGCTTCGTAGCCAGAGAGAACAGGGAGTCAGAGACTGCAGCAATGCATACTATAGTAGAAGCTTTCCAAGAGCTCTTCGTTTCTTTATGAAAAGCCTCCAAAAGTGATGACATGGTTTAGCAGCTGAATTTTAAATGCAAAAGTATTCCTCAAACCAGTGGAGAACTTTACGAAAGAGAATGTGAGAAAATCTATAGGACTTGACTCCAGTACATTGTGGCCCAATCAATAAAAGAAATCAAATCTACAAATCAGTTACAGTCACACTAAGTGTGGAATGATTTAAGGAAAATTGATTGATTGATTTTATTCATTTATTTATACTATAAATATTATTATAATTATTTCTTTTGTACGAAAACATGGCTAAACAATGATTTAAAAAAAAAAAGTTATTATAAAAATAAACTAATTACACTTTAGTTTATGGAAGTGTATATACCCACAACACAGTTGCATGCATATAGACTATACCATTATAAAGTGCTTTTTAATATGGTTTTACGGCAGAATGTGTCACTAGAACTACACTACCCATCACGCTCACATGTACTGTACCACAACAATTCCCGCAAAGCATTCACACCCTAAATATAAAGAATAAAGTGTTTCAATTATGGCTGTCAATTTAACGTGTTTATTTGATGTGCTTAATTATGGAAAAAATAGCGTGTTACAATTATTAATGCTTTTAACGCACCTCGGCCCAGACTTATAGCCTACGCCTTCTTACATTGCATGCAGTTTAGTAATGAACATTATGCAGGGCAACGACTGACTCCATGATGATTATAATGCAGTTAGTAAAATTCAAGATATGACTTGTATGTATGGGTTTTTGTCTTATATTTATATCATATGATATAGTTTAGCAATACCACAATAAAAATGTTATGGCCACATTGTATCCTTAAATTCTGTTGAATCAAAATATTACTTTCTTCAATGCTTTTCTCATCTAACACAATAATGACTTCAAATAAATAAAATGTAAATCAAATATCATAGTGCAAGTCTGACAAGTTAACACATTAAGGCCTGTTCACACCGGGACGAATTTCGCGCGCGATATTCGCCGACGTTTAACGCCTCATGACTAAACAAAGGGCGCCAATGTGAGTGTGCACACCGACACGAAAAACGCCATGCGTAAAAGCGTAATTTTTTTAAAAACGCCTCGGGTTCGTTTTTTTAGTTTGACGCGCCGCGTCAAAAACTATCCGACCAATGAGATTGGCGCTTTTGCTCACGTGTCTGGAGCTTCTGAAGTTACAGTAAAAGACAACTTGGGGGCGCTCAAACACAAAACGGTCTTGCCGAGCACACATACGTAACGGCGAAGAAGATATACGCCAAGCGTCTACTCTACACTGCCGGGAAGAAATAAGACGAGGAAGATGCAAGGCAAGATGAATGTAGAGCTGCTGGTCTCGTTGCTGTCGGAACATAAAGAACTATATGACAAACGCGACAGCGACTTCATCTAAATCTTAATAAAAGAGAATGTTATGGAGTGGTATTGCAGAGCAAATGGGCGCCATCTAATGTCAGGGAATGAATTTGCATGTCCACTCGGCTCATCGTCAGCGAAAATCGCTTGGGTGTGAACACAAAAAACGCGTTGAAAAACGCTGGCGAATAACGCGCGCCGATATTCGTCCCGGTGTGTACGAGCCTTTACTTTATTTGGAACGTGTCACACTCAACACTGGACACCAACACATGTGTTAATACAGAGCAGGTGAGCTTCACCATCTCTTGACTTTCAGCCGTGTGTGTGTATTCAGTAAACAGCTTAACCAGAGCTGGCCTGAGATATAAATATTTCCACAGGGTTCCTGTGTTTATTTAGTGTGATTCTTTTGATTTTTCATATTCTCTTCCACACCTTCACCTGCTGCTATGAGATGCCCTGCTGCTCTCTGATGTTCACTCTGGACTCTTTCATTGGGTCAGACATATAAAAACATTGGAAATGTTTGGCACGGCTTTTTGTGAACCAGTGCAAATGGCATCTGCCATCTGTGCTGGATTCCCCAACAAAAGGATGAATTTGCTTCACAAATAAGGCTGCAAAATACCAGCAAATCAGAGTATTATTGGAACTAAGAGCATTAACTGGTGGGAGGTTCGGAAGTGTGTTCCTGGCAGACACGTGGCCACCCAGACGGTCACAGGAATCACACCTGCATGTGTGCACACATGTGCACGTGGGTCTCAGTGGGACTGGCTCTACGATCTGGGCTCCTGCCTGGGTGCTACGGAACCTTCAAATCCCTCTTTTCTCCTGCCAAACACTGGAGCATCTTGACAGCTGCAGGCGTGATGGAAAGTCCAGTGCTGGAGGAATGTCTGAGGTCAGGTTAGCTGATGGGCGACTCATCCTGTAGAGAGTGCCAAGACACTGCAGCTGCCCAGAGCTCGGTTCAGAGATAAAGGTGTCTTTTTCAGCTATAGCTTTTGATTAATGTAAACTGTGGTGAAAAGTTTTGAAATGCAATGCTAAATTGTTTCAATATTTATATTATATTATTATATTTATCTTTGTATTTGTTTATGTGCACTCATGTTATCTTAATACTGTAAATTAATCATGTATAACTGTATTGTAAATGAATAATTACAAATATATATTATGTAAATTAATAATATATGTCAGTATTATGGGATACACACACACACACACACACACACACACACACACATACAGCCGTTCAAAAGTTTGGGGTCGGTAAGATTTTAAAAAATGTTTTAGAAAGAGGTCTCTTATGCTCAGTAAACATTAAAATTTGATAATAATTCTATTTTATTATATTTATGGTGGTAAAGTTTAATTTTCAGCATCATTACTCCAGTCTTCAGTGTCACATGATCCTTCAGAAATCATTCTAACATGCTGATTTGCTGTTCAAAAAACATTTCTTATTATATCAATGTTGAAAACAGTTTGTCACGTAGGCTGTGTTATTAAGCACATAACCGTCTTTAATCATATTATCCAAACAAACATGCAGGAGAACGTCTCGGTTACGTATGTAACCCTCATTCCCTGAAGGAGGGAACGGAGACGTAGTCGACGTGTCGACTGATTGGGATCACGCTTAGGGAGCCTGTCATCTTCGAGTATTGATAAAACGAGCCAATGCACATTGGCGTGCGAGATTTGCATCTCACACTCCGCCCCGCGGCGCGGGTATAAATACGGAAGTGGATGCACTCACCATTTGTTTTTCGCTGAGGAGCCGAGCGGAGCTCGGAGTCAGCGGTGGTCCAGCAATAGTGGCGATTGGACTATGTCTCCGTTCCCTCCTTCAGGGAACGAGGGTTACATACGCAACCGAGACGTTCCCTTTCAGTCGCTCACGTTCAACGTAGTCGACGTGTCGACTGATTGGGATCCCAATTAAAAAGCCACTAGTGCTGCCACTTTCCAGTGCCTAGACAAAGCCTTTTGATCCCCCTGCATTTTTGAGGCGGAAACGGTATAGGGCTTAGGCCAGGGAAGTCACTGCTGTTCCACAAGGAATACGCTGCGGAACATCCTGCTCGTAGGGAGGTGACATGTGGAGGATACACATATGGACTGGGCGAAACCGGGCAGTACAGCATATGGAATGTCACTGGGGTGCCTCCAGCCTATAACAGGGGGGAGACTCACCGGTCAGTGACAGCAGAGCAGGCTCTGCCAAGGGAAGACACGGGCTCGCCGCAGGGAGCCGTACCGTGGAAGAATACACATATAGGATCACCGTAGGGAGCACAACATATGGGACTCAGCCTAACACAGGTTCCACCAGTGCATAAGAGTGTCAGGCCTGGCATTGGACGCTCTGCCACGTCCATAGCCGAAGGGTGTGGAGGAACTCAACAGGGTTCGGCTAAAGAGGAACTCTACTGGAGCAAGAATGGCACACATATCCAGTCCATTGGAGGGGAATGGTGCAGCAAGCCGACACTTCGAACCGGGCTTACAGTGAAACTGGCTTCATGTGAAGGGAGCCCACAGGAAGCAACCGGCTCGACACATAGGCTATTTTTCTAGCGAACGTGTTTGGTGTCGCCCAGCCCGCAGCTCTAAAAACATCTGTTAGCGAGGCACCCTGTGTCAACACCCAGGAAGGAGCTACACTCTCTCTTTGGAGAGGCTCACTACCCAGGTGGGCACAGTGCACCTTGGGTAAACACACCAAGATGATGGCAACCACTATCCAGTGGGCCAACCTCTGCTTGGAAACAGCCTTCCCTTCTGCTGGTTTCAGTAATAGACAAGAGCTGGTCTGAGGTCCTGAGGCTTTGCGTTCTGTCCAGCTATAACTGCAAGGAGCGGAAGGGACAGAGAAAATCCAGGGCTGGGTCTGCCTCCTCCAGGGCAGCGCTTGCAGGCTCACCACCTGGTCCCGTTTAAGGGAGAGGTAGGAACCTAGGGCACACATCCAGGCCGGGGTCTCAGGATACCGTGAGAGTTGGGCGGCCCGAATTCCAGGCACGATTCGTCGACCAAAAATGTGTGCAGGTCCCCTACTCTCTTGATAGAGGCCAAGCAAGCAGGAGAACTGTTCTCTTAAAAACAGGATTTTTAACTCAGCTGCCTGCAGTGGCTCAAAGGGATGTCTCTGCAGTGTGGTAGCACGAGAGATAAGTCCCAAGAGGGTATAGAGGGGGGGCGAGGAGGATTCAGTCTCCTCACTCCCCTCAGGAACCTGACCATCAAGGCCTGCTTCCACATGGATTTGCATCCACTGCATTGTGATGTGCGGTAATAAGGCCACATACACTTAGAGGGTGGAGGGAGACAGCCCTCGCTCGAACCCATCTTGCAGGAAAGAAGCACGGAGTGACCGAACACCTTCGGGGGGGCTTCTCAGTTAGAGAAGAACACCATTCAACGAATATGTTTCACTTCAGGGCGTAAGCATGCCTCAGAGAGGGTGCTCTCGCAGAAGTGATGGTATCTACGACATGTTTGTGGTAATTAGCTAGAACCTCCGCGTCCCGTCCTTTTGAGACCAGACATGGAGTTTTCGGTCTGGACGGGGCACCGTTGGCGCCCGCGTCCAGACCTCTGAAAACTCCATGTCTGAGAATGGCACCCTGGGGTGGGGTGTGGTAATGGGGACTCCACCTTCGCGGACGAATCTCGCACGCCAATGTGCATTGGCTCGTTTTATCAATACTTGAAGATGACAGACTCACTACGTCGAACGTGAGCGACTGAAAGGGAACTCAGGAGCAAAACTATAGAACCCTAGCCACATAAACGCAAACGATAACTGACCAGAAGAATCTAAAACACATAGCTTAGATAAACAGGGATTAACGGAAACTAAATGAACAATAGGTGAACTAAATCAGAAACTAACCGGCACACACTAGGAAGTCAACACAGAATGACAGGGAAAAGGCGGTATTACAGAAAGCAAGGCTATATTACCGTCAAACATACCCTGAACTCTCGGTTGATTAACCCAAACCTTGCTTACTCGAGGTATGCTGGTTCCAACAACGCATCCGTGAGTAACTTCAGCCAACCCAGAGTATGTTCACAGTTAACACACGAGACATTCTCAACAGAGTGACGAATCGACGAGTCACCATCGAAACGGACACTAAGAAAAAGCGTGCCATACTGCTTCTTTCTTGTTCTTTTGTTTAATGGCTATTTACATACTTAGTGCATATCGCCACCTGTTTGGTGGTTGTGCACATTTTTAACACAATTTTTTTTATTTCGTTTAATAATCTTTAATCACTGTGAATAAGAATATTACATTTTTGAAGTGTCAAAGTGGTTGTTGCATAGCTGTCAATGTGAGGACAGAAATCTCTCAGATTTTATTAAAAAACGAAAGTCTCACAGGTTTGGAATGACATGAGGTTTAGAAAAATTATGACAGAATTTTCAGTTTGGGCGTGAACTAACTCTTTAACAAGAAAGAACAGCATCAAATTGAAATATAAATCTTATAAGATTATAAACGTCTTTACTGTCACTTTGATCAATTGGATGCATTTCTTTAAAAAAAATCTTAGTGATCCCAACATTTTGTACAGTAGTGTATAATTGTCATGAATTGACTCCAACGGCGGCAAGATGTAGCGAACCCAAATGCAACTTTAATAATAAACATAAGTTCAAACAAAAACAAAGGCTAGAAACTGGCAACAAGAACAACAACTGGTAACATTCACAGGTAACATACAATATTAGACAAAGACACAGGGCAAACATGAGGGCTTAAATACACAAGACAAGGGACATCTGTGAACAATAATCAGACGATTAACCAATGACAAGACACATGGCAGGATCACATGACAAACGGAATCACATGACAAGACAAAACCAGGAACAAGAAACAAAACCCAAACCGTGACAATAATACATTATAATTTATTAGTATAAATATTATTAAGGTGGGACAAGACATATAAGATTCCTCTTCTTATTCTCCATTACATGTGCATCAAGACACCCTTTCTTTTTATTCACATAGAAAAAAATCATCATAAAATATATTAAATTGAATTTGAAGAGCCTTCTCACAGGAAAGGGGAAAATGTATTTCATGCTTCAGTGGCTTGCTGAATTACAAATTACAATTTACATGGCTGTTCTGTAACTCATGGTGCTCTGATTCAATTAATGTGGCAAGTGTCATTATTGGAATGTATTGTCGTTTTCCCTCTTGAGATTTTTTTCTGAAGATTTTCTCAATTTTGTAAAGATGAAGAGGTATCTGTGGGAAACCTATGCAATATAACTATCATTGAGGACATGTATTTACTGAAGAATCTGGGACCCTCTTCATGGTTTATTAATTCAGTCTGTCTGGTTACTTCGTAAGTACGTTGCCAACTCTCTAACTAGAAACCCACCAAAGCACACCACATGAATTATTACGAATTATATTCGTAGTAGTTTTTACCAGTGTAATCCAAAAGCCAATTGTAGGAAGGCCTGTATTGTTGAAAAAGTTGTCTTTTTCCTAATGACTTATGAATATAAAATATATACAGTATATGCTTAATTTGTAGCATCAATGACTTTAAAGCGGTGAAGTATGAACAGTTCAAACCAAAAATCTTGGAATAAGATGGGTGTAATCATGATCTAACATTCTGCAGAAAAGAGATCTGATATTGTTAATATCCAAAGATAGGTAAAGGGACAATAATTATACATGCATACATAACAAGTTAAAAATAAATAAATTAAAAAGGCTTCCAAACAAATCATACCAGGTCTTGACCATGCCATTAACATCTGCTATGAATCACTGTGACATTTGGAGCCATCTGATATTTCGGCAGAACTACAGTTTACCAATCAAGCAAATAATTACCACTTATGATGAATGTTGAAGACACATGCGGCTGGCACTTAATTTCCACTCTGAAATGAGCCCCCTGAATTAAAGCAAAGCCCGGTTGTACTTTGATCTCACAATAATTCATTGTCTCATCGATGAAGCACAAAATAATTGTACTTAAGAGGAGAGATTAGAGAGTGCCAGGCAACACTAGTCAGGAGGTTAATTCCAGTCCGAACCATCACATCCAATGCTTTGCTCCTTGATGATGATGCATGTGTCTCCGATGGAGAGCCGCTCTCTTGGTGACATTAGTATTCAAGATTAGAATGGGGCGTGTGTCTATGTGTGTAATAGAGAAAATGGCAGCCAAGACATTATCAGTCAATCACACCATTAACACATCATGCAGAGAGATGTAAATTTGAAGTGTGCTGCATTTTACTATATATATATTTGAAAGCTTCTGCTAAGAAAAAAAGCAATTCATTACAATGCACAAATCACTCGACGAGGCAATAAGACAAACACGGCTACAATATTAAATTAATATAAATACTGTAAAATTCAATACTGTAAAATTCCTCGGGGGTAATTATTTTCTCCGTGTTTGACCAATCAGAACCACCAAAGAGCTGTGTAATAAGTACATCTTCTTATTTCTTTTTAGAACTTGGAATGAAATGACCTGTTAGGACCTGGTTCACACTGAAAGCGAGACACAGCAAAAGACGTGAACAAACTATTAGTTAGCGCATGTTTACATAGAAAAACAATGGAAAAGCAGCGCAGTGGAATGCAAAAAAACATGTTCTGAGGTTGTCAGGTTTCATAAGGGGCCATTCACACAACGTATTGTTGCAGTTAAAGACGTAAAATGCAGGACAGTGGAATGGAAAAAAATATAGAAATAGAGAGGCATTTTTTAAAAGTAAAAAAAACATGACAGCACATATTTAAATAGAAAAACAATGGAAAGCCGCACAATGGAATGCAAAAACGCATTCTGTGATTGACCCCTAAGATTCACCCATATGCTCGTGTGTCTATCCATTGCCATTTGTGAGCGGAGTAAATGATCTGCACATTTTTGATTTATTTTCATTCAAGATAGACTATTATTTTCTCTCATTAGTAAACAAGTGGTGATATGAATTCAGTCACAACATGCTCCCAGCAGACTGGCACACTTACAAATGGCTGGTTTGCAACAAAGTGCACCAATTAGTGCGTTTCTGATGCTACGGGAGAAACATAAATTCTTTGCCACTAGTTAGCTAGTTATAGTCGTTAATGATGAATTTACATCTAACTTTATGCATTAAACTTTTTTTGTTTTTGCGTGAAGCTCTCCCAGGTGTTTTTGTCAGTTATAGCCAACTAAACAGTGGCATCAGATTTGAAAGTCAAATCGCACTGCAGATTTTTATAGGGTTCCTCTACCTCTCCTTCTCTTCAATTCTTCTTCTTCTATTTTTCTTGTATTGCCAATAGCAAATATAATGAAATACAGGACAAAAGCTCAATATCTGTATATATAGTGAATGTATAGGCCTATATATTTTTGACATTAACAACTTTACACGTTATTGAAACTTTAGTAAGAGATATAATGTTGAATCATTCCAGCATTGAGTCTAATTAAGACATCTGTAGTTCTCAGTGCTGTGCAGCGTGGGTGTAGGAGCCACTCAGTGTATCTGTGTTTTCCGGACCCACTCACTCCAGTGCATTGGAAACGCTTTCCTGAGTCACCTGTGTATCTGCGCAGCCGTCTGAACTGTAAAAACCTGTTTATTTGAGGGCTGCACTCGGCAAGATAGCATTTCTCCCCTTAGTATCCCGAGCCCTATATCACCAAGCATATAAACAAACAAAAAAACCTTTTTTTACTTGTATTTGCAGTTTTTTGTATGATATTCGGGATGCTACTTTATTGGGCTATAAATTAACTTCTGCTAAACTGGGATCCTGGCCTGTAAACAAACAAACAAACAAACACGAATTATGTACAAAGTGCGGCCAAAAGTCAGAGACCACTTTTAAAATTGGTTCTGTTTAGCATTGTTCGAATTTAATACATTTAGTAGATATTGTATGGATACTGTACCATTGCTCATTTATTTCTTATTGGGACAAGAATTTGATTGCTTTGATTAGTGACCTGGTACCGAATCGTACATATTTTTCTTATTCATTTTATTTTACGTCTCTTTGTTTAATTTTGCACAAACTTTCTGTTTATTTCCACTTTTAAATTAGATTTTGGAGCTTAGATTGGACTTTTGGACCAAGCTGGTAATTATATCATCAGTGCTGCATATGAATAAGCTTTGCTTGCATAACTGCATTACTCCTGATTCAAAGCTCATTCCCACAAGATTTATATATATGACATTTTCCTGAAATATTCATCCAACATTTCGGTTCCAATATTATTTGTGCTTCTTTATGCATCTATGTATATCTATTCGCTCTGGCTAAACGTGGCGACTCTACACGTGAGGGAAAGGAGATATGCGTCTGTTTGGCAGTGTATTCAGTCTCATAAGTGACAGGATGAGGAACATTTCTCTAATGATGGCACTTTGGCACAGATCCCGGGCTCATATGGATGAAGTGGCCTCACTCGCTCACTCTCTCATGCTTTCTGAGCCCGTACACTCCTGGTCCTTTTGATTTGTGACTCAATTAGCTTGCTTCTGTTCACAGCCATGTTCAGAGATGAATGATGGCGCTAACATGCTAGCTGCAGCAATCTCTGTACGTTCCCACCCCCTTGTCGACAACATATGAAAAATGGGTGGAACATGTGATTTGTAATTATGAGAAAGCTCCTGAAATAAAATGGAGGGGTAGCCTAGTAGCTGATATATAGCAGATATGTTGCGGGTGTCGGTGAGGTAGTTAGCGCTGTGTTAGCACGTCCTTCAGCAAGGTCCTTTGTGAATGAGTCCTTTCAACTTCACAAAAGTCTAATTAAGACTCCTCTGCAGACCAAATGAGCAAAGCCATTATGGAAAGTGATTATTTGCCTTCAGTATCACTTCTGGCAGGTGTTTTATTGCTCAAGCTCAGACAGGTACGCTAGGCTAACGACCGTGACATTGACGTGACATTGATGCTAATACATTAGCGCACCTTCGCCTACTTCTGCAACAACAGCCTCGTTTGGAATTAATTTCATGAATGTTCAGATTGTAATTCTATGTTTTGACTGTTAATTCTAACTGTTTTCATGCTATAAACAGGTTTATTGTGCATACATTCTGCAATATTAGTTTTGGAAGGAAGGATTCTGCTAAAAATGGAAAAAGTAGATTCAAACCTCAGGTGTTCTGATATACCTCGAGACCACTGACACATTTACATTGTTCCAGACGGCGTTTTGACAGGCTGAGCTGCTGTCTTGAGCTCTGAGGCTTTGTAGTCTGGTAAACAAAACCTGTAAGCAGGAGTGTGTTTGTGTGCGGCTTCACTGGTGTCTGTTCACCCGTGTCTCGGGGCATCGGTGGTGTAACCTGACTGATGACAGTTAGTGCAATGTGATGATGTGATTTCAAAGGACAGCGTGTCTCTCTCTCTCTCTTACACACATAAGCTACATTTTCCTATATATCCTAAACATTTGTTAACAACATGTTTTCTTTATGTCAATGAGCTCTTTGTTTCTGCCCTAAATTAATACACTGTTAAATTATTACATTGTTAGCTAACTGCGTGATATATATGTACATTTCTGAAATACATAACTTGGACAATGTCGCCTCTGATAACAGATCACTCTAAATTGTAATGTAGACACATGCATTTTCTGTAAAGCTGCTTTGAAACGATATGTATTGTGAAAAGCGCAACACAAACAAATTTGAATTGAATTGAATTGAATAAGATAGGTAGAAGCCAGACAGCTTGAACTAATAAAAGTACTATTGTACACAGGAATTTGTGATAGCTTTTAAAAGTACATTATTGTTGCAAGTAAGTATACACAGATGGCCTAAATGCTACACTTTTTAATAAAAAAGTATACACGCATTCAAAACTGCTGTCAGTTAAATGAGTTTTGATGGATGTAAAGGGATAGTTCACCCTAAAATGAAAATTAAGTCATAAATGACTGGTGTTGTTCTAATACCGTATGCCCTTCTTTCTTTTATGTACCACAAAAGGAGAAGTTTAAAAAAATGTCCCGCTCTGACTCGTCCATATAATGGCAGTAAATGGCAGAAGCACACGAACGCACACGTCGCAGAGGCGTGCACAGAAGACCAATGGCCAAGGTCAGGATTTTCGTTAAATAATACATTAAGGGCCAGATTAACTAAGAGCTTGCGCCAGCCTGAATCCTCTGTTGGTGTTAAAAAACTACTGTCAGGATTTTCTAGACACAGTGAAAAATTAGCACTGAAAAGGCGTGGACAGGGTTATTTTTGCGACTGATCTATGGAGTTTCCCTTCAGAGGCAAAATTTATGGAAGGAGAGTATTGAAATGAATCATGCAAGGTTATTTACAAAGGTTTACGCTAGTCAATATACTGCTATATGGTCAAAAAAAGTATGTCTTAATGTAGCCACTAATTTGATCTGCTCTCGGTAGATTGCGCTGGTCATTATGGAAATGATCCGGCTGCGTCTGTGTTTTTTAATTGCACGTCGTAAGTAGATCACACGCAGAACTTTCCAGCTTTCTGCGCTTTTTTGGAATTGTGCTTTTTTGCCCTGTTTAGTAAATCTGGCCCTTAATTTCATATCGCATTCCCCCATAACACACATGGGTCACATGGGATCATTCTGTGATACTTTTGCATCTTTTAAAAAAAGCTTAATTCTGGTCTCTATTCACTGCCATTATATGGACGAGTGAGAGTGGGACATTTTATTTTTTTTCTCCTTTTGTGGTCCATAAAAGAAAGAAGGGCATATATCATTAGAACAACACCAGGGTGAGTAATTTATGATTTAATTTTCAGTTTAGGGTGAACAATCCCTTTAAAGATGCTGTATGTAAATTTTTTGACTGTACTAAAGCATAAAATACCATAATATGTTTGGAGATATTTAGGAAACGTGCTAAGTTCACATACTCGTTTCTCTGAAAGCTATTTTACTTTGAAATGTGCGTTCCGTGTCGGAATGTATGTTTTTGTTTTGGTCTGTGTGATTCTGTTATTTTGACACCCTGGGTTGCTAGTTGGTGGAAAACACAGTGTATTGCAGTCATGGAAGCCAGCAAACGAACTGGGTCAGAGATCGCAGATTCTACCCGACCTAAAAAGCCTTGACATCCATCTAAAAATCTCGGGAGCATATTAAAATGCGAAAAAAATCAATTGCTCCCATTGCCTGTTCTCAATCTGGCAACCCACTTGAGTGTCAAGTCTGGGGAGGCGGGGGAAACAACTCTCTCCAGTATTTTGAGTTTGGACTGCAGTACCCACTTCAGTCGCTAGCTGTCAATATTACATACTGCACCTTTAAGTTTGTGTATTTGTGACTATACGATGTTAAGGTCTGTTCACACTACACAATGTTTTAATAGTGAAATTCACACCACAACGCTAAGGCCACAGAGGAATGATGTCATTGGAATCACTGTTGGCAACAGATTTTTTTCTGTAATAATCCAAATGTCAATGAAAAAATCCTTTTGTTGAGGGAAGCAGGGTGATGCTAACTTCCGGGTTGACCTACAAAAATCTGTCATCACAGCAGCACTCTATTTAAAGCTGCTGACGATATAGCAGTACCACAGCATGCCTTTATAATAAACAGAACATTATCATCCACTGGTGTGGACACTAACATAGTTATCTTTATAGTTATTGTTCTTGGTGGGAATGGGCCTTTATGGAACTCAGCATTTTTGATATTTACTTTCATTACTGTCACTACGGTTACAGGCACTATTCACAGATATCTTAAGAACAGAAAAGGTGCTTGACTTGAGTTATTCCTTCATGCAGACAGTATCTGAGTTGCTCCCACAAGCTGTTGTATGAATGGGATCATTTGAGGGTCACATCTGACACTAACACTAACACATTCCAAACACTGACTGTGTGAATGTAGCCAGAGAGCTGAAAAGAAGTGATACAGAGCAGGAATCAACCTCTGCTACCTCTTCATCATTAAATCTCTTGAAATCTGATCTAGCATCAAGGATGGATTACGACTGAGGCCAATGGGGCTAATGCCCCGGGACCTTTGACCACAGAGGCCTGACACCTGGAAACAAGGCATTGCAGAGCGGTACAATTGATGCTGACAGAGAAATAGTGCTTAAATGTGTGGCAGTAAACTAATAAAATACAATAAATTATCAATTAAGTATCAAAGATGAGTATAAATAGCACAGTTACATAACACAATGAAAAAAAAATGCTTGTTGGTATCTCTGAAGCTTCAAATCCCGGTTGAGTACATTTTGCAATTTTAATTAACCAAGTAGCGTGGGCGCAATTAGTTGCATTTCATTTTGCTGACTTAATTAACTTGACCTGTACTCTTTGCCGCTATTAACTAAAATTCATTCCTTTGACACTTTTGGCCTCGAGGTGAGGAGCAGCAGAAGTGGAACGGGTCAGCCAATATGGTAAGGGATTTACAGCACAGAGACCTGCTCGCACAATTCCCTTTTATTGAGAAGGGCGTTTTTGATCATTTTCACAAAAATGTCATGGCCCCCAGAATAGTTAGTTGTATGAATATCTGAACATGCAATATATCAAAAGAAAGAACAGAGCTTCTGCTTTTAAACAACAGCAACAAAAGAAAACTGTTTTATTCTAGCTACATTCATTCTTATTTTTATGAACATTTGAATGTGGGTAATTTCATTAAAAGCAATATTTTAAACAAAAAGGTGAGAAAATATTTTTTAAAGACTACAACATGTACAAGCAACGCTTCTAAAGCTTGTTTCGGCTCCTTTTTTTGCCTGTGTTTTGAGATTCAGTACTCTTTCAGAAGATGTGTCATAACGCCCCCTACGGTATAACAGTGAAAACAAGTAAAGTTGGAAAATTCCGTCAATGGCGAGGAAAGAGTTAAAGTCGTGTGGTTTCAGATTGGCTGTGAACATTTTTAGCGGTCATCAGCTGGAAAAATCGCTCTAAAGTGATTCCAACGATATCGTGCTGTTTCGTCATCATTACTGCTGAGGTGTGGAATTATAATGATTATTAAAACTTTATAGTTAGGTCACACACTTACATGCGTTTGAAAAAAGCATGCATTTTTGGGCCATTTGTGAACATGAGTGATGATGATCAGACTTAGAAAAGGAAGGGCACGAACACATTAAACTGTGACCACTAAATTATCCACAAATCTCTCTAAAAATGGTGGGTGTGCGGCCTATAATGAGAGAAGGAGAGAATGGAAGAAAGATGAATGACCGACAATAGATAATTGCAGTGCCGCCTTGGTCTCATTCATGCAGCAACTTGTGCATTCATTTGGTATTATGAGCGATATTGAAAAAGAAGACCATTAACATAATGGATCAGTCAGAGAGGAGGGAAGGAATACAGAAAGAAATAAAGAAAGTCAGGTGTTGGAAGGAGGGAGTGGAAAGGAGGACAGTAAAATAAACTGAAAACTAAAGCTTTTCTGACAGTCATTGCCCCAGATGTATTTGTTCCCGCCTGGCTGGTACGCAAGTTTTTTACTGAATCCTGCGTCAAAAAAATCAACTGAGCTCTTGTTACAAGGTGCTCATTATTTGTGTGGAATGGCATGCTTCGAGCTTTATAAAGCGAGTTGTAATAAATGAAGATTGGCTGTGTAACGGAGCATGATGTATTATTGAATTGTAAATTATGACATTCTGAAAGATAAATAACATTTGCGCTTTGAATGAATCACTTTCATACTGAATCCATCAATTTGTTGATGCACTAATGCATAAATTAACGCAGATTGGGGATTTGAATTCATTTTCCGGTCTATTCAACTCATATTACAGAGACAAAATAATACTCAAAACCTTTGTTTTCAAAGTTATAGGCTTTATTTAACTGCCAAAATGTCAAGCATGTTTCTACATAAATAACAACCACGAGAATCAACGTACATGGCTACATGGAGCTTATGAAATCTCTGGATGTGACATCACAATGTAATTGGTCATTTGTGGAACAAAGACAGTGCATTTCTTTTGTCTTAAAAATAAGCGTGGGGAAACGAATCAACCTGAACCGTTTGAAGATGATTTCGGCTAGCTATAGTTTTGCATGTGAGCGTAGACCAACCTGCTATTTACAGAACACAAGTAAAAGTAAAAGTCACCGAAAAACAAAACAGTCATGGTTACTCCGGGAATAAGGAAAATACAGTCAATAAAAAGCCATTTCATATACATTTTAACAAAATATACAAAATCTAAACTAAAACATGAAAACAAACATAAATGTTACTAATTTGGGGGGGAAAGCTCAATTCATGCAGCCCATTGGCTGGCGTGTCAATGAAAATGCATAGACTGTCCATTGAGGAAACTATTCAACGTCGTGAGCACACGCTTGTGCTTCCTATTGACACTAAAAGATTCCTTTGTTAGTGCTCTTGTAGCATTCAGTGACTCAAAATCTTAAATAAATGTTTCCCAGCTATATAACCCTTGCAATGCATAAAGTATGTCTAACATCACACCACACAACGCACCAGTTACTGAAAGCAGACTCTTATGGCAGTGGCTGTGACTGCTGAGTCAACTAAAACTTGATTCTTTATGTGCCCTTGAAACTCTACATCCTCTCTTACTAAGATTATACAGGATCATACCCGTTACTATGTATGTTATGTTTTCTATTGTATAACAGACTCATTCTCATTTGTTCACTGATCTAACCAGTGTTGGTTTCCGTGTAGGTTTTAATTGGGGCTTCAACACAAAGACTTCACACAATTCTCTGTGTCATCATTCTAACACCCAAACTTTTCATGAAGATTTACAGTTGTCAAACACATCGTTACCGATATCTCAATATCCACAGTAGGTGACAGTTTCTCAGCACGATGCTGTTTTAATAAGCCAGATATGCCTCGGGGTCTGTGGGAGTTATAAACAGGTGAAATTTAAGTGTAGATCTCATTTTCACTCTGTGTGTGAGAAAGCCAAGGAGGGTTTAATCCACAGGCTCGGGGGGAATTATTATGTTGGCTTTCTTTTTTAGCGAGTACTCCCTCAAGGCACTGGAAAAAAATGGGCCGAATGCGCTTTGTATATGTATTAAGTGATAGCGAGGAAATATTATTCTTAAAAGATGGGTCCGTATCAGTTGAGTTGATCCATTTGATCAGTTGAACAATTCTCAGCTTCAAACGAAGTGATTCCCGCTGATACCAATGCTAGTTAGACACCACCTAATATTTTTGGAGAAACTACTTATTAGCTATTTGACTCGAAAACCTGGCTAACTTATCAAAAACAAGCATTTCCCAAGTTCTCTTTTCCAATGCAGGGGTTTGAACAGTCAATTTAGTTTTTTGTTCCAAACTTTGAGAATTAAACAGAGACCAAATTCAGTGCAACCTGTTTGTTTGTTTCCCTCTACGCCTCTCCCACCCACACCACAGTATTTCCCAGTGGAACATCAGTGATCTCACAGTTGAGTTTATCCAGCCGCCCATCCAGTATAAACAGGGAGCTTTGAGACGGGGTCATGAGATACTGTCCGAATAGCCCGCTGCCAGTCATGACCCTGTTCTGGCGGTTCCAAGGCCACTGCGCTGATGCCGTGGGCAGCTTTAGGCTCTTGATCATTTTGACGTTACCGGTGCTGAGCTCCACAAAAAGAGCATCTGTCTGCCGGCCCGAGCTGCCGAACACGTTATACTGGTTATCCTCGGTGAACGAGGGCATGAAGGCCAGATCGGACAGGTGCAGGTTGGTGTGAATGTCAAAGGGTTGGCCGATCTCGCCCCGCACGGACACGGGCTGCAAGCGCATTAGCCCGTCACGGTCATCTACACTCACTAAATAGTGGCCATCAGGAGAGACATAAGGCGTGCCGCTCACATCCCCATTAGGACCGATGACATCGTCCGTTACGCTATCGATGATTAATTGTGGCCGTACCGCACCTGTTGAGTCCGGCCAACAGTTGACGAAGTAGTATCCACCCAGGTGTGTGTAGGCGAGGGATTGTGGGATGCAATCGTACTGCTGCAGACTAATGTTTTTCACAGAGGAGGTGGTTTCCAAGTCGATCTTATGAAGAGATGGTTCATTCTTGTGGAGGATAATACCAAACCTATTAACGAGAGAACATGTATTAGACGATTTTAGAAGACATGGTTTCTGTCATGCAAAACATTATCTACTGTATGCATTTAGTTGAGGTGCATTTCATTATATTTAATAAAGCAACTTTCATTTTATGGACCATCATTGTCCACAATTTACCTCAAAGTCTTTCAAATTCAGTCAAACAATTAATATATAATTCAATTTCAATGTCAATAATTGTTTTATTTATTCTAAATAATAAATGATAATGTATACAAAATATTTGTCCGAATACATTGTGGCGGACACAGCGTGGTGCTCTATGACAAAATTAAAACCTGTTTTAATAGTATTTTTGAATCAGCTGGGGGGACAAAATTCTACCTGAATAAATTAGTCAAAATTAAAGACGAAATCATTTTTGTTTTGTTGTAAAATTGGTCATGTAATGTGTTGTCATGTCTTAAATTTCTTTGCAAATTGCAAATCAGTAAATTCCTCTTCCAGCCATTCCAATTCAACACTCTCAAAGTCAGTTCAACTCATGAATTGAAAGGAAGCCAATCCAAAAATGTTGACTTTTGCCAACCCTGAGGCTCTGTAATTGTTAAGGATCTTTATCGATAAATAAAAGCTCTGATCCCAAGTGTGCCTGGAACTGGATCTAACTCCATTGCTCACTTGAGTAATGTTACCCTGAGGGCACTGGGCTTGCAATTAATGAAGTGCAAGTTGCTTTGGATAAGAAGAAGCTGCCACACCGAAAGTAACCAACAAAGCCTCTGAGTGAATAAACCCAGAGTGCAGGTTAAAGTCTAATGAGGAAGATCCAAAAGCTTTAGGGGAGAAAAAAGAATTCAATGTCACATCTCTATTCATCAGTCTACGCTAAATATCCTCTGCCAGATGCCTGGCTTTCATAATTTATTTCAATTAAAAAATTAATCAGCCACACTTTGTCTTATCTATTGAGAAATCCAAAGAGCCCGATAATTGGCTATAAAAAAATCTCAGAAGAACAAAGAACAAATGAAGTTGGTGAGTGAAATGAAGGATCTGACAAAGCTCAATTAAATCTGCATACTCTCCAATCAGTTCTAGTGGAGACTTCAAACCCTGACATCCATCTTCTTACGTACTTGAGAATGTAAGTCGGCCAAAAGGCCACGTCTGCCACGGACCGACGGGACAGATTATCACTGCTCGTCATGAGCTCTATCAATTGGCAGCCAGTGTCCGTTCATTAGTTACAGGCCAGGCTGTTTTGACTGAGACGATATGCTCTGGGTTTAATTTCTATATTATGAAGTCCAGGAAGAAGGCCTGGCGACGGATCCGGCAACTGAACGCAAAAGTGTGCGTATTAATACCCAGTCAACTCTCCAAGGGTACAGTAAATAAGATTATTTTGCTAGCAAGAAAAATTCCCTGCTGATGAGCTATTTGTGCCTCCATTTATGTTAATATATATTTCAAATTTTAGGTTTTGACAAGCTAGAATAAAAGTTTTCTTTTTTTACCTTTTCAAAGTGTTACATTTTGACAAATTGCATGAAAACCAATGGGGGGGATGGTTCCAAGCTGTGACCTAATTTACATGCAATTTTCCAAACTTGCACAAAGTTTCTTTCTTTGTTCACATAAGGGTGAATGTACATTTCACTCCATGGAAAACAGAAAACAGCAACATGAAAAGTACATTCAAACTCGTTTTGTGCACGACATCTGCACTGTATTGACAAAATTGTGGCTTATGTCTTTCAGATTATGAAATGCATTAAAGTCACCTTGAAATCAAAATGGACATTTCTTTTTTTTTTTTATGGAATATTGCAGCATTTATTATAAATAATTTATCTGTGCTCAATTTTTTTTTAAAGTCCCCTTATAATCTTTAATCAAAATAACTTCCCCTCCATTTTGGAGCGACATCTCTTCTCTTCTCTTCTCTTACTGGCACGAGGACGGGACAACCTGTCACTCACATGAGATCGACCACAACCGTCCAACGATTCAATCAATTCCTGAAGAACAAAGTAAAGTCCTGCCCAATTTTTCTTGTTCAAGAAGCCAATTTCTTGATCAATTTCACTCAGATGTGTCACATTAGGGAAGAAAAGGCTATTGCAACTTCTGTTTCATGCTGACTTTAAAATGTACCAACATTTTTTTTTAAATGCTATTAATGAAATGCACGGGCAGCCATATCGATGGGCAAATCATATCAATATCTTTATTATTATTATTATTATTGGGAAGAGGTGGAAGAGGAAAGGAGGTGGAAAAAATGTTAAAGAAATGAATACCAAAAAACACTCTTTCAACTTTTTTTGTTGTTTTTTGTTTCGTTTTATGTGAATTTGTATTTTGTATAGTCTTTGTATGTTTACCACCTGTTTAAAAAAAAAATTATAATAATAATTTCATGTCATGTAATTCATTAAGTCTGGTTTACTCAGGTTACACTTGGCGGCTCATACCTTGCATAAACTGAATTAGCGTTTTGTGCGTGTGAAGGTTTGGTGGTAAATCCAATGCGGCAAAACATGAATAAAACAGTGAAGATGGCTGCCGCTATAGGACTCACATCGATGACCCAAAAATAATGCATTTCAGACACAAAAATACAACGGGGGGTGTTGTCGAAGTCGAACTTGGCTGTGATGTTATGGAGGTTGGTAAAATTCTTTTAGAATCAGCATTCAGCTTTGTTAAAACAAATGTATGTTTGATGCGACCCACGAGGAACCCGAAATCACTCAATGACGATTACAAACAAGTTTTCTAGTGCTATATATAAAATAATTTCTACAGGGACATGTGATGATGTATCCCTTAGTACACCAGAAGAGTATACTGTAGTGTCATATACATCTTTTTGAGTTGGCGCACACAGCTCTGTCTGAGGGATATATCTGCAGCCACAAGAATAAAGCTGTTTTCATTACTCTATAAAGTTACTAGCCTCTACCCATGCAGTCAATATACAGGACAGCTTTGTAATATGATAATAAAAAACGCAACACAAATGGGTGGTTTTGTGGCATTGTGTATACTTTGTGATTTCCATGGGTTTGTTTATGCACTGTAGGGCAATTAATAGAAGCACTTTCCTGTCGTAAATCAATGCTGTTCTCCACATGCACCTTGGGCATCCCTAACAACCTTTCTTATGAACAAACAAAACACACTCACTTATTTTATTCTCTCTATTTACTCACTCATCGCGGCACATGTATTTATACAAATGCATTCAATATTAATTTGACCAAACCCTTTAGACCTGTAAAATATGTAATTGGCATTAGCAAAGGGTTTACTGTATAATTAAAAGAAAAGAAAATAAGCAAATAAAGTTATGTATTTTTTTTACTGTTGAAGCGTAAACATATTTGCCCACAGGCTGGTTGCAGATAAAAGCATGACAGAAAGTCAATGAATGCTGTGAATGGGATTCCTGTAGGCTGTTATTTTCCCAGTGTGAAGGTGTGTAAATGCTGAAATAATTTGACAACCTGACTAAAATGTCACATGCAGTCGCTCCCTTGTACAAATCCCTCCTCAACAGTTCACTGCCACAGGTGATGTCAAAGCATATGAGGCATTTCAAATGAGAAACGAATGAAGTAATTATTGGATCACGGATCACCAAACATTCCTCCTTACATCAGTGTTTTGTACAAATGACATCGACGCTGTTTACCAGTCACGGATCTCATTATGTCAGCATATTTTCAAAAATCAATATCCCCCTGAGGATTACGTGAGTAAATTCATATAAATTTACAAGGAACATTGAGCTCTCGGGTTGATCTATTTATTATTCATGGGTATTCATGCGTACAGTGTGGTTCTAGCATGCGTTTAGGTTTAGATAAACACTGACATTTATAATATCAACATGCAAACCGCTTCTAAAACATTAACCTTTTTGCATGTGTGACTTTAGGGACGTACACATGTTTATGATTCATTGGAGATTAATAGAATTCTTGAAATAGGGTCTATAATATAAATATATATATATATATATTTTCAAATAATCATAATGGGGGGGGGACTTTACACAAAAATATTGAGCAGCACAACTTTTTTCAACATTTCGAGCACCAAATCAGCATACCGGTATTAGAATGATTTCTGAAGGATCATGTGACACTGAAGACTGGAGTAATGATGCTTAAAATTCAGCTTTGCCATAACAGGAATAAATTATATTTTAAAATAGTTATTACAAATATCATAAGCTTACCTTTTTACTGTATTTTTGATCAAGTTAATGCAGCCTTGGCAAGCTAATATATTTACTTAATTTGACAGTTTAATTATGTTCAATGTGACTTCTGAAGACTGATTGATGCCATTGTGACAACACACAAATCAGTACATGAATTAAACACATCAAACATTCTCATATTTCATACTCTGTTAAGCTTTGATTCAAATTAAAGAGTACTAATTAATTAACTAAGTACTGATCAGTAAAGAAACTCACCATAAAAAAGATCTTTCTCAGACAAAGTATCTCCATCATTTACTGAATAAATGAGAGTCTGGAATTCATTATTGAGCTTAAGGTGCTGTAAAACCAAATTAGGAGGATTTGTAGCGCTCTAAAGTTGTGCGTAAAAGGGATTTAGATGGTGGGATTTAGATTTAGAGGGGTTTCAAATGCTGTCAATAATTGTGTACACTTTACATACAAATACCTATGAGATCACCATATCTGGTCTTGATCTGTGAGTCTGTTCTCTTAAATAATCACCCTCTCAATCTCTATCTTATTCCCTTTGGATCAATGATGTAATTTGTTAAACAGGTTACATAACAGCGTTTCCAAAGAAACACAACTTCACTATTCAAAAGCTAATGTCATGTGCTAAATCCAAATTTCTGCCATGCAGGCGAAGATCAGAGGGCTACAGTACTTTACATTGGAGTTAACCTCTATTTCAGTATAGAGCGCTGATGTTGCACTCCGTTGACTCGGAGCACTGAAACACATTACTCCATCAGAGAGCAGACAGCACTGCTAAATGTCACCAGTCTATTGGGGCAAAGCGCCAAAAAAGTGTACATACCCTCAGCTGACCACCCAGCAGTTTATTCAAGAAAAACGAGACTGACACGCACTGACCTCCGGTGACAGGAACCGAATTGTAGTGCGGAATGTATCTACTAGCACAGTATTACTGCTAGTAAATATTAGGGTGAAATCAAACCGCTGGGTTCAGTGACTCCTCTAGGAGGAGAGAGTGTGTATTTTGTGCGTGTGTGTGGTATGTGTGTAAGCCGTATTATCTCAGACACCGAAAGGATTGAAAATTAAACTGGTCTTTGTGCATTACCCTCTGGATGAACTCTCTTTTGTGGGACTAAGATCATGTCTTTTAACAAAAGCTGGTCAATAGCTGTTGTGATGAACTACAGTACATGTTCATTCCCCAACACCTTCATACAGCACTAAACTAAGAGATACAGACAATTTCAGTTACAAAACAACATTTGAAAGTACTCTGCATATGAGTAAACAGTGTAAATGCTCGCTATGAGCATTTCACTGATTCACGCTTCAGATAAACAAATTGGATTCTGACTGGTATGCTGATTTGGTTGGATATCCTTATTAAAATGTGAATATGCTTTCATTTGATTAGATTGTAAAGAAACTGTCAATCATATTTCCTCTTTAGGGGCCCATTAATAGTTCTCGTTTGATCGGGCCTTTAATCGATGGTATAAGCCTTTGGTGAAGCCAGTTGTATTATTTCAGCATTTTTAAATAACCATGTATAACAGTAGAATTCCTGGTGAAAAACCACATAACCGAAGATTCTGCAGAGAAATCTCTACCAATCAGAGAATTTAAAAGAGAAGCATAGTAACGTTAGGTCTCGAAATCACAATTGTTCTGTCTTTGGCGCAAAAAGTCACTGAAAGTGTTAACTGCCCATTTAGTTGTCTTTTTCGTATTGACCTCATCTTTGTCATCTTCGATCTTATCTAGCTCTGTCTTTTCCCTCAAAAAAAGCCTAAAACTTATCTAAGTAATATACAGTATTTCGTTGTCAGCCTGCCTCTCCAAATGCAAAACTGACATTAACAAAATGCAATAATTCAGTAACAGCTGAAAACGTACTTGGGTGTGTGTTTTATTTTATATTTACCGGTCAATAATGCAATCGCTGCTGTCTGTCCCATAGAAGAACATGACAGCCAGCGTACGTTTTGGAACTATTGGGGCTTTCATGAACCACGTGAGAGCCATCGAGGCGACATCAAAGAGCGTCGCAACTCTTTCTCTCTATGGCTCTGAGCCTACCTAACGTTTTCATATGTGTCTCTCTCTCTCACTCTTTTGCAAGTGTAACTCTGTTACTATGGTTACCAATGTTTATAGTAGTGGATTAACTGCGAACTGTAATCAAACTGACTGGAACTACCTGTGCATTAAACGGTTTTACTGCACACCTTCCAGCCAATCAGAATCGAGTATTTAAACAGCCCGTGGTATAACTATATATATATAGCCTATATATATATATATATATATATATATATATATATATATATATATAGCAAATTGTAGCATATACTGTATATTTATTATATAATTACTATATATATTATAACTGTATATATAAGCTGTTTCACAGTCAGTTACCTTCGCCTATTTGAATGGTTTTCAAATACTTTTCTCTGTCAAATCAAAGTTTGGAATGTTGTGATTCGCCTTGTAACTGGTTGGTTTGCCTTATAGCTTATAACTCTTTAACAAAGATTATTATTTTTTTTTTAAATCCCTATATAAAAAATGGGAAAAATACTTCTGAAAACAAAGCCACTGAAAAAGTGGGCTGGAACTGTTGCACTATAAAGTGTTCTGATCACTCGCTGTGTATGTAGGCAGCAGACAGCAATGTTTCGGAACAGAGTGTACGATTTCTTCACGACCGTCACATTTGTAATTTTCATGGGAACATTTTAAATTGTTTGCCACTGTGTTCTCGTCATTAGCACAGACTTGCTCTCTTGACGAAGAGAACAAGTAAATCTATCTAGCGTCTGGAATTTTTTATTTTTTATATTAGCACGACATGATAGCGTAAGTAAACATCCATCTACCAACAGGGGACAGTAAGAGGATCAGGGCATGCTTGGTAATCTTCAACTCAGATTTTAATCAATTCAAATGAGATTTCCATATCCACACAGCATCTCCTGGTCTGTTTGTTCAGGGTTTAAACTCCCATTTCCCCCTCGACTACCTCTAAATGTACTCCCCCATGTGAGTGACTATGAATGCACAAAATGGTTTATTAAGATCTAAATGTCAGTCCCTGAATGCAATTTACACACTATCCAGAGCTAGTGCTGTTTTCTCTGGAGTTATAATCACAGTCAGTACGTGTTCATATGCTCATATATATGGTGGAGGTCTCGCTCTCTTTTACCTGATGTGATTGATGGTGAGGCTGATGGGAGGAATGAAGAAATCCTCCACCCTGTCGAAGCGGTGGCCAACTGGTTTGGTGTGAATGGTGTGATGGGACATGCTCTCACTGGCCTGGCTGATCACCTGAAGAGTCACATATTCAACAGGAACATGAGTTTTGCAATTTCATTAGGGCTTTCATGCGCACCAGAATTCTCCTTGTCTAGAGGAGCTCAATGTATTCTGTCTGTGATTAACCAAAGCTATGGTTTATGGGGGACAGGCTGTGCCAATTATGCGATATGAAACCCCACTGAGACTCCTTGCTGTGCTGGTTCAACATTACATCACTTGGGAATGCTCCAAAAATGTCAACTAAAATCATCAAAACATACCAAGCAGGGCCAGATCATATACTTGAATAATCAGATGAGAGAAAATGTTAGGCAGAATGTCCCAGTTCTCTTGTTTGAGAGCAGCTTTCAGAAGCAGCCATCAAGTGGTGATTAACACTCAAAGATGATCCTAGAGGGATTTGCCTTACCTGGAGGGTTGGAAAGTTCTTCTCCAGATCTCCCCAGCTCAAGATCCACACCTGGTCATGAGACTTGTCATAGTGAAGCTTCACTGGAACCCGGTCTGTGCTTACAGTCTGTTGACAACAACAGATCAACTCTTTCCATTTGCTCAGCAAAATCAGATACTGTAAAATGTAATTTAGTAAGCAGGGTTGGTCAATTCATAGGATGAAATCTGAACAGTGCTTTAAGTGGCCCAAAAGAGGTGGCGGTACTCTATTATTATTATTATTTTTTTTTTTTTTGCTGACTCCCCTCCTCCCCTGAGGTAACAACAACTATATTGAAGGGGGTTTATATAAACAGCAGTCAACAGACGACCTTATAAAAAATAATACATCCTTTTATTAGTTTGTGGATTTACTTTAGCTAGAAAGAGCTACTGAACATAAATAAAATGTGCAAAATGGTATTGAAAAAATACCCTTAGAAAGAGCTACAGTAGAAAGAGCTACTGAACATAAATAAAATGTACAAAATGTGGATATGAATCCAACTGGAAAAACTTGTGAAAAGATATATTTTGATTAGTCAAATAGCAAATAGCATATAGTGAAGCTCTAGCCATCTAGTGATTAAAGTGATTTTTATTTTATTTTAAAACTGCATTTTCCAAAAAATGGCCAAAAATCTTACATTAAACCATGTAAAATTATCCATGTTATCTCCATGAATGAAAGTTAGAAATCGGGGTCTTTTATAAAGTGAATTTGACATAAATGCTGTTTTTTTTGTAAAAAGCCTATTTAAATAAATATTAATTTATAGAAATTTAAAAGATATCATAAATCCTCCCAAAACTGCACAGATGTTGAGTAAAAACATTAATAAACAGAGTAAAATTACATTTGTAAAAAAAAAAAAAAAAAAAAAATTATTCTGAGCTTCGGTGCCGGAAGTAAATTTCCCATTCATTTCTCCCATTGACGTTTTGGAAAAAACATATCTAAAGAGTTTTAGAGCATGTCTGAGGATAACCAGCTACGGCTGAACTCATAAGCATACAACATATCGTTTCGAGTGAAAAAACGGAGAGAAAATCCAAATAAAATCAAAGGTACAAGACTGTGTACATATTTTCATTTCCGAGCGAAGGAACTACTCATCCCATAAACCACCGCGCCTCACTGAAGTCGACTGAAGCCACAACCGCGAAAGAGCCTTTTGAGCGACTTCCAAATCTGACGACGGCCACGCGAACTTTTTCCTCCAGTGAATTTTATATGGTGAATGTGCAGGGAAACACCTTTTCTAATTTAATGAAGCTTATATGTAAAACACATTGAGCATCTGGCTCGCTCATAGGCTGTACTGCGCCAACTGCACATCCAATGGCACGGGCGCCTCTGACGTGCGGCCAATGAGCTAGCCCTACGTCTTTACACGATCTTCAGTCTTCACGGACCTTCGCGGGGTTTAACCAGACAGGTACACGGCACGCACTGTGATGCTCTGTTTGTATTTTAACCGAGTAGCTAGCACTGACAGCGGCAAAAGCGACGCATGCGCTTTTCACTTGTAAAACTCAAGGGTGTATGGATAATGTAGTCTCTGCTCTCGGTGGGACGAATTAGGAGGCGTGCATTGTAAAGGGAGCTCTGAAAAGCGGCAGTGCAGCCAAAGGATTAAAACAGATGTGCAAATGAGCGTACCGGTACGCTAAAAGCACGTTCTGGGCGCACGGAGAGGTGGCGGTACGCTCAAGAGCTATATTTGGAAGTGGCGGTACTGAGTACCGGTGCGTACCGGCCCACTTAAAGCACTGAATCTGAACTGAATTATCCACACAGGATGTTAAACTGGGATGACAGGAAGAGAAGTGTACTAAATGCAATTCAAATAAATTAAACACAGTCACACAACAGAGGAATTTCATTAGTCCAACACAACAACAAAATAAGCAAAAACAGAAGAGTTGCTCTGTTTAAGGGTTTTCTCTTTAAATTGGCTTCACGATCCATTAAAAATGCATTAAAGATGCATTAAACTGATCAAAAGTGACAGTAAAGACTTTTACACCGCTACAAAAATATATTTATTTTGAAATAAATGCTGTTCTTTTGAACTTTCTATCCATCAAAGAATCATGTTTTACACAAAAAATATTTATGTCAATATTTTACAGTATTTTTGATCAAATAAATGTAGCATTGGTGAGCATAGGAGACTTATTTTTATTTATAAATACACATTTATGAATTCAATATAATTTAATGTACATTTTCACACTCAATTCACTTCTAAATGGCACACAATCCAATTCAAAATGAGCTAAACAGTATTCATTGGAGTGAAATTTTATATTTATCTCATGCTAGGCACAACTAAGACAGACGCTTCAGCAGGGACGTGCACAGGGGGGTTGCTCAGGTTGCCCGGGCAACTGCCCATATGCCCTTCTCGACTCAGGTTGCCCTTCCGAGGAAAAAAAAAATTAAAATAAAAAATCGTACAATGGATGCAGAATTTCACGTAGGCCTAGAGAAAAAAAAAAAAAAAAAAAAAAATCGCAAAGCCTCATTCACTTCCATTCGGGCACTCAGCTCAACTGTTTACGTGGCTGCAGCGCTGCACGCGACCGGTGCGTAAGACCCCGCAAATTACTTAAGGCCCCGCCTCCATCTCGTGTCATAGCGCGTCAATTAATGTGTACAACATCCATGACAAAATGAAGCGAAACTATCCTTTTGGTCACGAAAAGAGGAAGAAGAAAAAACCATGAGAGTGAATTGCGGGAACAACAATCAGGTAAACTTGTGTTCTCTCCTCTCTAAGTTTGATGTCAGCATAGTTTGATGTTTTTCGGTCTTGCTAACCTAGCTGGGCAGGCAGTGCATCTCTTGCATCACTTTGTGCCTGACAAAAGTGAGAGTAAAATACAATTTTTTTACGTTTGTTTTTGATAAACGACAAAGTGCAACGGTGTTTGTTTACTGCAGCTCAGAAAACATAACCGCGTCGCGTGTGTTATCGTGCGTTCATGCGCGTGCACGAAATGAAACCGGCATTTTTCAAGCAGAATTATGTGGAGACCAGACATACTGTGCAATACATGCACGTGAATGATGGCACTCCCAATCAAAGTACACATTATAAAACAAGACACTGATTATCTAGTCTCAGTGTAGTTAAAAACTCTAAACAACTGCACTAATTATGCAAGATAGAAAGCAATGTATTGACAATTTGACATTGATTGACTATTGATTTATAGACTATATTGAATTTAAAATGTTGATTAGCTGGACATAATTAATGTCCATAATTAAAACCATAATTAATCCGAAAAAAGCCAAAGCTCAGGGTTATAATTTATTATTTTCTTCTTATTTATGTTTACGTTAATATTCACTTATGTTAACATTCTATAGAAAATACTCTATTCAATAAATATTGTTTGTTTGAACCTCATTCTGTTCTATATTGTTGTAGCTACTTATTCTTTGACTGTTTTGTTTAAAGGAGGGAGGATTGTATTGGGAGCACCGAAGTGTCAGTTGTGACTGTGTGGCAATGGCAAATGGTTTACATAACTCACGAACTGAATACGAGCAAGAAGCACAACTGAATGTACGGGAAGCCAAAAGGTTAAAAAAAGGATTGTATTTTTTCCCAAAATCTAAGCGTTTTTTTTTTTTCATACAAGCAAGTTTTTCCATTCAATCCAGATTATTTCTTTTCAAATAAAATTAATAAATAAAAATAATTAAATAAACTAATATGAGGAACTCTTTTTCTCATGTATCTCATCTATAGGGGGGGGGGGGGGGGACCCTTTTTTCAGGTCAGAGCAACTGCCCCTCAAAATTCCTGTGCACGTCCCTGCGCTTCAGCATTTTTGCCCAGAGTCTCTTTGAAAAATTGATCCATTTTCCACATTGTCTGCTTCTAAAGAGTCCCTTGTGAGAATTCAATAAAATCACTGGAACTCATTATATTAATTCAAGAGGCTGATTCACACCATGTGATAAAAGCTCAATGACTTTTAACATTCTACAAAAGTCACAATAAAAGTTTACAAGTCCAACGCAACCATGACAGAGAGAACGTGTGTTGCTTCCGAAAACACAGCTGTACGTTTTTGTTTTTGCACATGCAGAGTTTGGTTATGGGTGTGCATTTTAAATACAGTGCTGACAGTAACAATAGCTCAGCCAGTTTGCAATTATAGCTTTGCATCCATATCCATTCTCTGTCACCTGGCTGGAGATATTCCACCGGGAAACAAATGATTCATTTTGTGCAGTGATAGCCTTACTGTGCAATTTTCACACCTCATTGTGCTTACATGGATGCACGCGAATATGAAAAAAAATGTCAATTTGCACATTGAGCATCGCAAAAATGATTATGCTTTCTCTTTTACTCTCAGTGGAGTGGAGTTTTTTTTTTTCTCTCAAAATGTCTCCAACTTCAGATGAGTGTTTTGTATTCATCTGGTGCAGCATTCCCTGTTAAGTTCTCCACAATGTGAGCATGTGCACAGCTTGTTTCGACAACACACGGCTTTAAAAGAAACCAAGAGTGAACCAGTGTTCGTGTTTAGCTATGACGAAGGAGGCTGATTGTTGTCTTCAGCGTCAATCTCCATGTGTGCAATAATCTGTGGGAGCAGATGTGCACATTGAATTTTTATCCCAGCACATCCCTCCCCCTTCTTCCGAGGATTAGATTAAATAATAGAAACTCTTCAGCACATATAAACAAGTTCTCGACGCCATCCTTAGCAGTTACAAAAAGCTGTAACTTTTTACATTTTCAGCATAAACCGTTTTGGTTGATAAATAGTGAATGCTCTGGCTTAAATGTGATTTGTAGACAAATATTGGATTCTTCTCTCTGCTTTTCAGTTTCTAAAAGATCAGGTGGCTATTTAGCACTTGCTAATCTGCATGGGGTAATGATAACCAAACTCGCAGATGACTGAATCATGAGTGCCAGTGCATCATGAGGCATCATGGGATACCCAAGTGAGGCCTGGCATGGAGAAAATGTCTTGCTGGCACTTATCCTGGCATTCCTGGCAAACCACTTTTCAGCCAGGCACATGAGCTGTTCACTGCATTTCATGTCTAGATCATAGATCAAATTGTAGAAGGTATCTACTTTTCAACAACTGAATTAAAAATTCACTCAAAAATAAAAATTTCGTAATCAGTTACTTCATCAAGTTTTTAAATCTTATTTTTATATGTAGAAGCTGCTTCCCTCTGATATACGTCACAATATGGAAGAAAAGAATATTGCAACTTCCCTATAGTGCCGACTTTAAAATATGCCAACTAGAACTTGAGGATTATGAATTATGCAGTACGCATGCCACATTACAGACATTAAATTGCAACATTTTTCAAATTTAATCATGTGGTATGTTCACAAGAAAAGTGTTTTGGTTACTGATTAACTGGCTTACCTGAACGGCCTTCTGGGATTGGATGTCTACAATGAGCAGCCTATTCAGCAACGGCTGTGTGGCGTAAATGAACTTGTCCTTCACATTGACAGCTGATGTCCACATACATTTCTGATCCTTCTCTCCCTCCACTTGTGGACAGACCTCCTCCTTCAGGAATAAAAAAAGGGTAATAAAAACTGACCACACACAGAAACATTATGGAGAGTGAATGCACCTCAAAAATGGCTTATTTCTGAGTTGAATGTCTCTTTTCGATAGAACACTGCTGGCCTATTCAACAATACTATTACACTTTTCAATGAAGTCACATAGCTTATATGAATCAGTTCTTTAGAACAAATTAATCTGTGAAAGAAACCAGTATAAGACTCTGTAGCATCTGCCTCAGAGGAAGAGACTGATAGTGGGGAGAAGTGTCATCATGAAGGCAAGCTCGGTCTAAATGTGAGTGTCTGTCAGACCTGAGGCTGAATGTGCTGTGGTTAAAGAGCTGAGAGCTGGCTTGATGGATGGCCACAAAGGTTGTGCAGAAGTGGGCATCTCCTGTGGTGATGCGGTTGACTGGGCTACTCAAGGGCTGCCAACGACAATCAAGACGGAGACTCAGACGGATGTGACTGGGTTCGTCAGGTCTAGCGACACTCTTGCAAGACTCAAATACAGATTTAGTTGGTCCAACAGCCACTGGCTTTTAAGGTTATTTTTAATGCTTGTAAATTACAAAGCTTACTCATGAGATCACAAAGAATGTTGCTTTTTTGCCTTGGTTTCTTATGTCCTAGTTTGTTTTAGTTACCAATTGCGCTCATCTGATGCTAGTTTAGTTACTGGTTTTGTCCTCGGTATTTATACCACATTTAGTTGGGGGTTATTGTTATTGCTTACGTATACACTACCGTTCAAAAGTTTGGGGTCAGTGAGAATTTTATTTTTTATTTTTTGGAGGAAAGAAATCAATACTTTTATTTATCAAGGACAGTAAAGACATTTATAATGTTACAAAAGATTCTATTTCAAACAAATGCTGTTCTTTTAAACTTCCTATTCATCAAAGAATCCTAAAAAAAAACAAAAAAAAAACTGTACAACTGACAGACCAACAACTGTTTCAACATTGATAATAATAATAAATGTTTCTTGATCATCAAATCCTCATATTATACTGATTTGTGAAGGATGATTTGACACTGAAGACACTGACACTGGTGATGCTGAAAATTCAGCTTTGATCACAGGAATAAATTACACTTTACTATATATTCACACAGAAAACAGCTGATTTACACTGGAATAATATTTAATACTATAACTGATTTTTGTTGTATTTTTAATCAACTAAGCGCAGCCATGGTTAGCAGAAGAGGATTCTTTTAAAAGTATTTAAAATCGTACCGACCCCAAACTTTTGAACGGTAGTGTATATTAGTTTGCATTGCTCCAATGCATCTTCCTTGCTCCTGAGTGTTTTTGTTATATTAATTTAATAAAGACGGCTGTAAATTGATCCATACATGCTCTCTCGCTCTGAAACAATGTGTTAAATAACTGATTTCTATGTGAACATATTTTAAAATGAATAAAATGTATTCCTGAGATGGCAAAGCTGATTTTTCAGCATCATGACTCCAGTCTTCAGTGATGCTTCAGAAATCATTCTAATATACTGATTTGGTGCTCAAGAAACATTTCCTATCTTTATCAATAACCAGCAATTATCATTAATCATTTTAATATTTATTTTGTGAAAATAATTTAGATTATATATTTGTTCTTCAATTGAGGTGTCATTTTAACAATTAACCAACAATGTTGCACATTTGCTATTGAAGTTTAATCAAAACATAGTGTTTATCAATTATAAAATAGTGTCAGCTGCCACTATTTTAACTGCAATGATCATTAAGATCTTTAAAACGATCAGTGAATATTTTAAAAAGAGGGAAGTACATGTGACAGTGATTTCCCACAAGCAGAACATAGGAAAAACATATCGTAATGCTCTCTAAATGTTCTTCCCCAGACAGAGTTTGCACTGGGGCTTGCCGTTATGGCCTGGCATTTGACTGATGTCCTAATAGAGGCCTGTTGCCTCTCTGGAGGCTGGAAACTCAAGCTCTCACCGCCCAGAGCTCCAAACAAACACAGCTGTCTCATCAGCATACCCAGCTCCGATGGAACAGCAGAACAGAGGAAGGCAATCATTTAATAGCTTGTGTAAATCTAGCAGCTACCTATCAGAAAGAGCCGAGAAATGATATGCAGTGTAGGGATGTAAGAGATGGAGGGAGGAGCTCAACTGATGTCTGTGCTGAGAAAGTTCAGTATTGCTGTTTATACTGATATGCAACCAAGAAGCAGCAGAAGAATTACGGAAAAGAAATGATGGATGGATGGATGGATGGATGGATGGATGGAACAGGTAGAAGGAAGGATGGATGGGTCAATGGAATTAAGGATGGATGGAAAGAAAGGAAGGATGGATGGAAAGAAAGGAATGATGGATGGAGAGATTGAAGGAAAGAAAGAGAGAAAGAAAGAACGGGTGGATGGGTGAGTGGAATGAAATGAGATGGGATGGGATGAGATGAATGAGATGGAAGGAAAGAAAGAAACAAAAAAGAGAGAAAGAAATGATAGGTGGATGGACGGAAGGAAGGAAGGAATGAAGGATGAATGGATGGAAGGATAGATGGAGAGATGAAATAAAAAGAAAGAGAAAGAAAAGGAAGGAACTATGAATGGATGGATCAGAGAAGAAAAGAAAGAAAGAGAAGGAAGGAACTATGAATGGATGGATAAGGAGAGATGGAAAGAAAGGTAGGATGGATGAATGTATTAATGGATGGAGAAGGAAGGAAAGAAAGAAACAAAGAAAGAAGGATAGAAAGACGGGCGGGTGGATAGAAGGAAGGAAGGAAGGAAGGAAAGAAAAACGAAGGCATGAAGGAAGGAAGAAAGGATGGATGAATGGAAAGAAAGAAAGAATGGATGGATCGAAGGAAGGATGATGGATGGAAAGAAAGGAAGAATGAATGGCTGGATGGAGAGAAGGAAGGAAAGAAAGAAACAAATAAAGATAGAAAGAAAGGATGGGTGGATGGATGGATGGAAGGAAGGAAGGAAAGAAAAAGAAAGGAAGGAAAGAAGGACGGGTAGCTGGAAAGACAGGGAGGATGAATGGATGGATTGAGAGATGGAAGAAACAAACAAAGAAAGAGAGAAAGAAATGAAGAAAGTATGGGTGGATGGATGGAAGGAAGGAAAGAAAGAAAAAGAGGAAGGAAGAAAGGAAGAAAGGAAGGGTGGATGATGGAAGGAAGGAAGGAAAGAAAAATAGGAAGGAAGGAAGGAAGGAAGAAAGGATGGGTGGATGAATGGAAGGAAAGAAAAAGAGGAAGGAAGGAAGAAAGCATGGGTGGAAGGAAGGAAAGAAAAAGAGGAAGGAAAGAAGAAAGAAGGGTGGATGGATGGAAGGAAAGAAAAAGAGGAAGGATGGAAGGGTGGATGGATGGAAGGAAAGAAGGAAGGGTGGATGAATGCAGCACCATCCATGCTGTATGTAGCAAATGAGCTAAAGTAGCATAACTCTGGGAGCATGTAGCAAACATCAGCAATCAGCCGTTCTTGTTGTGAAATAAATGTACCAAAAAGCTGCTAAATAAAAAGCACTCCTAAACTTCAGCCTTTGCTTTGGGTTAGAGCAAGCAGGAGGGAAAACAGAGGGTTTCTATTGTACATTTTTAAATTCACATTTCTTTGATACGACAGCTCACCTGCAGGCCAAGAAGCTTCTCGCTGGGTTTGATGTGTCTCTGAATCTCACAGGCCACTGGCTGGATGACTTTAATACCGTCCTCATAAAACACATAGAACATGTTTCCAATCCCCAGACCTGTAGTGGGACATAAATGAGTGTGTTCAGGGCTCAGATCCCCCCGAAAACATGGTGGACCGCAGCATTAACACAGTCCAGACAAACGCTTCACATTAATATTGTATTAAAACGCCATGCTTACCTTCCTCTCTCCACAGGATGTTTGCCACTGAAAGAGAACACAAAGAAAACTCCCATGAGAGAGGTGTGATGCACTTTACTCTTCTGAAAGTTTTCAAATCCGATACACCAGAGATAAAAGATGAACTCACACTTCCGGCTATAAACCTCCCACAGATTATTGCAACAACATTTGTAATTCTGGTTGGTTTTTCGAACGTAGTTTGAAGCTATGGAGAGTTGTATTTGATTTGGCCAAGTAATTATACTCTGCAACCCGAGGAGTTTATTGATTTGACTCGCTCATGTGTAATCAATACTGTGTCGGCATTATACATTGAGGTCGGCCTGCGGGGATTTATACACACACACGCAGAGCCACCAACCACAGCGTTCACACGGAGGAAACAATGTGCATAAGGGTGAAAGTCGGAGCTTATCTTTGCATTAAGCATGATTATTTACCCATAACTGCTGTGAATAGTATTACCTTTTAAAACACTTAAACTTTGGAGATTGAGATCAATGCCTTACTAACAATGATCAAAATACTTTAAAATGGGTCTTATGGCAATCAAGCAGCTTAGCAAAGCATAACCAAAAAATATCACACAATTAACTCCAGAATAATTCCAAAAGCATTTTAGAGCAGAATAAATGGGCTAATAACTACAATAAAACCCCTCTGCTAGAAAGAAATGATCCCTGATGGCCCCAGCATTTGTGCTAAAAATAACAATGACGGCCATTACCCTCAAATGACAGATGTGCCATTATTCATCAATATGTGTCACCCAGGATCTATTGATAAATATATTAGCATGAAAGAACAGCACATTATGCCAGTAACAACCAAATTCTCCTCCTCATTACGTTATTACTGACTGTTCACTAGTGCGGTTTGTAGTGAAGATGTGACCTCTAACCGTTCCTCGGCAATCTGATTCAATCTCTCACAGACTGCCAATCAATCTCCCACAATCCACCTGTGCTACAATCCCTACACCAAGCGATTCTCATTCTCCACTCTCACTTCATCAAGAAGACAGGGGAGCAGAGTAACGCGTTCAACAATAGTGAGTTCATCTTCAAAAAAGTCCTTAGTCAAGTTCTTTTTCTATGAGTTAATGTATCGGCGCAATCTAAAAGACTTTTGTGAAAAATATTGCCACTGCATCAGCAATTGATGAGGAATGTAAAAAAGACTGGGGAAACACGGAGCTCCGCTACAGAATGGAAGCAGAAGGGAGTGGTTTGGAAGAAATAAGCCCTGTCTTTTCCAATAACACAGTGTACTGACACAATATCACCGAGCAGGGAGAATAAAGAACTTTGGGAATAAGAAGTTCTTTCAGTGGAGTCACTCTAGGTCTGGGTTCAAATTAAATTCAGACTCAACATGCAACCAAAAATACCAGAACATTTTGTATGTTTATGCTAAACTACTATTCTTAACATTCTCAAAAAAAAATAAAAAATTGAAGGGCCAGATTAACTAAACAGGGCAAATTAGCGTAAGAACCCCTTTACCAGTGTTGGGAAAGTTCATTTTCTACATGAACTAGTTCAAAGTTCAGTTCACAAATTTTTAAAATTCAGTTCATAGTTCATACTTCAAAAAATGAACTAGTTCATAGTTCTTTTTTTCCATATGTTGCTGCGAGCTTTTTTTAAAATTATTATTATTGCCACAGCCCATACCACAGACAGCAATTATTTTATCGACGGGCAAAGTTTGCACAGAAATGTAAGATTTTTCCCATCCTCACCGACCTTGTCATACAACTCGTTTAAATAATCATATACGACGCCTCCTCGCTCGCTGCTTGATGACGCATGCGGCGGCCGCGGTGCGACACTGGTGGTTGGTGTTGCCAGATTGGGTGTTTTTTTCCAGCTACATATTAAGGCCTGTTTACGTGTGTTTTAGCCGGGTTTTCGCCTGGAAGGCTCTATAGAAATCTGGCACCCTATTAAACACAGTTAAACTGAGAGAGCGTGCGTTCACAGACACCAGAATGAACGAGTAAACTGAACGTACTCACCGTAACGTTCATCAGGCAGTAATTCAGTACGTTCAGTTTACGTTCGCCCAAAATATGAACGAGTTCATAAACTATCGTTCATTGAACGCGTTTAGGCACAACACTGCCCCTTACACACCAAAAAAAGCGCCGATGGGAGTGGAAAGTTCTACGCGTGATCTACTGACGACGCGCAAATTAAAAAACACAAATGCAGCCGGATCATTTCCATAAAGGCCAACGCAGTCTACCAAGAGCAGCTCAAATTAGAGTCTGGTTTAAGTGCTGTTTTTGGGCATAAGTAATGGCGCACATACCAGTAAATTGACTGGCACGATTCATTTAAATACTCTCCTCTCATAAATTTTGCATCTGCAATATAAGCAATAAAGTCAGCCGCAAAAATAACTGTGCCCAAGCCTTTTCAGTGCTGATTTTTCACTGCGTGCAGTCTTCAGTTAAATCCTGACAGTAGTTTTTTAACACCTAAAGAGGGTTTACGCTGGAGCAAACTGTTAGTAAACCTGGCCCAAAAGCTGCTAAAAAATATTTTGGAAACACTTTATTTCGACTTTTTCTACTTTAGACATTCTACAAACTATAAGTAACTTACAGATGTCATCTCATTCTACTAACCCTAACCCTACCCTAACAGTCTACTAATACTATAAGGAGAGTTAGTTGACATGTAATTTGCAAATGAATGAGACTTAGTTGACATAGTTGCAAAGTTACTTATAGATAGTAGAATGCCTACAGTAGACTATAGCAATAAAGTGTAACCAATATTTTGCACCAATCATTGTTGCGCTGACGGTTAGCCAGTCACAGTGACATGAATGCAATGGTCAAAAGAGACACTGCCTCCCTCTATCCACAGGTGTCGCTGTTGGACATTGTCACATTAGACAAATCAGTAGCTTATTCACTATTTGACATCATATAAAAAAGCATGGATCTTTATAGAAAAAGCCCATACAAAAGCCCAGTTTGTACATTATATTACATAATTGGTTTCATCCATCCATCAAAATGGTTCAGGTTAGTGGAACAGGGCTGCTGTGAGAAACCACAAACTCAAATACACTCTGACCGAAACGCTATGTTCTCGACAGCAGAGTCACACTTCAAGCTGCCAGTGGGAGATAAAGCAGTGGTACAAGTCGACTGCGATAGTGTAACAGGTGATGGCCAGTGTTGGACTCTAATTAGGTCTCCAACACAACGGAAAACTAATCAAGACGAATGCCTGGGGTGCGCATTTCAGCTTTGCCTCTCTGAATCATTCATGGACCTATCAAAGCATTCATGAGTTGAGAATGCAACTCTGTGTCTATCGCGGTAATGCTCTGTTATGCAAATACCCCTGGTGGTCCTGCATAATTAAAAGAGCAAACATGATTTAATTACGACAATTATGAAGACTCAATAAGTGAATATTCTATACTACTGAAGGAGTTGTTGAAGTAACCTTTCCTACTTTCTACATAGTGTGCAGTGTGTATATGGAAAAATACTGTGTATTCAGTAGGGTTGGAAGGTCATGCTACCTTACAGATGAGTGCTATACCTTATTTTGCTGGTATTGCTTTCTTTAAACTTTAATACAAACTCCTACAGTCTTTTGGATATTGAGGTTAATGCCTTCAGGTTTAGGGCAACACCTCAGAGAGTGGCTGATGCTGAAATAGACTCCGGAAAATACATTTGATGAAAGAAGGAAAAAGAAAATAGCCACTAATTTCTGCCTTAGAGCGGTAATATGGAGTGTAAGGCTAAACTGTCCAAGAAAACAGGCCTTAAGACACATCTTTGCACACACAAGGTTCAAGTTGATAATTAATTACATTAAATTAATAAGAGAGAAAAAAGGCAAGTCTGCATGAAACAGTATTTATATACACAGTTGGTGTCAGAAAGTATTTCTAGTGTTTTTGAAATGATCTCTTATGCTCACTATTTATTTGTATTTATGCATTTATTCAATAAACAATACATTAAAAACAGTAATATTGTGAAATATCATTACATTTGAAAATAAGCATCATTACTCCAGTCTTCAGTGTCACATGATCCTTCGGAAATCATTCTAATATGCTGATTTGGTGTTCAACAATCATTTCTTATTATTACCAATGTTAAAAACAGTTGTGCCGCATAAAGGGTTTGTTTACTCAAAAAATGAAAATGTCATTTACTCACGCTCATGTCGTTCCAAACCTGTAAGACTTTTGTTCATCTTCGGAACACAAATGTTCTCAATCTCTGTGAGATTTCGGTCTTTCCATTGTCAGCCTAGGCAAATACCACTTCAAAATGTTCGTAAATAGATTGTAAAACTAATCCATATGAATTGGGCGGTTTAGTCAAAATTTCATTCAGATTTCATTAAAAAGAACTTCATTTGTGTTTCGAAGATGAGAGTCTTATGGGTTGTATAGTAAATGAATATTTCATTAAAAAATGTAAGTTTTTCTCATAATTTAATCACCCTCATGTCACTCCAAATCCAATGAATGGAGACCAGAGGTTTCAGACTGAGTCTATGTGACATATATGCTATGTTCTAACATTTCTAAAGTAATAAAAAAATCCCTGTGTGAGAAACAGACCAAAATAGACTGAAGCCTGCTGTGTAAATGATGGCTGAGAGTAGTGAACAAATTGTTTAGACAAGTTTTCTGAACTAGGATTCTTTTTCTTTTCATTAGAATTAGAAATGAACAAAGGAATAAAAGCAAGGAAATGGCTGCATACAGTTCAATATTTCTTTAGATCAGAGCTGTCCACACTTAACTTAAAAACTTTTTTTAATGGCAGAGGTGAGCGTGATCACTGGCATATCCCAGCATGCAACAGCAAAGAGATGCCTGCATTGTTTTGATGGGCCTAGTGTGTGACAGAGAAGAAAACAAAATTACAGGGTTCTGAAAAGCTCTCTATAGAGTAGAGCATAGACTTCCTGATCCAAAAAAAGTAACCATCCCATTTGGCTTTTGGCAAGGCACTTGCTAACATATGAGAGTTTTGTTTGACTGAGGAAATGTGGGTACTCAGACACATTTTGTTTCTCTCTGCATCTGTTCCTTTATTTCCATTCCCCATCTCTCATGATAACACCAGAGCAAACATGGAATCCCATAATCCAACAAGAACACAGCTGCGTGAGACCACAGAGATCAGCCCTACTGTTGTTTGTATGTTTGCAGCAGGTGGTGTTTATCCGAAAGCCTTAAATACTTGTCCAGTACTTTTCCCCTTGACAAGACAGCAAAGGCTTATTGTCTCGTTTCTTCTTATAGATGATGAGCACAATCACACCTGAGTGCTTCGCATCACACCAGCTTCAAATCATTCGCCTGTTTAAATCCTCCTCCCATAGCACACATCTGCTGACATTCTCATGGCAAATACATCTTCTGGGACACGAGATGTACTCAAATGTTTGATGATAGCAGTATAACTTGCGACAGTATTTGCTGTCTTAAGTATTAATTGAATTAGGGGTTTTGCACCGATTTGCACAGACACACACACACACACACACACACATGCACACGCACGCACGCACACACATATTATATTCATATATATATATATATATATATATATATTAAAATAATACTTTTATTTAGCAAGAATGCATTCAATTGATTAAAAGTGTTACAAAAGATTTTTGTTTAAAAAAAATTGCTGTTCTTTTAAACTTTCTATTCATCAAAAATGTATCTATTCATTCTAAAAAAAAAGGTCTGTTTTGAGTGTCTTTTATTTTGAGGTTTTCTCATTAGTTGTGTTCGATTTGAGCGGCGTATCTTGTTAGTCATTAGTCTTTGTGTATATACTGTATATCCCTCATGTTCCCATTGTATCATGTCTAGCCTTGTTTTGTGTTAACGCTGTTTGTGAGTTTGTTTCCTGTTCATGCTCAAGGCTAGCCTAGAAATCTAGACTCCCCCTAGCGGCTGCAAAAATTATTTTGCAGCCAGTGTAGTCTAGCAACTCTCCGTTGACTTTCGAGCTGGAAAAACCAAACTCTAGTCAGGCCAATCACATTGTGTATAGAGTCGAGGGGCGGGCTTAACATAATGACGACACAGATGCGACGGTTCACTGCTACTTGAAAACAAAGAATGGCTGCTGCTGCTGGCGAACAGCTGTCTTTCGATTCGGCTTTGGCCTGGATGATTTAAAGTTAAGCTTTTCTTTGAAACATGAACAAAGAACGGCACTTAAGTCATTTTTAAAAAAGGAAGATGTGTTCTGTGTGAAGATGTGTGAGATCGCTCTGACTACGTCACCTTCTTCGTTGCTCTGGTTGGTTGTAGCGCTATCCTATTGCGTGCAGAGGGAATTTGAAAGACAACCGTTTATCCCGCCCCTCGTATTGAACCCTGTCAATGGTGAGTTACCAGACCTAACATCCTGATGTAGGTCTGGCATGCCAGGCTAGCTCAAGGCAAGACTTTGTTTATTTTGTGTTTGTATAAACTGCACACCTCGGAGTACTTGCCTTACAGTGGACTTATTTGACAAAAAATACTAAGCAGCAAAAATGTTTCTAAAACACCAAATCTGAATTATTTATGAAGGATCATGTGACACTGAAGACTGGAGTAATGGTTGCTGAAAATTCAGCCTTGCTGCAGTAATAAATTCATGTTTTTATCTTCACAATATTACTGTTTGCACTGTATTTCTGATCAAACAAATGCAGCCTTGGTTTTAAGAGACTTTTCCAAAAACATTCAAAAATCTTATCGACCCCAAACTTTAGTACAGTAGTCTATATGCAAAAATATATTACGTTTTTTTACTTCTGAAATCCTAGTTGTTAAACCAGACATGTTGTGCCGATTAAACAACAATATTTGAAAGTGACACCGGGCCAGAGTGTTCAGCAACACAGTCTGTGGAAAGTACGACAAAAAAAAAAAAAAAAAAAAAAAATTCACACTTTAATACCATTAGAAACAAAATTGGAAGATAGTGTACTACCATTGTAGTGGACTTTTACTCAGTGGCCCTTGAAGATTAGAATTTTTTTTTACAGACACCCAATTTCATGATCTCTAGAGCACCGTGGCTGGGCTGAGGGACACTGTCTGACCTTTAAATCTTGAGGAGAGAGAGGGATGGGACCAAGATCATTATCTCCCCTCTGAGTGTGGTGTGTTTCCCCCCGCTGACCTGTAGAACGGCACTGACCCCAACTACCGATGGCTGACCACCAACCTCACCTTGTTTTGCCCTTTAGATGTACGATTACTTTTATCGCACGCCCCCTGCAACCTTTCAGAAGCTGTAATACTTACTGTACATTTAAAAGCCAACACACAACTTTGCTATAAGTTCTAGCTATTACTGTTCTGTATCAATGGTCATCTTGTGTAGCCAGGCACCAATGAAAGCTGGATTTTCAGGCATATAATGTATTGAAAACATATCTCGCATAAATAAGTTGGACAAATTCATTGCACAAAACTGAGGCAGCGTATTAAAGGCTTATTGATATCCATATAGTGATTGGGCACAATATGGAAATGTATTTGCCAGGCTGGTGCGTTCTGTGGAAGCAGGGAGCCGTGTATCATCCCAGGCTTACGAGTTCAGACCTGCCGTTCCAGGACTAATGTGAGAGGAAATCCCAGCTGACAGTGCAGGATTGTTCCTCTCATTCACAATGAAGGCAATAGCACAGACTATCAAATCCAACTATTTAGCCTGGTTTCAACACAAGAGACGAATCAGAACTATTAAAAGAACAGTTAACCCATGTGGACTAACTTTCATGTTGATTAAAACCTGTATGACGTTCTCAAAGCGAAAATGTATTCTAGAATACAAATGATTTGTGACGCCTATGAGAATATTTTCACACGCAGAGATCTAGATCTATGAGATGATCTAGAGCGAGTGTTGATCCAGACAGCTGGAGGAGTTCATCTGACGGAGCAGAGATCAAAGGCTCTGGATGAACTGACTCCAGATCAGTGGGCATGCTGTAGTGAATCTGAAAAAAATACTTTCATCCTTTATGCATGCAGGGAAAACACAGGCAGCACTGGCTCTGGTTGTATGACCTGTGAGGAAACTCTGGCCTTCTGTCTGTACAGTGCATTGAGCGGTCACATCTCGCTAAACTACAATACCCAGACCTCTGAACTATGTATCCCAACACCTTCACAAAACTATTAGAGGTAACATGACCGATGACCTGTGAGGTTCCTATGCATCCTTCACTGCCCAGAACTTCATGGCTTACAATACAATGAATCACCAGACTGTATCAACAAGCACATAAAAACACATACTCAACCATTCAAAAGTTTGGGGTCAGTAAGATTTTTTACAAATAAATTAATACTTTTATTCAGCAAGGGCACATTAAATTGGTCAAAAGTGACAGTAAAGACATTTGTAATGTTATAAACAATTTCTATTAGAATTAAAAGCTGTTCTTTCGAACTTTCAATTAATCAAAAAAATCTTGAAAAAATGTATTTAACATTGATAATAATGAGAAATGTTTCTTGGGCACCAAATCAGCATGTTAGAATGATTTCTGAAGGATCATGTGACTCTGAAGACTGGAGTAATGATGCATAAAAATTCAGCTTTGCCATCACAGAAATAAATTACATTTTAAATTATATTCAAATTAAATTAAAATTATATTAAAAAAAATGCAGCCTTTATTCTTTATCAAAAATAAAACTAAAAATAAAACTTCCCAATCTTTTGTTTTTGAATGGTAGTGTAAGGGTTTCATCAACTGGTTAACTATTGGAGTTCTTTTGGTCAACTAGTTGCGGTTGTTTAATAAATGGTGACAGCAAGAGGAAAATCTAAAAATGATATTGAAACATTCAATAAAATTTAGTTTTCAGTGCTCCCATAGTAACACTCCCAAGTACAATCCCAAGTGTTTTTTGACTAAGCAGAGTCATCAACAAAACAAGCAGCACTCATTTCAAAAGACAAAAACAAGCAATATTTCCTACCCTACAAAGGTAAAATGGATTAAATGAAGAATGAAAGACTTACTGTTTTTTTTTTACTGATTTAATTTTAAATTGTCATAACTTTTAGATACAAAAACATTCAAATAATAATTTACTGAACAAAAGATTAATTCGAATTAATTCTAATTCTAAATCTGTTCAATATTCAAAGTTCAATACGAAATTCCTTCAGTTAATCTTATATAATAAATCTTATTTTCCATTTATTTCAATGCATAGCACCATAAACCTACTGACAAATATTGAAAAATCAGGCCGCTGGGATTCTTCTTCCATTATTTGATCTCTTTCTGGTACTATTATTATCTGAAGTTATCTGAAGTTTATAAACTATTAATGTTCAGTCTGATGAATAATGCAAAGAAACAGGAAGTGAAGTTCCATCATAGGGAGGGATGGACTGCACGTCATGACTTATACATACACGTTTTCCGAGCGGAGTCCTCCACGAACAGAGAGGAGATGTCCTCGTCCACACCCGCCTCGTTGCGCGCGATGCAGGTATAGGCGCCGGTGTCCTCGAAGTGAACATTACTGATGTGCACCTCGCTCCCGTTAGCTGGAAAGGAAAGAAAGAACGAAGGTAGGACTGAAGTGAACTTTTCCTCCATCACCTCTCTAAATCCCTTGTGAAAGAAACGGCTCCATTTATGCAAGTTCCTCTAATGGGATCATGAAAATGTGTTTAATAACGGCTGAAAGTTGTCTCAAGTTGTCATGTTAGCTTTAGCTGACTTGACAAACGTTTGTTGATGAGAGGCCCCACAGGGGGGATTTGTGGGATTGAGTAAAGATCTAGATTATGACAAACACGTCAATCACTGCTACAGTGGAACCAGCAGGCATCACGGCTATATAAAGCTCCTTCAGAACGACAAGATCAATGTCTGCTTGTGTAAAGAATACAGGCACTTTTTTTTTCCAAGGTGAAATCAGCTAGTGTAAAGGCTTTTGTTGAGAACAGAGGACTCTACTGCCATTAGGGTTGGGAATTCCCTGAATTCCCGAACTGGTTGCATTGATTAAAACATTTTTCTGTTAATGGTTCTCACACATGCATTCTTCTGGAATAGATAGCCGCCCCTTTAACCATCATGCCGAACACTGCTAAGAATGGTAAGGAACAGGTCCAGTTATATGTCCATTTGAGCTTGGTTCAGCACGGCACGATTACAACCCGTTCTCGGCCAGGAATTCTGTGTTTCGGCCCGGTAGAATGCGTGTAGTGACCTCGCCACTCAGGATTGGTCGCTTGTCTGTTGCCTGGCTAACAGTTTCTCAACAGCAATGTGCAGAATTTGAGCAAAGTAAACACAAGTTAATAGTAAAAATAAAAGAATACCAGATCATCTTCCACAATGCGGTCGCTATTAACATCTCATACCGTCTGTAAAGTCTTGACACATTTGTATTACATTCCAAAGAGGTTTGTTATCAGCCCCAGAGTGGAACATGGAACCATATCCGTTCAGGCTGGGCCAGATCGGCACGAATTGGAATGGTTAAGCAATGAGAATGGTTTGGCTCGATGGTGAAAAAGTGGCTAATGACTTGAGAGATTTTTATCTCATCATTTGGCAGTGGAATTGCATTTTCCCCACAAATATTACTCCTTAATGGCACTAAAAGATTCTTTAAATGAAAGGAACCAGAATGAAAATGGCGTAATTCTTTAAGATTGACACCCATAATTGTCCTATAGAGAGGGCATGCTTAAATGCTTGTATCCTTAAATGTGAAGTGTCATTTCTGTGCCATTTGCAGCATTACAATCATAAATCATAAAAAGAATCAGAAATGTCCAATGGTTATTTGTTTGTACCCTGAAGTGTGAGTTGTTTGGAGAGTTTTGTGGTGATGTCCATGCCGTTCTTTAACCATGAGAGTTGTGGGTCGGGGATGCCTTCAGCGTAGCACCGCAGACTGGCTGTGACCCCCGGCTCGCGCGCCTGGCTCTCTGGATACACCCGGATAACAGGGGGCACTATGAAAAAAACAGAGGGAAGGACAGAGTGTAAGCAAAGATAATGAATGAACAAACAGTCAACATCCTGGGCTGTGTTTCCCCAAAGCATTGTGAGCCAAGTTGATCGTAGAGACCATTGGTGGCAATGTTTTTATTATCTGCTTGTGTATTCGATGCTTTTGGGAAACACAGCCCTAAATGGTCAGCATGGTGAAATAAGAGGTTTTTTCATTCTACAAGAAAGTACATATATATCATTTTGCTTATTTACCATTTACTTTATTTAGAACTCTATAAGTGAGGAAATGGGAGAAATGAGAGGAAATGTTTGGACAGTCCCGGCAGGGTGACCAATTTTGTAGCACACAAGGGGGTTGATTTAATGAAATGCTTAGCTTCAAGACACAGGGAGTGAAATCAGAGCATTAAGCTCCCTGGGACTGTGGGCTTCAACTCACGATTGAAAAGCAGAAATCATTTAGTGTAAAAATCGCGAGCTCAGGTCCTTGTGGTGTTCCAAGATCAGCTCATTGCTAATGAGCAGATTTTGATAAACAGTAAACCGTGTGAAAACAAAGCCATGAAGCATGAAGGAAATGTAGGAAAACGTATAATCTCAGTGTAATACTGAGTTTGAGAAAGCAAGTTAAAAATCAACATTTTACCCTATTTCAATATTAATATTACAAGAAAAATGCTGCTTTGTGTTCTGAAAAGTGTTATGAAGCCATTAAAATAGATTTGTGTGAGGAACAAACCGAAATTTTATTATTTCCTAAAGACATTATTCTTCAAATACATTCCATCAAAACTCTGTAATGTACTTAAAAAGTTATATGGATGTGTGTCAGCGTCATTTTTACAGCTTGACAGATCTGGTTTCCTTTCACTTTTAATATGTGGAAAAAATATAATGTAAATATAAATTGCAAGGACAAATTTCAAAAACACTAATTAAAAAACAAAAAACAAAAACAAAAAAAAAAACAGGATAAAGCAGATGCTTCCTTGAATTCAAGTCATTCTTGAATGTCATTTAAATGCTCTTAAATACTTGATTCAAATTGGTCATTAAGTAAGTGTGAATATGCTTGTATATTTAATACTTTAATTATATGGAGAAAAATACCAAGGATAATCTTCAAAAACCCTCATTTTGGGGGGAAAAAACAACCGCATAAAAGCAAAAACATGACAGTAAGAAAATAATGACACAATTCCTTTTTGGGTGAATTATCCCTTTATTTATCCTTTTTAAAAAATATATTTATTTTTATAGCTAGAGATTTACATTAGAAACACCAAGTGACAGAATTTTGGTTAAATGAACTAGAACACAACCAGCACTCTCTCGTTCTTATTCTTTACTAAGCTTAACCTAGAAATGATATAAAATCCCTACGAAATGACTTTTCTTTCTGAGTGTGTGTGTATGTGTGTGTGTGTGTGTACCTTTATCTGTCTTTGTGTGTATTTTATTACCTGGGGATCGACTTGAGATTGTCCCCTGTGTGAAACACATCAAAGCTGACAGCTCTATCACAAAAGTCTCATGGCCCCTCGTCTCCTCCAATCTCACTCCCTTTCTTTGTTTTCCTCAGTGTTGATTTTCTGTGAGAATAAGCAAGTGTTTTGGCTCGGTAGTGTGTAAGTCCACCATCACTGGACCGGATAAATTCTCTGTGTGTATTTGTTCCTCCGTGAAATTGAGAGTCAGATTTATTAGTTTATGTTTGTCTTTGTCTCTCTTGGTGTGCGGACGGACGTGTCCATTACATGGGGAACAGAGAATTGTGTGTTTTTCTAGTGCTTTTGTGTGTGCGTCGGTGCTGATGAGCTTTCAGTGTCCTCGATTAGAGTTTCCTCTCCATTTCACCATCTCGGAGACTCAGCGGGTCTCTGTGAACCTGTCCGACCCCTTTCATTTTCACAGCTAACACTGCTCTTAAACAAATAATGACACCCACACACACAATGTATACATACTACATCACAGAGATGGTTATTAATGTTTCTCTTTTTTTTTTTGCCTGATTTTTTAACCTTGGTTAACCATCAAGCAAAACCCTGTCTTAAAAATAAAGCAACAACATTATATTGTCATTATTCTAAATGAAAAAGGCGCTAAGGACAACAATTTAAAGCCAAAAGGTTAGCCGTCATTTACGTGTGCCGTGCAGGAAATTAATTAAAAATTGTTTGAGAGAAATGTAAATCATTTAGCTTAAATTAATCTACACAGATGCAATAATAGTAAAAGCATTAGCAAACTGACTGTAGACTGTAAAAAAAAAAAGAAAGAAAAAAAGATCAGGCAAAATTCCATTGCTCTTGGTCATCAGGAAGCATAATTAGGTAAAGGGGAGCACTAGTGCCCTTGTGGCTCAAAACACAAAAAGGGAATATGTGTCACATCCCTTAATTAATTTCTCATTTTCTCCCAGCTCTGACCACGATTAATTGCTAGGCAACGGCTCCGGAGGCAAATTCAATTGTTTTTCATTCAATTGCATTGTGATGTTATCATTTAGGGCCATTTGATTGCCATGTGTTTCATGTGTCAATGAGAAACAACAAGGAAAAAGGTAGCAGGAGATCAAGGAATGGTGAAAAACGTACAATTTCAGCCGCAGAGAACAAGAAAGATAGCCTGGTTAAAACCAGACCATTCTCAGTTGTAACTGAGTTATGGTCTGGCAAAGCGTTATAGACAAATCATTTCCAGAGGGGCGTCACCAACGCACGTCGCGGATAGACCTAAAACCTATCAGAGCGATGAAGGAGATGGCTTATGCAGAGCGGCGGAGAAACATCTCCGAGTGTTGTTCTTTGCTCGGTTTTTAACAAAAAGGAAACGTTCAAATCGCTTAAAACAGACGCGATAGCTGATTCGAACGAGTGATGTTCGACGGCGGCATCCATCTTTGTAATGTAAGCTGCAAAATCTGCTTCAAAATCCCAGCGCTGTCGTCATCGTGTAAAGCCCGCCCCAACGTTTCTGATTGGTGCCTCGATTTTGACGGATTGGAAATGGGCTTGAATGAGCTCTTTGCCAGACTAACTTTCAGAGCAAATCTAAATTTGCCGGAAGTTGTCTGGGTTTTCCCAGGCTACAAGAAAGATGCAAAAAGACACTTTTTTCCCCCATCATAAAAAAGCATGCCATTTTTAATTGTCCACTTCTTTTTAATCTCTCTGTGTTATGGACCATAAACTGAATACTCTGTTAACAACTATATTATTTAATAATAATAATTTATTATATGATTTTTTTATGCATAAATCTGCATTACAAACTCTAATTAACATAAGTAAAAATACAATAATTAATGCTGTAATAATTACTATAAGTAAAATGTAATAGCTGAAGTGTAATACAATTACAAATTATGATTCATTATTATTATTATTAATTGTATAAGTATTGTTTTATAAATATAGAATAAGTGTATAGGTATTTTTTAAAATGCATTTCATTTTATATACTATTCATTGCTAAGAATTTTTTTATTGAAAATACAGATATAAAGGCCTGTACATACTAAGAATGATTAATGTAAAGATAACTATAACAACAACTATATTAGCTTCAACAACAGCGGACGATAACGTTTTGATTGGCTGTCATTGTTTTAATTGTTCATCAGCTGAAAAAAATCGTTCCGAAAGTGATTCTTACTACACCGTTTCTGTGTGCCTTTATAGGTGTGGTGTGGACTCTGCTATTCTTTTATATTTAGAACAATTTTTAGAACTATATTTTTATTATCACCATAGTTATCGTCCTTGGTGTGAACTTTATCAACATATTTCAGCTATTAATTTTACATACTTGTGGATCAACATATTTCAGCTATTACTTTTCACTTATTTAGTGATTATTAAAGCATGTAACATTTGGTATATAATGTGCCACCTACAGTATAACATGTGAGATGATAATGCTTGTTGTCAAGTACTCACTATTAGTGTTTGCTATGAACATATACATTGCACAAGCTACTGTACAGTACACAGTGCATATAAAATTTTGGATTAAATTCATGCTCTCTCGAATACTTGATTCTGACTGCTCATTACACAAGTGAATATGCTTGTATATTACATACCATTAACCTGCAGGATGTGTGTTTGGAATAGCTGCTCGTAGCCGTCTGCATGGCAGGTGTAGTTGCCCATATGTGTAGTGGTCACCTTGGTAATGTACAGTGATCCATCATCTCCGAAATCCTGTTAAAAATACACAAAATTACATCAACATGACCTTAAAGAGAGAGAGATTATGACACACAAGTGGAAACAACAGCCCAGAACTGGAAATGCCAGAGTCAACCACTATCACCAACGTTAGTTTGAATGCATATATCTGCAAATAAAAAAGTGGGAGTGCAATCAAGCATCCAGATACTGGATTGCAGAGAGAAAAGAGAGCAGCTTGCAGTGAAACTGTTCTGTGATATAGTGAAAAGAAAATACAGAGGGACTGAGAGAGAGAGAGAAAGAAAAGGAGAATGGGCACAGTTAAAAAACAAGGTAATCAATAGGAGCAGATTGCAGCGGACATTTGCATCAGCTCTGCTGCAGGCCGTCATTAAAGCGCTACACACACCATTTATTCTCAACACACTGCTTCTGAGAAAAACAACAAACTTAAAGGAACAGTTCATCCAAAAAATCTGAATTTTGTCATAATTTACTCAACCTCCCTTTCTTCTAATTTCGTGTATGACTTTTTTTTTCTTTTGCTGAACACAAAAGATGATTTTTTCAAAATTACATCTGACACCATCGACTTTCATTGCATGGATACATACATATATATATATATATATATATATATATATATTTTTTTTTTTTAAAAAGTATCTTTGCATTCTGCAAGATGAAAGAAAGTACATACAGGTTTTAAATTTCATGCGAGTGAGTAAATAATAGAATTTTTATGTTTGGGTGAACTATCTCTTTAAAAATGACAAAAGAGTTAAAAAAAAATACAAAGAAAGAATTATTTATTTATTTATTTATGAGTATTTATGCAGAAGGTATAGACCTGAACATGCATCTAAACTCCACAAAAAAATGAGTAGATAAACAGATTAAATTGAAATGAAGATAATTCAAATTATCAAGTCAGATAATAGCATTAAAGGGATACTCTACTGGTTTTTCATATGAAATAAACTATGTTATTCCCTTAACTAAGACGAGTTTATGCATACCTCTCTCGTCTCAGTGCGTGCACTACATCGCTGTCTTGCGGCGAAACTTTATTAGATCTTATCTCAGCCCTGTTCATTCAATACGTGCCAAGAAGAGAAGCGACCAAACACCTCCACGTTTTCCCTTTTTAAATACAGTTACACGAGTAGTGTAACTCGACCTAGGACGGTGACACATAATAAAACGTTGCGCTTTTCTAAGCGTGTAAAATGGATAACTATATTGTATGGCAGAATACCATAGCAAGTGCTTGGGAGCACTTCGACTCGGTGCAGTAATATCATCTCTCGTGAAAAGTCCGCTCCCGTTGAAATGACTATATCATTCCTCCTGACATGTCTAATAATATAATACATTTTTATATGAATATCCCACATTTCTGCCACAATCTCTTGATTTCAGTTAGTGTTACCACAGTAACAGGCCACATATACAGTAATATATTTTAACAGACAAGCTGCGGGCCGTAACTGGCCTTTGGACATACCTGTAATAGAACAATCAACGAAGAACGGCAGTTTAGCTGTGTGTTAATATGCACTAATAAGGATGCAAAACTGCTCACTACAGCCCACGACCTTGATTGTCCAAATCAACAAGTAAACAACAGCTTTTCGTCACAACGTGCTCTTAATGAGTGAAAACCGCAGTACAGTAAAAAGTGCTTTATAAAGAGGCAAAACAGAGGAGCCTCTGAATATGAAACGAAATCAGATCGTACCAAGTCATTTGAAAGTCTAATGATGTGAATAGAAAAGAAGAAGAATCAGTGCGTACAGCAACAAGCAGCATCAGAGACAACAAAGGCTGAAGAGAAACGGCATCAACGTCCAAACAAAACCCCATGAAGCTAATAAATTCAAACGCCACTGTTTTTACAAGGTCAACTGGCCTTTCCTGTCATCCTGATGCTCAGGAACATGAAAGTGTTCCTTCAAGGACGATTCAGATGGTTCTGATTAAATATGTAAATTTTGATTTGATTAGGCTGCAGAATCCAGATAAAGCCAGAATCATGCAGTAAGATTGAATATACGGACACTCACATTTATGAACACAAAACCACAATGAATGTGTACACCAGTATTGTGGAGAATTTAACTAACAGCACTGATGCTGTTAACTTAGCTCAGTTTTCTACTTAATGAGCTACTTTTACCAATGAGTGCCAGGGTAGCATGATGGTACATTGCTGGTTTTATGCGACATTATATTGTGCATGCAGCTTTAAAACCTAACAAACCGAGGCATTAATCAAACCCATACTCTCTCTCTTAAGTTCTGTTGAGAAGTGTGATTCATTTATGGGAATTCATTCAGATGATTTATTTGATTCCCTGATTGATTCTATATGTATACTTTAACTGTATTTAGGTTTACATCTATCAGTTTAATACAAGAATGATAGTAACTTGTAGTGTAACTAATTTTTCTAAAGCTTGAAGATTGGAAAGCTAAAGCATTTCCCCAACACTGATGTACAGTATACTATAAGGGATATGACATAGAGCAAACCACTGCAAAATATAAGTCTAGCATATGGCATCATAAAGCTCATGGTAAATGAACAGAGAAATAGGATGTCTTGAAGAGGCATTGAAGAGTGCAAACCATCAGCTCCTTCATTTCCCTTGACTCTGAACCAGCTCAATAGTGCAGGCACCATAACCCAGTCTTCAGATTTGTGAGTCACCAAGGGTTAATTGTGGTGTTAGAACTGATTAGCTTTAGGGTTTTCAGACTCTAGCAGCTTACAGGCATGCAAACCCAAACACATGAACCTACCTGAGAGGGGATCTGCAGAAAGGAAATCAATTGAAACAACATTTCAGTTTCAAGAATAATTTTTGATGCAAAAGAGAAATTCAACATGCAAAGACAGTTAACTCCTGGTTATCAGATTTCTTTTGCATAGGAAACAGCTGTCACTTTTTAATGATTAGACATCTACTTTAGGCAGTCTTTTTTAATTTGATCATTCACCTTTATAGGCCATTATACAGTATTCAACAGTGTGAGACCATATGCTAGTTCAAACGGTTCTTCTTGCTAATCCTTAGTAAAGTTTTACCCACAGTTACTACTTGAGTCTTTAAATCCTCTTCCTTTGTTTTATGTATTCAGGGAGCCGCTTTATAATGGCCATGTGGTGGTCTCAGTAGCGTCCCATGATGCAACGCTCAGCAAGCGCCCTCATTTTATCACATTAACGTGCACTAGATGCTTCCTTCCATGAAGAAGAGATTCACAGCTCTTAACGATATTACCTCTAACTATACTTGCATTAATGAGGTTCTATCTGATGGCAGACTAAAAAGTAGACACAAGAAAGAAAGACATGCATAAAATAAAATATTTATACAAATATAATTCACTGAACTTAACAATATAACCCCAACTATATTTGGATAATGGGGTTCTATCTGACAGAAGACCTAAACTAAACGAAACAAATTGAAACAAAACAAAAACAAAACAACTCTAAAAAAAGATGAGGTTCTCTGAAGGCAGACTAAAAAGTAGACACAAGAAAAAAAGAAATGCATAATGATTAAAATCAAACGAAACATTTATAACAATAACAATTAAATTCACTGAACTTAACAATATAGCCCCAACTATACTTGGATAGAAAGAAATGCAAAGAAAATATAAAAAATATAATAAAATGTTCATACAACATGGCTTCATGTGGGACGGTTGTGACAGACATGATGACAATAATTGCTCTGGGAAGGCAGGATACCCCAACGGTGTGTGAATGTTCTGGTGTAGGTCAGCCAGCTTTGCTGTCCTAAAGGATTGTCTGTAGAGCTGCTGACATTTAAACAAGCTTTCCTCTGAGTCTGTAGATTATTCATGTAGATGCTACCATCTTGTGTGAGTGTGTATGTCCCGTCTGGCTGATATTGTGGAAGGGACTGCAGGGCGAAGGTTCTAGAGATGGATCTTGGCAGCCACGGACTCCTTACTCATTTAAAGACCTCATAAACGTTTAATGAATCGAGGATGACACAGAGGCTAGTGTTGACTCAATTGAATAAATACCCCAGTGAACGGGCTTTTGGCTGGTCAAATATATACACAGTAATAGAAATAAAAATACAGTGTAACATACAGAAGCATGAAAAGCTTTCTTCTACATAATGTGGCACTAAAATAATAAATGTTTGTGTATTTTTACATAAAAAAATGAAATAAAATAATATATTGTAGGATAAACTGTAGTTTGTAGGGAATACAACCAAAAAAAACGAGAAAAAAAACAACAACCTTTTCTCGGGCAGACTGCACATATATTTATTCATAAATATATAACACAGCGTTGAATGAATTTGTACTCATTTATATTAGACAAACTGAGTTTCTAGCCTGTAGCATATCCCACGAGAGACATAACATATTCTCTATACTGCTTTCATTTATTTAAGTACATCTGTTAAATTCTTTTGTTAACTATTTTTTTCTTAAATGACTTCCTTTCATATTGGCTTAATCAATCAAGCATCATAACAAACTACCAAACCCATTTAGTTTCTCTTGAGTATTTTCTCTCTCAATTCTCATTTACACTAATGTGCTTTCTATTGAGTTGTAGCCGCGTTGAGTTATGTTGCGTTACAGTGCGAACATTTAAAACATCACTCATATCTCAATTTGGTATCATGGGGCCATATTTCATCATCTTGGGTTGGTTAAGGTTGCTGTAATAAATATATATTATAGCTGGAGCGTGGCACAACTGTGGAACATCTGAAAACTTAAGAGACTTTGGAGACTTTAATTTCAGCTCTTTTAGTGTTATTTGTAGGTTTCTTTTGTGAAATCCCACCTGGCCTGGCTTTGTTGAATGTTTCACTCCAAACTCCATTACGTTAAAAGCTAAACTGAGCAGAAAGCACATTGAGAAAGACAAAGTAGATTAGATTGAACATGGAATGATCTCACACCACGTCGTATCATTTTAAAAACAAGCTCGCTGTTGAATGTACGTTTGCACTTGTGTGTCAAGCAATTTATTGGCTTGAAAATGCTGCCGCTCACTTTTCATCAGCTTTAAAAAGGTAGATGATTGCAACACTTTCCAGATGGCTCGCGCACACACACACACACGCTTGACGAGTAAAAGCAGAGTGTGACGGAGACAAAATTAGGGTAAAGGCGCATGTCACTCACGTTAATGTCCTTCAGCTCCAGCATGTTGAGGGCATGGTTGTTGCGTCTCCAGATGATTGGCGGCAGCTGGTCTCCAGTGATGGCACACGTGAGAACAGCGCTCTGACCCACCGTTACCGTGGTAACGCTCAGCTTTTGGTCTTCGGGAAGGCTAAGCTGATAGACCTCTGAAAAACAAATGGAGACAAAGTGTGGTTGATATCGGCTTGATTTTTTACTTTTCCCAGTAAATTTGTTCACTAGGTGTCAACATCAGCCATTCAAATATATTTTAAAAATAAGTTGCTGCCTTACATTTTTTATAGCACAATCCACTTGGATGTTAAAGTAATTTCAACTTAAATTACATTAAACTGACTTCAAAAATGAGTTGGATCTTGCATAACATGACTACATGTGATTTCTAGGGAGAACATCATCTAGTTTTCTCAGATGCCACATTACCGGTGTGAATGTCACTTCCTATGACACATAACATTCCAATAAAACAATAAACAGCACTGCAGACACTTAAATGGAGGTTCAAAAGTCGACTTCTAGTTTTATAAATCAGGCTGGTCCAAAGGTAACACAGATGCATCATTATTTAAAGTGAAAAGAGAATAAATACAGAGCTGCTCCTGGTATGACCTGACCATGAACCAAGTCCAAACCAGTTCACCGGTTCAAGTCCAAACCAGCACTAACCCCCACACACACAGCCTCTTGAGGGCAATGTGTCTGATCTCTTTATTTGTTTGTGAGTACTTTGGATAAAAAAGATAGCACAACATTTCAAATGTCATGTTTTTTCACATTTTCAGCTAATAGTCAGTATTCAGTCCAGATTTAATTCAAGGCTCAATAAGTTTTTGGCCTCTCATGGCCATGTTTTGCTAAGATCTCTATATTATAATTGCACAAATGTGCAAATAGGTCAAATGACAAAAGCACATACAATTAATAAAATTAAAATGAATACTGAAAATAGAAAAATAAAATATTAATAAATACTATAATAGTATATAAATAATACTAAAATAACACTGCACTGAGCTTGATGCAATGCATTCTTATATTGTCTTCACTGTGAAAGATATAAGCAAAGTTGCATCGGAAATGAGCCAAAATGGGAGCATGCATATAATGCTGCCTTCATAGGCAGCTTACTAGATTTTGGGACAGATCATGTGTGCAACGAGCCACTATGTTTTCTAGCTCTGAAATGTCACCTTTCTCATAACATATAAGCAAAAAGACACCTGGAGCGGGACAAGGATAACAAATAAACCCCAACACCCAATTCTATTTATGAGCCCCATCAATCAGCTCCGGCTCTTTAGAGAATCTGATGAGCATCTAATACGACTGAAGTCGCTGTACTGCCCAAGGCGAGAGCTGAGATTGCTTTACAATCTGACTCATAGCTTCACAACACTTTTTAGAATGATCTTGATAGGCTTTGTGTTACTTTAAGTACGCATCTCCTGATAGTTTCACTTAGTTTTGAAATTAAGATTTTAATGACGGTGAGAATGAACAGCTGTTCCTACGAGCCTCTCAGCAGAAAGGCCGACCAAACACGGCAGTTCATTATGAAGGCTTCTTTTCAACTAAAAACTACTCAACTTAACATCTAGTTTGGATTTAATTATCTCCACAGCCAAGACTCAACAGTGTCATTCAGTCATTATAGGATCGCTGTTTAAATATATTCTCATATATCATTTCTCAGTTTTTCTACAGCGTGAGAGGAATAACAGAGCCAGGTGCCAAACACTTCGGTTGGTCTAATTAACGGTAAAGTCTCTTCATTTGCTTTTCAGTGGAGCTATACCCTGACCTTTTGGGTTAACCAAGGCCACCTGCTAATAAAGCTGACAGCGACTAGCCTTCAAATGAGAAAAATCAGAAAAATGTCAAAATGAGATCTCCAAGAACAGCGTCAGCACTCTGCTAGCTAAGTAGTTATGCTCTTAAGTAAAATACATTTTTCTGTAGAGTGAGAGCAGCTCATTTCATTCCAAAAAGAAACAATTAACCAAGGTGAAATGTATTCATTTATTTAACAGATTTCTTAAATAGTGTAGTTTTGTATTGCTAGCTTACAGCTAACTATTTTTTTTCAAGACTACCTTTACAGTACTTTAACAACTTTAATTTATGCCAGGCTGACGAGCTAGTTGTAAAGTAGCTTCCTCAATACAATTGCACTGAATCTTGATTGATTTGATCTCCTTCCCATGATCATGTTAGTGACATCTAAAAGGATTTTTCAGTTATTTTAATTACAGCGATGCACAGAGATGCACACAAGTGAAAAACGTAATCAAGCTGCGGCAAAACAAATGAGTACATGGGTTGGGATATCTCAAATGATTATGCAATTAAAGATCCTGGGAATTATAACCAGCTTGCACGTAAGACAAACATGCCTCTCGCCTCGCAAGCGGCAATTTCGCATTTCAGCGCTGTGCTCTCATTTAAAGCTAATTTACCAAATTAGTCGGTAATGTCTCTTATTCATTGTTTTGCTCTCAGCTCATATAGTGGATAACAGCAGTGTAGCGCTGGTGCACCTTTAGCAACCCTCATTTAATGTCAGATTCATTCTGCATGGCACACTCTCTGCGTTCATGAGTGATTTCAGGGGAATACTTCTGTGGAACAGTTACGAGACAGAAAGAGAGAGGATCTGAGAGTATATGCACCATAGCACAAATACATGAGTGTCACTTTTTATGTATTTAACCAGAGATCAGATATGTAGTAGAGTTTGCTTATTTCTAAGTCTGAATTTTGAGCAGAAACTCAGTCAGTTGTCAAATTTACACTGCAAAGGTGACACATAAGTGCTTCTGAAGTGGCATTTAAGTGTCTTCACACAGACTGTGTAATGCTGCTCAGAGGTGGAATAAAGGCATTTACACAGCGATCGCAACTCTATACTTTGATATTAGGAGATGAGTTGGATCAGAGCAAGGACAATTTACTGGCTTTTATGCGGCATTACATCTTTACACTGAATTTTGAGCAGAAACAGAACAGCCTTAACGTGTCTGTTGTCAAATTTACACTGCAAAGGTGGCAGAGAAGTAGCCTACTTATGAAATGGCATTTTAAAGACATCTTTACACGGCTGAGTTAAAGTGATAGTTCACCCAAAAAATGAAACTTCTGTCATTAAGGAAAGACACGGCAGGCAAAAACATTGTTTTTTTTTCACTGGTCAATTTTGAGATTTTGGGCTATTTCACTTCAATAACATGTCTTCTTTCAGACTTGTGCTGAAAAAAAGTCCAAAATACACATTTAGGTCTTTATTTTACTACACTTAGTCTGTTTGCGTGTATAGATTTCGCCTAAATTCATCAAAAGTTGGCGTTCTAAATTACGCCGTCTGCACCCTGTCATCACATATACCGCTAGAAAGCTTTCTCCCTCTCCTCTGCAATGCTGTCGGATCCAAATATGGTAATTTCCTGTTTATCAGCAACCAATCATGATGTAAAATCGGCGATTTAACTCGAAATATGCAATCTCATTGGCTAATGGCAATTTCTGACAACGTGATTCGTTCAGAGTCGTCACGTGACGCGCTCTGACATTATATACATACATCACATTATACTATACTTTACACACTATACAAAATAATTACATTACACAACACATTTCAGTTTTTGTATAATATAATTACTGTATAATAGTAAACAAATCTGTAGTTGTGGGATCCTAAAGTGGTTGTGAGTCCCTCAGGCAGATACATATTCACCTGTGTGATGGACTGTGGATGTGTTGTTTTGGATGTTATGATTAGTGATGGATGAAGCAATAATGAGTTTTGGATGTTATACAGTGTGATACATGGAATTTACTTGGACCAAAAGCATATTTTGTCTGTAATTCATGGCTTTCAATAGAAATTAGTGGAATTTTGCCATACAAATCTTTAAAGGCCGTTTTCTCAAAATGAGTTTCTCACACTCCTAGTGACGATTTTCCACTTCTGTAGCACCTACAAACACCAAACTTTAGAACATCATTAGTCTTATTCCTAACTATATTGTGAAGGTTTGTCCGGAGGGATTTGTTGATAGATCATTCTTGGCCAGATTTATATGACATTTTATGCCTAAAAATAGGGCGGAAATCAATTTAAGGCTATTGGCAGTATTTCCTGATTTACAGGGTAACAAAAGGAGATATTCATAATTCCCTCTGGTAATGTCTTTTCATTGAAAATATCAACAAAATGCAAATACATTTTTGAACCTTGCTTTTTTCAATGGTCAGATTCGTCACTTCAAAATATATATGCAAATTAGCACATATTAATTAGATATAGCCTGATTAGCATATTTAAACATAAAATTACAGAAAACTTGCAATACATTTTTTTTTCTCCTATTCATGCGAGTAATCAACTGGTAAACAACATAATGAGTTGTTCTGCACTAAACTGTATTTTATAAGCTAATTAGTAAACAAATGTTATGGGCCAGCTAGCTAAAAGACAACAAGCCTAAGGTAAAAAGCAGGCTAGCTCGTAGCAGTTACTCATTATTTTGTCTACTAATAGCTGAGGATAACAAAAATTAAACAATGACTAAAAATCCATTCAAATAACCCAATTCTATATGAGAAAAGCAGAGGTGTGTTGCATAACTAGTAGCTGACATATTGAATGTATGTGTTAAACATAGGTGTTAACCATCAATTCTAGGATGCTAACCTAGCTAAAACAGACTGCATGAGCTAAAGATTGTTGATGTTGCTGTCCACCAAATTTTAATGGTTGTTTAATTTCAATAATATAAAAAATTACGTTACTAGTTTTTTTTACAGTAAACAATACATCAATATGTTACTTTTTAAATATGAATACGTGGTTAGTACTGTAGCTGTATTTAACTTATTTTAACAAGCCAGTTTTGACAGTTTTGAATTTGACATTGTTGTTTTCCACTAAGAATGCAGTGACTCACTTAAAAATGTCCATTTCAGCACCACTAACACAAAAACAAAAAAGACAAGAGCAAGCTGTTTCAAAAAGTGGTGTGGACAAAGAGAATGAACTCTTGCTGACTTACCAGATTGGGGCTTTTAGAACAGTATGGGGGAATGAGAGAATAATGTGAGGTACTCAGAAATCAGCACTGAAAAAAGCAGACTGAATTTGGAGAAACTAAACAGCCAATGTTAGACAGTAAATTTCCTGTGTATCAAGGCAAACCTATTTATTCCTTTCCTAATCACCTGACATCTGTCAACCAATCATTTTATGATAGTGCTGTCAGCTCATGCCATATTATATCAGGAAATGCCAGTAATGGGCGGGGAATTTGCATGAATATCAAATTTCTATTTATGAGTATAGACTTCTCATGGAGTGTATAGACAATACACAAAAGGCAACAATTAAATCTTGATATATTTTCTAGGATTCTTATATTTCCATTTTTGTCATTAATTACGGTTTTTTGAAACACAAAATTTGATTTTACAGAACATCTGAGCTTCTGCCTTTTTTATACAAAAAAGTAGAGATTATTTCTGCCAGACACCATGAAGGACAAAAAGTGACATAAAAGTATCATGCAAGTGGTCCTTGTGACTTGAGATACACAATCCTGAAAACACACACACACACACGGTGCTATATCATGTCCTTTTTGGACCTTCAAATTGGGGTGAACTATTCCTTTAAAGAATGGCTACATCTTCATCTTTTTACCCTATTGCCATTGGCAAAAATTAATCTGAACTCTCATGAATACAAAAAATAAAACCTGAATGCAGTAAATCAGTACAAGTACAACTACGTTTCAAAACAGACCATGTGTATGAGTGAGCTCTAGAATTCAGTAATATTTTTTTCAAGCCATTCAATTACACTCTTTTGTGTCTTAATAGATTTGGAATTTGCTCCAAGGCACCGCGTTTTACAATTCCCTGTAGGAATGAAAAGAAAAATGGATTTTCAAGAACAAGGAATACAAGTGAGAAGATGAGTATTTGTTTAGGTGGATGTCAGTGTCGGAAACAGAAAGAGAGAAAGAGATTATGGTATTAAAAACACACAGATGCAGCCTAAACAAATATGGTGCACCAATCACAATGCAAGACTACATTATGTGGAAATATTATGACAGCTGCTGTCCAGGCATTTAATCCTGAGTCAACGTTTGTGATTAATGACAGTGCAGCAAGTACAGGTTTTGCCCCCTCATTTAGAGCACGTGTAGTAGAGGAGTAGACTCTCCCTCAGGGCTCGACCATCTCTCACAGCAGCAGCATGAGTCTTTCCCATTACAGAGTGGTGATGCTTCTACTGCAAGCAGAGCTACAGTTAATCCAACTCAGTGAGAGACATCCCATGCACACAGCAGCAGAATACGTTTTTTAGTCCTCTTTTAGGGGGTTGTTTATTGCAGGGCCCCCCAACACGCCTGCCCGCTACGCCACTCCCCCAAACTTTTGAACAGTAGTGTAACTTTCTAGCTGCAAGCATCAGTTAAGGGGATTTCTTTGAATTTCAATTTCTTTGAATTTTTCGGTTACACTATATGTTGATGGACACCTTTAAATATTCGGTTGACTATAAGTAACATTGCACCTACATGTCAACTAGCTTTCATTACATGTCAACTAACTCTTATTTGAGTATAAGTAGACTGGTAGGGTTAGTAGAATAAGTTGACATGTACTTGTAAAGTTACTTGTAGTCAGTAGAATGTCTGTTGGGGGACCATCAAAATAGTGTTAGCATAGTATATTAACCCTTTAGAACCGGCTGTGTCGTCGCAGACACAGACCAGCAAGCTGTATTCATTGTACCGTAACTCTTCAACCGTTCGCACTATCAAAACCATTCAAATTGCCCCTGACAGTAGACAACATGCGCTTTTCTGCAATATACGGCTTATTACGGTAATTCCGTCAGCAAATGACAGCTGCTTTCTGGCAGAGCGGGAAGGAAGGATTTGAACAGAGAGATACGAAGCGCGGCAGCTTAGAGTGTTTTGGATTGCATAAAATAGTAAAAGAAACTAACAAATACATCGCGAAAGAAGTGGTAGTAGACAGCAGAAGAGGGGATTGGGATGATTTTTAATTAAACTCTTTCTAACTCTTTAATTAAACTCTTTCTTTCGTTACTCTTTCACGTACCTTTACATGTGGTGTATGCATGTGTATGTGTGCGTGCCTATGAATGGACGCATTTGTAGGCCTATGTGTGCGTGTATGAAAAAAAGTGTCCTAAATGAAAACTGTGCAACCCAATGTCACAAAAAAGACTTGTATCTGACGTATTATACTTCATTTTTCAACTTTAAAGTGTTAGTTCCTTTCGTTTGTGATTTTTCTGTTTTTTTTCGAAATAAAAATCAGAAAATGTATTCTCGTTTTTAAAAATGTTTGTCTATTTAAATTCTATTTACAAACTCACCGCACACAATAATGGTCAATAACTGTAATTTGTTGAAACTAAGCTAATCTTTTTCTGAAAAAGATGACACCTTGCACATGAAGATAGCACATTATTTTAGAATTTTACAGTCAAAAAATCAAAATGTGTGAAAAACACCTATTTTAGCTCCAGGTTCTAAAGGGTTAAGCAGAGAGTTTACTAATACTCTAATGAAAGTTAGTTGACATGTAGGTGCAACGATACTTATAGTCAACAGAATGTCTAAAGGGGCCATTAAAATAAAGTGTTACTAAAGCCACGTTTCCACCGAAATTACCCAGAACAATTTGTCCCAGGAACTTTTTCGCCCCAAAACTGTTGCTTTCTGTTTCCACTGCTGTCTAAAGTACCGTGAAGATTAAGCAAATTAGTCCGGTGACGTAGGAGAGCACGGAACGCAACAGATTAAAAATGAAAAATAGTGGTTTGAACTCAAAATGCGGCATGAACTCAACCAATCAGCATGTTGAGCACCCAAGTCCCACCCCAGAAAGTTCCTGAACTTCTACCTCGCAAGCAGGGACTTTTTGAGGGGGAAATTGTTACCCGGAACTTAATTTAGACCCTGGTTCCTGTGGTCGAAACACACCGAGTACCACGCCAAAGTTCCCAGTTCCTGGGGAAAGTTCCTGCGGTGGAAACACGGCTTAAATTTTCTATTTTACCTCCAAATTTGAAATGCTTATCAGCATCTGTTTGCAACCTCAGTTTAAATTAAATTCATATTCAGGAATTTAACGGGAATGTAAAAGGCATTCTCAGTCAACCCAAAACACAACAATTTGAGAATCACACCTGTTGGTAAGTCAGTCCCAAACACTATGTAAACACGACTAAAGAGAAAACCAGAGGAACACCAATATTTCAGTCATTAGACTTTAGAACTGATACTTTAGGATAGTTTACAATATACAATATAAAAGCTCAAGAAAACAAAACAACAGACCCTTTCCAACAAGCAGCGATGCCGTCAACGGTCTTCAATCATAATTACCAGCTGCCCTTCCATCAAAAGTCATGCTCCGCTCTCCGCCGCCCATCCACTACTACATTTATGAGTCTGCAAGGCCTCTGTGATAGCTGCAGAATCTTTTAAAAGTTGAAGTCATTGAAGTCAGATGGAATAAAACCTTTACTGTGACCCAATCAATGTGAGAGACAGGCAGTAATAGAAGCTGAAGAAAGGCTGACTTCACACCACCTGTGAAAAACACCATCTCCACGGCACTTGTCAGTAGAGACACTGGAGATGCACTCATATTAGCATGCCATCACAGTACACATACTTCTAATTGGGGTAATTGGAGCTCGTATACAAGAGGGACTTTTCAAGAAAATAAATGGGATAGACTCCTGGTTAAATTAAAGTCCATTTCACACCGTATCACAGAGCTATTTTTTTTTAAATCTATCTTTCTCTAACTCGCCACCTTGTTTTTTTTTCTCACTTCCCATATGGCAATCTTTAAAAGTCTGTATTGCCTTTCACCTGAAGTCAATTTTGTTTCAAGTGAGGCCCTGTTTCTTATCACACAATTCTCCACTGCCAATGATATTGCGCCGATCCTGTATTTCTGTGTGTGTGTGCGCGCGTGTTTGTCTGTTTAGCAGACAGAGCAGGTGGATTGACGTTCTCTCTGGAGGCATATCAGCCCTGACAGGTGAAAGGAACGGCATTGTGGGCCGGCGTGGCGTTAAGTAATTGCCTTCTGACTCCACTGGGGGATGTAAATAGTTTGGAGCATGAAGCATACAGATATGCCAACTGAACAAACCAATCATGATAAAGAACCACGTAGACGCACCAATCACAAGTAGGAGCATGAGTAAACAAGAGTCAAAAGCAGAACAATGACAGGAAGATTTGTCATTTTTTAACACATTGTTCCCCAAACAATATATACGAATTTTACACAAATGCAACTTTCTTTTAATTTGTATTTCAGACATTATAAGAAACCCTGAAGTAATCCAACTAACTAACAATCTGATTACCTTAAGTCAAGTATATTTTAGCAGTGCAAGCATAAACATGTTAAGGCACCAATTTGTGAACTAATCTTTTTGTCAACTAAATTATTTGTTTTGCAAAATGGATTGACAGTTTCAACCCAATCGTTCCGTCCAGTTTTGGTTCAGCAGGTTCATCACTCAGATTTGGAAAACTTATTTCTAAACTGATGCTGAAATATATGCAAGATATTACCAGTCCAATTTTCCTCATGCTCGCAGAGCCTGTGAGATTCATGCATGTTGGGAACCGAGCCTGATAAAAAAAAACATGAGTATACATTAATTATAATTACTGCTATGAATAAACGAGTCACATGTTTAGCCTTAAATGTGTTGAACTACTCAAATAATTGAGGAGAAATGAAAATACTCTCTAGTGCCAGAGAAAAGGGCCAGAATCTGAGTAAACACATTTAGCATGTCTCTAAAACTCATAGACCATGTGCTAATTGCTGCAATATGGAATCGAGAGGGCATGAAGAACCCAGACAGCATCTTTCAGTAATGTACTTAGATGCAGTGCAATTAGAAAGTTTTTAGGCTGCATAATTTACTTAAACACCGCATAAGATACCTTGCCCAGCTCTTTTAGATTCCCTTGCCCTCCATCTTACTTTAGGAAGACCAGAGACTCTCCAAACCAAAACTGGACCGTTTCATGCTTTCATGGCCTGTCACCCTCCATCAGGACTGAGATATATACCCATGTGACTGATGTACACCCGGACTTGGAGAGTTTGAACAACACAAGTCAACGATGACAAGCTCTTTTCATATCAGTAAATCCCATCAGACCAGATTCACCCTTCCTTATCATACCAAAGTGTGCTAACCCCATCAGACCAGAGTCTACTACACCATAGTGTACATTTGCCCCCATATCAGACCACCTAGATCAAAATCATGCAAGAGTAAGTCTGAGATATTCATGTGAAATAATAAATCATTCATGCAACAAATGAATGTTAAAACCAGCCAATAAATCATGTTGTTTACAGATTTTCAGCTGCATCTCCTGCATCACAATATCTCACAACAGACAAAGCCAGATCAAATGTCACAATGAATACTGGAGAAACACACAGAGCGATTTTATCACTGCAGGTCACCAGGTAGCTGTCTTATTGACCGTTATTGTAATACATTATTGATGGGCTGTATATAATTAGCCATAGTTTTTTAAAATCTTGTAAATGATAAAAATAAGATACCATTCTATTTTGGAAATCAATCCGTTTTTTTGCTGCAGTGTTTGTGTATAGATTGCAATACATAATACAGTACATAACATCATGAACAAGATTAATGAGTTTCATTCTACGAATCAAACTCACTCAGAATACCAACAATTTCTGATATGGTTTATTTGCATCATTTTGTATTATGCTATTATCGCTGTATGTGGGCTGAAACAAATTGCATAGAATGGTGAAACTGCGCACAGTAGCATTAACCTCTCCATCTTGCCTACACTTGACTACTATGTCACAGGAGACAGACTGACTTTGCTTCTATCAAAAGTTGCCATATTACATCAATGCTCATTTGCATAAAGTTCAACTTTTCTCAACTCAGCTTTGTTGGACATGCCCACATTAAATTGATGATTTCGTGTTGCTTTAATGCTGCAGATCGTTGTCAGTGTGAAAATACATGGAGTGAACAGGGTCAATGAGGGTAGAAGAGGACTGAGAAAACATATTGAGAAAATGGTTTAGAGCAGGTGCCCATGTGATGGAAAAAGAAGCCAGGATCTGGTGAATCTGAGAAGCTCATATCAGTGGGTAAATTTCACACTGAAGGTCGAACTGACTAAACGCATTCACATACTCACATTCTCATACACGTTGTGGCAGATATCTAAAGCACCAGCTCACAGCATGAACTCTAATGCTGTTGGTACAACCAACATGCACTGTTTATAAAGTAGTATTCTTCAAACTCTTCAAAAACATTTGTTCAAAGCATCAGGAGCTGAAAACAGACAGTGTGAAGGAGTTCTCTGAAGGTGTCTGACAAAATGTCTTGTAATCTTTTTATCTTTAAGTTTAGAAAAATAGCAAAAGTACCAATACAATTTTTTTTGTTTGCCTGTAGGGCTGTTCCCGCCTCATCCAAGCTCCCGCTGAGATCGGAGTAAATGTACGGAGGCAGACAAAGGCAGTGATTCTTATTCTAAAACCTACTTCCTGTCTGAAAAGCTGCTTTTTGCCTTTTGTGTGTAACAATAGGATTTTCGGAAAAGTGCTCTATGCATTGTTGTCCCTTTTTTTATCCCATCCAGACCCTTTTCGTTAAATCTGTCGGCCCTTGCTGAATGTCAGTGCAAATTGAGTCAAATTGAAATGTCAGAGGAAGATGAAACTAAAAATCAAAATGAGACTGAGCAGACGTGCTGAATGTTAGAGTAAAAGGTTGGAACTCATTTAGCAAGCTTTGCTTTAACTTCGAATCTTTCAATATGTGTCATTTCTTGTGACATAAGGGATGTCTTAACCATCCATAGGGAGCTTGTATTTAGAACCAAGAACTCAATGCTTTTATCTATATTGGGAACACTAATTTATTCTCTATTGGGATAGAAATTTCACAAAATGTTTCTACAAAGAGCAAAAGCCCTGAATAAGAAAGGAAGTCCTCACTAACAATATAATATAATGTGTAATACAATATAATATTAATTAGGACTTTTGTTATTGATAGGCTGTATAATTACCCATAGTTTTAAAAAATATGATTGTAAATGATGAAAATAAGATATCATTCTATTTTGGCAATCAATCAGTTTTCTTGCTGCAGGGAAAGAGTTTGTGTAGAAATTGCTTTTATATATGTAACACATTACAATAAGGTTTCATTAGTTAACATTAACTAATCATGAACAATACTTCTACAGCATTTGTTAATCTTTGTTAATGTTAATTTCAACATGTACTAATACATTATTAAAATCAAAAGTTGTATTTGTTAACATTAGTTAAATGGTTCGTCTGTCATTACCGTAATTACTCACCCTCATATCGTTCCAAAGCCATAAGGGTTTTGTTAATCTTCGGACCACAAATGAAGATCTTTTTGTCCCTCCATTGGCAGCAACGCAACTACCACTTTGACGCTTCAAAAAGTTCATAAACAGATCGTAAAAATAATCCATATGAATTTGGGTTTTATTCACATATAAACATTGAACATAAACAGATGCTCAACCAAACTTGCTTGATGCACGAGAACCAACCTCTTGCGGAAGCTCAAACGTGCTGTGTAACACACGAGAATTAACCTCATTGGTTCTTGCAGAAGCTCAAACGTGCTGCGTAACACACGAGAATGAACCTCATTGGTTCTCACAGAAGCTCAAACGTGCCGCGTAACACACGAGAATTAACCTCATTGGTTCTTGCTGAAGCTCAAACGTGCTGCGTAACACGAGAATTAACCTCATTGGTTCTTGCTGAAGCTCAAACATGCTGCGTAACACGAGAATGAACCTCACTGGTTCTCGCATAAGCTTTAAACGTGCTGCATAACACACGAGAATGAACCTCATTGGTTCTTGCAGAAGCTCAAACGTGCTGCGTAACACACGAGAATGAACCTCATTGGTTCTAGCAGAAGCTCAAACGTGCTGCGTAACACGAGAATGAACCTCATTGGTTCTTGCGGAAGCTCAAACGTGCTGCGTAACACGAGAATGAACCTCATTGGTTCTCGCAGAAGCTCAAACGTGCTGCGTAACACACGAGAATGAACCTCATTGGTTCTAGCAGAAGCTCAAACGTGCTGCGTAACACGAGAATGAACCTCATTGGTTCTCGCAGAAGCTCAAACAAGCTGCGTAACACACGAGATGGTTCTTGCAGAAGCTCAAACGTGCTGCGTAACATGAGAATGAACCTCATGGGTTCTTGCAGAAGCTCAAACGTGCTGCGTAACACACGAGAATGAACCTCATTGGTTCTCGCAGAAGCTCAAACGTGCTGCGTAACACATGAGAATGAACCTCATTGGTTCTCACAGAAGCTCAAAGTGCTGCGTAACACATGATAATGAACCTCATTGGTTCTTGCTGAAGCTCAAACGTGCTGCGTAACACACGAGAATGAACCTCATTGGTTCTTGCAGAAGCTCAAACGTGCTGCGTAACACACGAGAATGAACCTCATTGGTTCTAGCAGAAGCTCAAACGTGCTGCGTAACACATGATAATGAACCTCATTGGTTCTTGCTGAAGCTCAAACGTGCTGTGTAACACACGAGAATGAACCTCATTGGTTCTTGCAGAAGCTCAAACGTGCTGCGTAACACACGAGAATGAACCTCATTGGTTCTTGCAGAAGCTCAAACGTGCTGCGTAACACGAGAATGAACCTCATTGGTTCTTGCAGAAGCTCAAACGTGCTGCGTAACACGAGAATGAACCTCATTGGTTCTTGCAGAAGCTCAAACGTGCTGCGTAACACACGAGAATGAACCTCATTGGTTCTAGAAGAAGCTCAAACGTGCTGCGTAACACACAAGAATGAACCTCATTGGTTCTCGCAGAAGCTCAAACAAGCTGCGTAACACACGAGATGGTTCTTGCAGAAGCTCAAACGTGCTGCGTAACATGAGAATGAACCTCATTGGTTCTTGCAGAAGCTCAAACGTGCTGCGTAACACACGAGAATGAACCTCATTGGTTCTCACAGATGCTCAAACGTGCTGCGTAACACACGAGAATGAACCTCATTGGTTCTTGCAGAAGCTCAAACGTGCTGCGTAACACACGAGAATGAACCTCATTGGTTGTAGCAGAAGCTCAAACGTGCTGCGTAACACAAGAATGAACCTCATTGGTTCTCGCAGAAACTCAAACAAGCTGCGTAACACACGAGATGGTTCTTGCAGAAGCTCAAACGTGCTGCGTAACATGAGAATGAACCTCATTGGTTCTTGCAGAAGCTCAAACGAGCTGCGTAACACACGAGAATGAACCTCATTGGTTCTCGCAGAAGCTCAAACGTGCTGCGTAACACATGAGAATGAACCTCATTGGTTCTCACAGAAGCTCAAAGTGCTGCGTAACACATGAGAATGAACCTCATTGGTTCTTGCAGAAGCTCAAACGTGCTGCGTAACACACAAGAATGAACTTCATTGGTTCTTGCAGAAGCTCACACGTTCTGCGTAACACGAGAATGAACCTCATTGGTTCTCACAGAAGCTCAAACGTGCTGCGTTACACACGAGAATGAACCTCATTGGTTCTCGCAGAAGCTCAAACGTGCTGCGTAACACGAGAATGAACCTCATTGGTTCTTGCTGAAGCTCAAACGTGCTGTGTAACACACGAGAATGAACCACCTCAGTTCTTGCTGAAGCACAAACGTGCTGCGTAACACGAGAATGAACCTCATTGGTTCTCACAGATGCTCAAACGTGCTGCGTAACACACGAGAATGAACCTCATTGGCTCTTGCTGAAGCTCAAACGTGCTGCGTAACACACGAGAATGAACCTCATTGGTTCTTGCAGAAGCTCAAACGTGCTGCGTAACACACGAGAATGAACCTCATTGGTTCTAGCAGAAGCTCAAACGTGCTGCGTAACACATGATAATGAACCTCATTGGTTCTTGGTGAAGCTCAAACGTGCTGTGTAACACACGAGAATGAACCTCATTGGTTCTTGCAGAAGCTCAAACGTGCTGCGTAACACACGAGAATGAACCTCATTGGTTCTTGCAGAAGCTCAAACGTGCTGCGTAACACGAGAATGAACCTCATTGGTTCTTGCAGAAGCTCAAACGTGCTGCGTAACACGAGAATGAACCTCATTGGTTCTTGCAGAAGCTCAAACGTGCTGCGTAACACACGAGAATGAACCTCATTGGTTCTAGAAGAAGCTCAAACGTGCTGCGTAACACACAAGAATGAACCTCATTGGTTCTCGCAGAAGCTCAAACAAGCTGCGTAACACACGAGATGGTTCTTGCAGAAGCTCAAACGTGCTGCGTAACATGAGAATGAACCTCATTGGTTCTTGCAGAAGCTCAAACGTGCTGCGTAACACACGAGAATGAACCTCATTGGTTCTCACAGATGCTCAAACGTGCTGCGTAACACACGAGAATGAACCTCATTGGTTCTTGCAGAAGCTCAAACGTGCTGCGTAACACACGAGAATGAACCTCATTGGTTGTAGCAGAAGCTCAAACGTGCTGCGTAACACAAGAATGAACCTCATTGGTTCTCGCAGAAACTCAAACAAGCTGCGTAACACACGAGATGGTTCTTGCAGAAGCTCAAACGTGCTGCGTAACATGAGAATGAACCTCATTGGTTCTTGCAGAAGCTCAAACGAGCTGCGTAACACACGAGAATGAACCTCATTGGTTCTCGCAGAAGCTCAAACGTGCTGCGTAACACATGAGAATGAACCTCATTGGTTCTCACAGAAGCTCAAAGTGCTGCGTAACACATGAGAATGAACCTCATTGGTTCTTGCAGAAGCTCAAACGTGCTGCGTAACACACAAGAATGAACTTCATTGGTTCTTGCAGAAGCTCACACGTTCTGCGTAACACGAGAATGAACCTCATTGGTTCTCACAGAAGCTCAAACGTGCTGCGTTACACACGAAAATGAACCTCATTGGTTCTTGCAGAAGCTCAAACGTGCTGTGTAACACACGAGAATGAACCTCATTGGTTCTCGCAGAAGCTCAAACGTGCTGCGTAACACGAGAATGAACCTCATTGGTTCTTGCTGAAGCTCAAACGTGCTGTGTAACTCACGAGAATGAACCACCTCAGTTCTTGCTGAAGCACAAACGTGCTGCGTAACACGAGAATGAACCTCATTGGTTCTCACAGATGCTCAAACGTGCTGCGTAACACACGAGAATGAACCTCATTGGTTCTTGCAGAAGCTCAAACGTGCTGCGTAACACATGAGAATGAACCTCATTGGCTCTCGCAGAAGCTCAAACGTGCTGCGTAACACGAGAATGAACCTCATTGGTTCTTGCAGAAGCTCAAACGTGCTGCGTAACACGAGAATGAACCTCATTGGTTCTTGCAGAAGCTCAAACGTGCTGCGTAACACACGAGAATGAACCTCAATGGTTCTTGCAGAAGCTCAAACGTGCTGCGTAACACACGAGAATGAACCTCATTGGTTCTAGCAGAAGCTCAAACGTGCTGCGTAACACACAAGAATGAACCTCATTGATTCTCGCAGAAGCTCAAACAAGCTGCGTAACACACGAGATGGTTCTTGCAGAAGCTCAAACGTGCTGCGTAACATGAGAATGAACCTCATTGGTTCTTGCAGAAGCTCAAACGTGCTGCGTAACACAGGAGAATGAACCTCATTGGTTCTTGCAGAAGCTCAAACGTGCTGCGTAACACACGAGAATGAACCTCATTGGTTCTAGCAGAAGCACAAACGTGCTGCGTAACACAAGAAAGAACCTCATTGGTTCTCGCAGAAGCTCAAACAAGCTGCGTAACACACGAGATGGTTCTTGCAGAAGCTCAAACGTGCTGCGTAACACACGAGAATGAACCTCATTGGTTCTTGCAGAAGCTCAAACGTTCTGCGTAACACACGAGAATGAACCTCATTGGTTCTCACAGAAGCTCAAACGTGCTGCGTAACACACGCGAATGAACCTTATTGGTTCTTGCAGAAGCTCAAACGTGCTGCGTAACACACGAGAATGAACCTCATTGGTTCTCGCAGAAGCGCTCAAACGTGCTGCGTAACACACGAGAATGAACCTCATTGGTTCTTGCTGAAGCTCAAACGTGCTGCGTAACACACGAGAATGAAACCTCATTGGTTCTTGCTGAAGCTCAAACGTGCTGTGTAACACACGAGAATGAACCACCTCAGTTCTTGCTGAAGCTCAAACGTGCTGTGTAACACACGAGAATGAACCACCTCAGTTCTTGCTGAAGCTCAAACGTGCTGCGTAACACGAGAATGAACCTCATTGGTTCTCACAGATGCTCAAACGTGCTGCGTAACACACGAGAATGAACCTCATTGGTTCTTGCAGAAGTTAAAACGTGCTGCGTAACACACGAGAATGAACCTCATTGGTTCTTGCAGAAGCTCAAACGTGCTGCGTAACACGAGAATGAACCTCATTGGTTCTTGCAGAAGCTCAAAAGTGCTGCGTAACACACGAGAATGAACCTCAATGGTTCTTGCAGAAGCTCAAACGTGCTGCGTAACACGAGAATGAACCTCATTGGTTCTTGCAGAAGCTCAAACGTGCTGCGTAACACACGAGAATGAACCTCATTGGTTCTCACAGATGCTCAAACGTGCTGCGTAACACACGAGAATGAACCTCATTGGTTCTTGCAGAAGCTCAAACGTGCTGCGTAACACACGAGAATGAACCTCATTGGTTCTTGCAGAAGCTCAAACGTGCTGCGTAACACGAGAATGAACCTCATTGGTTCTTGCAGAAGCTCAAACGTGCTGCGTAACACACGAGAATGAACCTCATTGGTTCTTGCAGAAGCTCAAACGTGCTGCGTAACACGAGAATGAACCTCATTGGTTCTTGCTGAAGCTCAAACGTGCCGCGTAACACACGAGATTGAACCTCATTGGTTCTAGCAGAAGCTCAAACGTGCTGCGTAACACACAAGAATGAACCTCATTGATTCTCGCAGAAGCTCAAACAAGCTGCGTAACACACGAGATGGTTCTTGCAGAAGCTCAAACGTGCTGCGTAACATGAGAATGAACCTCATTGGTTCTTGCAGAAGCTCAAACGTGCTGCGTAACACAGGAGAATGAACCTCATTGGTTCTTGCAGAAGCTCAAACGTGCTGCGTAACACACGAGAATGAACCTCATTGGTTCTAGCAGAAGCTCAAACAAGCTGCGTAACACACGAGATGGTTCTTGCAGAAGCTCAAACGTGCTGCGTAACATGAGAATGAACCTCATTGGTTCTTGCAGAAGCTCAAACGAGCTGCGTAACACACGAGAATGAACCTCATTGGTTCTCGCAGAAGCTCAAACGTGCTGCGTAACACATGAGAATGAACCTCATTGGTTCTCACAGAAGCTCAAAGTGCTGCGTAACACATGAGAATGAACCTCATTGGTTCTTGCAGAAGCTCAAACGTGCTGCGTAACACGAGAATGAACCTCATTGGTTCTTGCTGAAGCTCAAACGTGCCGCGTAACACACGAGATTGAACCTCATTGGTTCTAGCAGAAGCTCAAACGTGCTGCGTAACACACAAGAATGAACCTCATTGATTCTCGCAGAAGCTCAAACAAGCTGCGTAACACACGAGATGGTTCTTGCAGAAGCTCAAACGTGCTGCGTAACATGAGAATGAACCTCATTGGTTCTTGCAGAAGCTCAAACGTGCTGCGTAACACAGGAGAATGAACCTCATTGGTTCTTGCAGAAGCTCAAACGTGCTGCGTAACACACGAGAATGAACCTCATTGGTTCTTGCAGAAGCTCAAACGTGCTGCGTAACACACGAGATTGAACCTCATTGGTTCTCACAGAAGCTCAAACGTGCTGCGTAACACGAGAATGAACCTCATTGGTTCTTGCAGAAGCTCAAACGTGCTGCGTAACACACGAGAATGAACTTCATTGGTTCTTGCAGAAGCTCAAACGTGCTGCGTAACACACGAGATTGAACCTCATTGGTTCTTGCTGAAGCTCAAACGTGCTGCGTAACACACGAGAATGAACCTCATTGGTTCTTGCAGAAGCTCAAACGTGCTGCGTAACACACGAGAATGAACCTCATTGGTTCTTGCAGAAGCTCAAACGTGCTGCGTAACACGAGAATGAACCTCATTGGTTCTTGCTGAAGCTCAAACGTGCTGCGTAACACACTAGAAAGACCCTCATTGGTTCTTGCAGAAGCTCAAACGTGCCGCGTAACACACGAGATTGAACCTCATTGGTTCTTGCTGAAGCTCAAACGTGCTGCGTAACACACGAGAATGAACCTCATTGGTTCTTGCAGAAGCTCAAACGTGCTGCGTAACACGAGAATGAACCTCATTGGTTCTTGCAGAAGCTCAAACGTGCCGCGTAACACACGAGAATGAACCTCATTGGTTCTTGCAGAAGCTCAAACGTGCTGCGTAACACGAGAATGAACCTCATTGGTTCTTGCTGAAGCTCAAACGTGCTGCGTAACACACGAGAATGAACCTCATTGGTTCTTGCAGAAGCTCAAACGTGCCGCGTAACACACGAGATTGAACCTCATTGGTTCTTGCTGAAGCTCAAACGTGCTGCGTAACACACGAGAATGAACCTCATTGGTTCTTGCTGAAGCTCAAACGTGCCGCGTAACACACGAGATTGAACCTCATTGGTTCTTGCAGAAGCTCAAACGTGCTGCGTAACACACGAGAATGAACCTCATGGGTTCTTGCTGAAGCTCAAACGTGCTGCGTAACACGAGAATGAACCTCATTGGTTCTTGCAGAAGCTCAAACGTGCTGCGTAACACACGAGATTGAACCTCATTGGTTCTTGCAGAAGCTCAAACGTGCTGCGTAACACACGAGAATGAACCTCATTGGTTCTTGCTGAAGCTCAAACGTGCCGCGTAACACACGAGAATGAACCTCATTGGTTCTCACACGTCAAGCGAACATGCTTGAGCTTCTGTTTACCACAACTGATGTGAGAGTTGATGAATGTTTATATGTAAATAAAAGCCTAAATTAAATCTGTTCAGCGCATAAAGAGATCGTGTCTCTTCAGAAAATGTTGGACTAAACCGCTCAATTCATATGGATTAGTTTTACGATCTCTTTATGAACTTTTTGAAGTGTCAAAATGATAGTTGCGTAGCTGCCAATGGAGGGACAGAAAGCTCTCAGATTTCATCAAAAATATCTTCATTTGTGTTCCGAAAATGAACGAAAGTCTTACGGGTTTGGAACGACATGAGGGTGAGTAATTACTGACAAAAGTTTCATTCTTGGGTGAACTAACCCTTTAATTCACTGATAACTAACATGAACAAACAATAAACAGCTCTACTAACGTTAACAAAGATGAATAAATACTGTAACAAATGTATTGCTCATAGTTAGTTCATGTTAGTTAATACATTAACATGATCACAAATTAAACATTATTGTAAAGTGTTATCTATATATGTTTTTTTTAATTCTATTATGCTAACCAAGGCTGCATTCTTTTTTATAATTTATATCACACCCATACTATTAAGTTTGGGGTCAGGAATATTTTAATACTTTTATTCAGCTACAATGTATTAAATTGATAAAAAAGTGACAGGAAAGACTTAAATTAAAATGTTACACAAAATTTGGGTAACACTTTACAATAAGGTTCATTAGTCATTAGTGGTGGTTGAGGATGAAACCCCTTCTATGTAAAGCGCTTTGAGTGCCGAGAAAAGCGCTATATAAATGTAATAAATTATTATTATTAACATTAGTTAACTAACATAGTTAACATGAACTAAGAATAAACAATACTTCTGCATTTATTAATCTTAGTTAATATTGATTTCAACATTTACTAATACATTATTAAAATCAAAGGTTGTATTTGTTAACATTAGTTAATGCACTGTGAACTAACATGGACAAACAATGAACAGCTGTATTTTTATTTAACTAACATTAAAAAAGATTAATACATACTGTAACAAATGTATTGCTCATTGTTAGTTCATGTAAGTTAATACATTAACTAATGTTAACTTGTGAACCTTATTGTAAAGTGTTACCAATATTTGTATTAATATTTAAATTTAAATTTATAAATGCTGTTCTTTTGAACCTTCTAGTCATCAAAAAACCCAGAAACAAAAATGTATCACAGTTTCCACAAAAATATGAATAATAGAATAAGCATATTTGCATAATGTGCTTTGGTTAGCATAATAGATAAAAAAAAAAACATTTACATGTAAAAAACTTAAAGACCGCAAACTTTTGAACAGCAGTGTGTGTGGTCCTAGTAAACCCTACATTATGAGGACAAAACGTCACCACAAAGATGACAATATCCAAATCCCTTGTCCCCTTGTGGGGACATCTTTTGGTCCCCGTGAGGAAAACAGTTTATAAATAATTCTATACGATCCTTTTTAAAAATATAAAAATGCAGAACGTTTTCTGTGATGGGTAATGTAGGTTTAGGGTCAGAAGATAGAATAGTTTGCACAGTATACAAATCATTCTGTATATGGAATGTCCCCATAACACATGAAAACCCAATGTGTGTGTGTATACATTAGAAATATATTTCCATTAAATAGAAAAATGTGTAATAAAACCAGAGGACCTCCTCAGTTTAGTGAGGTCAGTCATGTCCACCTCTTTAACATAAAACATCTTTTATCAGCTTGATTACTATGGGCACTCCATGGAGTCTGGGTTCAGCTACTTTAGCAATATAACTTAGTTTCCAGGCTGACACAAATGCTCTATACCAAATGTTACTTGCATCTTGAGTCATGCAGTTAATTAGTGTGCCTCAGTTTCTCTTCAGCAAATCCGTTAATGAGTACATGAAAGAGGAAAATGGTACTCAGGCCGCCACTGTTCAGTGGCTTACTGAAAAATATGACTGTAGACTTCAATTAGAGCTTAATTAGGATTCATTCACCTTTACGATGACCGCAAGATCTGACTTTCTAACAGTGGGTTGTCAGAGTCACAGTCCATTTCAGAGGCCGGTGACCCTGTGGAATGGACTAACAGAGAAATGTCACTTCATTATGTCATGCCAATGGTTCTGAACTTGCCATGAAGAGCAGGGCTGGGATCCAAGAACCAGTTCTGGATATTGCAATATTTTACTGGAACCTAATGATTTTCATGATGTTTGGCTCTGTTCACAGTTCTTTAATGCCTACATTCTTCCACATGCGCAGATGGAGCACTGTACTGAAACTTAAGTGTTTTTTTTTTCCTACTATGGAAGTCAATGTCATCAACAGTCTGGTTACCGACATTCTTCAAAATATGTTAATTTGTGTTCAGCAGAAGACAGAAATTCATCCAGGTTTGAAACAACTTGAGGGTGAGTAAATGATGACAGAATTTTCATTTTTAAGTGAACTATTCCTTTAAGTCCTCAGTAGTTGCAGTCTGATTAATGAACAATTGACTGAGTCAGCTGAATCAATCAAAAAGACTTACAAATCTGTCAACAACAACAAAAAATCTGTCAAGTTAACAAACTTAACTTGACTGAATCAGTGTTTCTCGACTTCATCTTTCATCATGTCCAATTGGAATCCGAACTAGAATAGTTAACTTCCTCACACGTCCAATCACTAATAAAAAAGAGACTAATCTACTTCCTGTGAGAATGAACACATATCCAAACATGAAAATATTGCACAATGAAATTAAAGCTGCTCACATCTGTAACCGAGATTGAAAATGTGTTCAGTTTCTTCATGAAAATACTGCAATTATCCATTGTGCTATTAACAAATGACACTGCAAATAAGTGTCACAGTTACTGAATGTGCATTCAGCCATGACGGTGCTAATTATGTAGCTGAAAATCTCTCTCAGCTTTGTTCACTTTCACCACTTTATCAAAACCCAACACTCACCAAAAGCTGCGTAGAACTCCTCTCTAGTTAGGTGTTCGTCATCGGTGACGTCGTTAAATTTGAACAGGTCGAACAGGGTGCACTCTGATGCCGTCCTGCTCAGACCTTCCTGCTTGATGACCTGCATGACAACAAGATTAAAGAGATTAAATCCAGAGCAGCACCTACTGTATGACACTTTAAAATGATAACTTACCAGAGCAAATGTGTTTTGTGCAGTGAATGTAGCTCAAGGAAATATTAACAAAGGATGTTTAAATTTAAGGACATGTTTGTTTACACGATTTTGGTGCCGTCTTGGGCCTCCACATGACGTCTGATGTAAAATCTCCATCCTGGAGCAAAACTTCTCTGGTGTACCATTCTGAATAATTAAAGATGTGATTCCTATCTGCATCAGACATTGTGCATCCTGTCGGCTGGCAAACATCCAGAAGTGAGCAAGATTTTATAACAGCCTTATGCTGGAAAACATGAGGGATTACTGTAAAACGTTCTATCATACATTCATCCATGCCAGAAATATCTGATGGTAATTACAGTTAGAGAAAGAAAGCTGGAGGGATTGTTGATAATAAATGTTAGGGGTTAGATTCACTGTTAAGATTTGGAAAATGCCTTGAGCATATGCGGTATGAACAATCATATTTAACTTGGTGACTGGTGGTCACTGGATTCAAAACTTACTGAAAGTGCTATAACTACACATAATTAATATAGATATATACCATCTCCTGAAAGCTTTGGCATACCTAGTGCTAAGACTGACCCACACTGACTTATATTACTAAAACCAGATCTAAAACTGTGTTCAGATTCAATCCTGTCCTTTTATTATCTGTTGCAAACTCTAATCCTCTTATAGAGACTTGATACCAGCACAGAAACTGACTCAAAACCTTTACTTTCACCTCTTTTGCTTTGCAGTGTTGATTTACCGTTTACTTCGAAGATAAATCAAACAAACAGGCAAACTTTCAAATGCTGAAATTTGTTGATGTACTTCTCTGATCTGCGAAACCGCATGCTACAGGCGATGTCAGCAAAGTTTTCCATAATGAACGACTCTCTACATCTGATCCACCGTGCTAAATGAAATCCCAGAACAGCTTTAGGCATGCACTTATTCTATCACTTTTAAATAAACACTTCTAGATGCACAAAAAAGCAGGATAAAGTAAGTTCTGGAAAAGTTTTTGAGTATCATTTGTTTGAAGATGCAACTTTGTTTAATATTTTGCATCGGATGTAGTGATGCACATATTTCTAAAGTGTCTTAAGCATCCAAATATGTTTTGGGGGCATTAGTATTTTATATCATGTACTGTATATTTCAAGACTTGGTATTAAATGTATTAAAATGTTGCATTAAGTGGTTTCCAGAATGTCTCTATGTATTATTAAATATATTGACATTATTAAATATATATGATATGATATCAACAACAATACTCATTCATTAAGCCAGAAAGGGTTCATGGACTGTCCCTTTACTTTCGGCATAAAGATCATTCCAGGTGTACCAGAAGACCTACAGAGTTGAGCAGAATACTGATAGTGTTTAATTGCTCTATTAGAGCAGAATGGTTTGATTTCGCTGCAAGGCATTTCACTATATGTGCCTATTCCTCTAACACCTTTTCAACCTTGCGGTAGCTTCATGTCAAAAGGCCAAGCTTTTGTATTCAGGGCCGGTCCGAATTTTCACTTTTTACATTGTCTTCGATCTGCCATGCATGAAAAGAGATCTATTCTTCTTCCACTGAGAATGAAGAAATATGCAAATGACATGAAAATATTGCACAATGAAATTGAAATGGCTCACGCCTGTAACCGAGAGTGAAAGTGCGTTCAGAGTTTTCTCTCTGGAGAAATATGAATAAATTCATATTTTGCTCATTTCGCTATGCACAGTATGGACAGGTGTAATCTTTCTGCCGCAGGACAAGATAAAGCCCAACTGACCTGGGATCAGTTTATGAACGAGTTATTAAAAAAAGAGACAAGCTCGCCTGCTCATTTGCCATTTCAAATTAATGCAATAGAACGTGGGTAAAAGTGATCCCCAGCTATTTTCATAACATATCAGATTCAAACATTAAATATTGTATTGTTGTAAACAAACCAAAACAACACGTATTCGCATAAAGGCTTTGATTGGACTTCATAATTTCTATTCTCTTTTTTTATTTTTATTTAAAATAGTACACCCAAAAAGAAAAAATTCTGTCATCATTTACACACCCTCATGTCTTTCCAAACCTGTATGACTTTATTTCTTCTGTGGAACACAAAAGAAGATATTCTGAAGACTGTTGATAACCAAACAATTCCCATTGATTTCCACTGTATTTTTTGTCCATACAATAGAAAGTCAATGGGAACAAAAACTGTTAAGTTAGCAACGTTCTTCAAAATATCTTCTTTTGTGTTCCACAGAAGAAATAAAGTCATACAGGTTTGGAAAGGGTGAGTACATTTCATCAAGAAAACCCATAACATTTGAGCTGCTTTTGAGAAATTCAGGATTTTTATTTATTTTATTTTTTTGTCTTGCACTCACAAACCCTTATTTTCTCTGTTTTCCCTTTTCTTCACTCTTGCAATTTCAATTAAACCTCATGTACACTGTTGAAAAAAAAAGGGGCTGTCAAGCCAAAACTGACAAAATATGTAGTGGTCTTTTAATGGTCTTAACCATTTTAATCACAAAACACTGGTCAGGAAATGAGCAATAATTGTACAAATACTGTAGATAAAGTAACTTAGCACCTTTGTTTTCTTTAAATGTTTAAGATGAGTGGGTAAACTTGCAGACAGTTTTTTAAGATGAGTGGGTAAACTTGCAGACAGTTTTTTAGAGAATGGAGACTCAGGGCCCTATTTTAACGATCTGAAACGCAAGTATCAAACGCGAAATGCAAGTAACTTTGTGGACTAGGTTTTTCCTGGTCAGTGGCAGAATTGTTTTCTGGAACTGCAAAGTAGCACCAGGGAAGGTTTGCGCCGGAACACGCCTCCTCTTTTCACTGAACCGCCCCCGGGAGCGCAAGTTCATTCCCTAATTTACCGATGTGCGTGCAAAATAGGGTGCAAAATAGAAATGATACAAAGTCAATTGCGCTGGGTGCAAGATAGGGCCCTCAGTGTTGGTCCACTCGATGTTGATGGATTCAAACAGTTCATGAGAAGTTAAAAAAAATGCCTCCCAGTTCATTTGAGTTTATTGTGAGACCAGGGTTCAAATCTGGAATCTGACCAGGCCTTGATGTACTTGTGGTGCGTTCACGTGCTATGGAAAATATGATATTTTCCACTTGTGAACTGGTATTTACCAGTGTGTTGCGTTCAAGTGCTTTTGTTGTCGTAATGTGGTAAAAATATGGAGATCCAGACCTGTTATTTAGCTAAAACTATTTTAGATTGCTTAAGTCATCTGCTACAGCAAGAAAATTATTTATCAAAACTAATATGCTGTATATTTTCTAGATCATGAATAGTACATATTTTTACCATTCACAACTCTTGCGTTGCTCTCCGCCATTTTGAAAAGGTCAAAGGTTATCTCATCTCGGCAACTCGTGCATCAAAATATTCTACGAGCTGCCCAGTGGAAAATACCACATGAGGGGGTGTTCATGTGCATTTTCCACGTCGGCTTTTGGTATTTACCATAATTCGCCTTATTCACCTGGCGGCCATTTTGAAAACGCGAACGCGTTGAGGGGTACACAAACCCGGAAGTTTAACTCCGACGCAGCAGCACTAGCAATGGAAACTCCAGTGTGGACCACCAATCTTTCCTGTCTGCCCGAATTAACGATGCAAAACGTGGAGCAGTGAGCGAGTACTGACTGCAACATCCCCCAGCCTGTGTTAATTAAGGGATACAGTAACTGGATCGAAGGTTTTATCCACGACATTGAAGGTAGGAATGGACGCCGATTTACCTCCGTTTCTACTAGCCTGTAGCAGCTAGGGGTAGTAAGCTTAGCTGTGATATGGAGTTGTTGACTATGTACTATGTTAGATTTTATTTAACACTTAACATATCTTTAATCGACAGTTAATAGGAGCCCATCACACATATTTGTGAGGGCTAACTTAGGTCTTTTCCCTCAGTGCGGAAAAATGTACCTTACCCTGTCTGACTGAAAATAACATGTTGATTTTATCTCATTAACATGTTATCTGTAGTTGATGTAATATCACATAAGCCTCATTGATATCTACTCAAATATTATCTTGTTTCAAATTAGCAAAGCCAGACAGGGCTAGGTGCATGTTGCTATTGCTTGTAAACAATGATAGTGTAATGACAGTATAACTATCAGGTATCACAGCTGTAAACAACCTACCACTACCAGCATGTAGCTGTAATATTTTCATGGCAGATCATTTAAATGCCAGATGTACCTAATTCACTGCACACTCAGTGTGTGTGTGTGTATATACATATATATATATACACACACACATATACATATATTTATATTTATATATATATACATATATATACACTCACCGGCCACTTTATTAGGTACCCCATGCTAGTAACGGGTTGGACCCCCTTTTGCCTTCAGAACTGCCTCAATTCTTCGTGGCATAGATTCAACAAGGTGCTGGAAGCATTCCTCAGGGAGTTTGGTCCATATTGACATGATGGCATCACACAGTTGCCGCAGATTTGTCGGCTGCACATCCATGATGCGAATCTCCCGTTCCACCACATCCCAAAGATGCTCTATTGGGTTGAGATCTGGTGACTGTGGAGGCCATTTTAGTACAGTGAACTCATTGTCATGTTCAAGAAACCAATTTGAAATGATTAGAGCTTTGTGACATGGTGGAAGTAGCCATCAGAGGATGGGTACATGGTGGCCATAAAGGGATGGACATGGTCAGAAACAATGCTCAGGTAGGCCGTGGCATTTAAACGATGCCCAATTGGCACTAAGGGGCCTAAAGTGTGCCAGGAAAACATCCCCCACACCATTACACCACCACCACCAGCCTGCACAGTGGTAACAAGGCATGATGGTTCCATGTTCTCATTCTGTTTACGCCAAATTCTGACTCTAACATCTGAATGTCTCAACAGAAATCGAGACTCATCAGACCAGGCAACATTTTTCCAGTCTTCAACTGTTCAATTTTGGTGAGCTCTTGCAAATTGTAGCCTCTTTTTCCTATTTGTAGTGGAGATGAGTGGTACCCGGTGGAGTCTTCTGCTGTTGTAGCCCATCCGCCTCAAGGTTGTGCGTGTTGTGGCTTCACAAATGCTTTGCTGCATACCTCGGTTGTAACGAGTGGTTATTTCAGTCACTGTTGCCCTTCTATCAGCTCGAACCAGTCTGGCCATTCTCCTCTGACCTCTGGCATCAACAAGGCATTTCCGCCCACAGAACTGCCGCTCACTGAATGTTTTTTCTTTTTCGGACCATTCTCTGTAAACCCTAGAGATGGTTGTGCGTGAAAATCCCAGTAGATTAGCAGTTTCTGAAATACTCAGACCAGCCCTTCTGGCACCAACAATCATGCCACGTTCAAAGTCACTCAAATCAACTTTCTTCCCCATACTGATGCTCGGTTTGAACTGCAGGAGATTGTCTTGACCATGTCTACATGCCTAAATGCACTGAGTTGCCGCCATGTGATTGGCTGCTTAGAAATTAAGTGTTAACGAGCAGTTGGACAGGTGTACCTAATAAAGTGGCCGGTGAGTGTATATATACATACACACACACACACACACACACACACACATATATATATATATATATATGCCATATATTTGTTAATAGCAACTCTGAAGTGTCAAGTGTCTAAAGTTTGATTATCTTTTCAGGTGGAGCTGTCACTTGAGCAGCCATTTATAAGGGAGACGCAGTGCAACTGCAAAGCTGGCTTGGGACAGTGCAACCATCTCATCGGGCTGCTCTACACTCTCGCTCACTTTGCCAAGATGGGCTACACATCTGTCCCCCCAACAACGAGCAAGACATCACTGATAATCTGTTTATGTATATAGTTCTCTTTTGTTAATGTTTTTAAGTGGTTTGTTCCTAATGTAATTTCTAATGTTCTGACCTGTTCCGGTTCCTTTTCCATACTTCTAAGTACATGGTTACCTTTACAAACCTAGACTATTGTGCCTATCATTGTTTTTTGAACGGCCTGTTTTCTGATGTTCTAGTTCCTTTTCCATATACAGGCAGGCCATTTTACATTATTCCCCCGTATCAACTTCTATGTACAAAGTTACCTTTACAAACCTAGACCAGTGTGCCTATCAATGTTTTTTTTAATGTTTTCTGATATTCCGACCTGTTCTGGTTCCGGTATATTAAATTATAAAGTTATAAAGGACATCATCCATGTGTAATACAATTGTACTTTATTCTTTAGATAGATACACAGATGGATACACATCCAGTAGCTTACACACAGATACACATAAACAATCAAATCACTCACAGGTATGTAAAAGTAAAGAGCATGAGAAGTGATTATAAGGTCTGACAGGGATTGATCCTGTAACACACTGACCATGATAAGGTGCTATGGTAACAATACAAGTTCACATATTTGTGTAGATTCATAAAGAACAACAATAATGATGGTTAAGGATTTGTATAGATTCATAGAGAAAAACAATAACGATGGTTAAGGATTTGTATAGATCTACAAGCTAGCAGAAACAGAGGTAAATCGGCGTCCATTCATACGTTCAATGTCGTGGATAAAACCTTCGATCCTGTTACTGTATCCCTTAATTAACACAGCCCGGGGGATGTTGCAGTCAGTACTGGCTCACTGCTTCACATTTTGCATCGTTAATTCGGGCAGATAGGAAAGATTGGTGGTCCACACTGGAGTTTCTATTGCTAGTGCTGCTGCGTCGGAGTCAACTTCCGGGTTTGTGTACCCCTTCAAAATGGCCGCCAGGTGAATAAGGCGAATTACCATAGCACGTGAACGCACCATTGTTCTCAAGCGACTTCTGGATTGTCTTTGAAATTTGGGTAGGAACATTGTCTTGTTGAAAAATAATATTTGATCATTCCTCTTTAGATAACAACTTTTAATTTTTGGGAAGCAAGCCATTCTGCAATATTATCCTGTACTCGAAAGCAATAAATTACTTTTCAGATTGAAGTTCACCAATACCAGCAGCTAAAAAGGCTCCCCACACAACGGCAGCTCTTTCTCCATTCTGCACTATGGTAGAGATACATTTATTATTAGATGCATTTATTATTATATTTCTCAGCAGATTTTTGAAGACACCGCTCAGGAGCATCACCATACAACTCCTGTTTCATCGTGATTCTTCACTCCACACACAACTTCCCATATTCTGCCGAAAACATCATCCTGTCTTTGATGTTTTTCTCAGACAGGCAGCAATGGCATTTTAAGTAGTGCATTTGCTTAAATTTGGCTAATTTCCTGACCAATAATTTGTGGTTAAGACAATTAAAAGCTTAGTTTAGCCATTTTGGGCTTGGACCTATTTTTTGCCCAGGAGTGTATATGTTAGCAGCTAGATGTTCCCTTGGTGACATATAATTCAGCATAATTCCAGAACAACATATCATTCAACATGTTGATTTCATTTGTCAACAGATGTTTTCATTTGCAAGGCATAAAAACATGTATGAAAGATTAAAACGGCAAAGGTTTAAAATGATAAATGACAGCTCACTCAACAGGCCCAAAACACTCTGACTCTGGCCCCAATCCATCCTTATTGTTTAACCCTGCAACATCTCTATTTTTCTCTTTTATCAGAAAACTGACCTCTTCTGTTGGTTTGAAAATGGTCATTAAGATGACAGATACACGTTAAGAAGGTCAATTAAACGGGTGAAAGAAAAGAGACTGATTTTGGTCTGCTCTTGTTCTGTCTTACCTGTGAGAGCTCACTGCTGTCAACTCTTCCGCTACCATCTGCGTCAAAGCGCTTGAACATCATGTCCACCAGATGCTTCCTACTTGCCATATCCTTCTCATGGCTGCCATGGTTACCAGAGGTCAAGTACCTCTGTGCATGTAAGTCCAACATCTTGGTCTTCAATTTTTTATAATCTCCCAGACGACAGTTATCATCTGTGAAGAGTGCGAGAGAAATGGTGGTCAGATCAGTGAGGGATATGGAGATGGATTCAAGGTTCTGCAGCATTTCTAATTCATCAATACTGTGGCAATATGAAGCCCTTTTTACAAATGGTCATGTGAGGAATTCTAACAGGTCTGTCATGTAAATAAATGATGAGAATTTGAAGATTTTGTGGATCTCACAAGAAGAATCAGACGAACGTGAAGATTTCCAAATGTATTTACATGTATACATTTGGTAGGCACTTTCATCAAATGTTCATTTTTAGTGTATTCGAAGCATATGTTTTAACATTCTGCATTCCCTGGGAAACCCTCAGCCTTGGTGTTGTTAGCACACTGTTCTACAAGATACAGGAATGAAAAATGACAATAAACTCTAAATAGATGATAATAGTGATTCTGAAAGAAATGCATTCTTGACTGTAAACATTCAAAACAAAATCTCTGCTCTTTCAAAATCTGAATACAAAACAATAGTAAACAATGCAATAATTGTTTTAATGTTTTTATGCATCATATTTGATACATCAGACTCATGAAGGAACAATTATTTTCAATGAATGATTCAATGACTCTCTCATGAAGACTACCGTACCAACTGGTGTAACTATGTAACTTGCTGAAAGAGTCAATGAACAACCCCACCACTAACATACAGGCTGGAACGGTTGTTCTGAACTGTTGTTGATTTACTTTTTAACTAAACATTCAAATTATCTTTTATTTTAGGAGAATTTCCTTATTACAAGAACAGAATGCATAAATTAGAGGTAGTACATAAGATGATAAAAACAGCTAGTATAAATGTTCAAACAGCTCAATCATTATGTCCATCAATAAAATGACAAAACTCCATACTGCTGTCTCGACAATGCTAATGGGTTGCAGAAGAATCGCTCGGTGTTACGCAAACACAGCAGAGGAGGACAGACTCTGCGTATTATTCTAGCAATCGTGTTAGAGAAAGCACTGAAAAGGTGGCAAAGGGACTTAAAACAGTTGCTGGAAACAATGGCTGGGAAGTCTCGTCAAAAAGCATTTGACAATATTTGAGATGTTTTTGTCGTTATATGTAGCTCAGGTGGTGCAGTGTGGCTTCTTGTGAGAATACCAATGTTGTTTCTGGAGCATAAGAGATGGATAATGAAAGGCAGAAACAGAAATGAAAGCAAAAGAGGGAGAAAGAAAGAGGTTGAGGAAAAGCAGCTGGTTTTAAAGACTGTCAAACTAGTTTCACTGACAGATGTCAAGTCATTCACAGCTCATCTCCACATGACTGCACCACTAACTGCAATGTGTGTGTGTGTGTGATTTACTGAGATATATGAATATACGTGTCTGAGCCTGGTGTTGTGTGCATGCGTACTGATCAGCCAAAGCGTGCCACACATCACAAAATGGCCTCTACTGTGACAAGCCACCATGGCAGGAAAGCTTCCTTCCCTAGAAATGGCAGAATGAATAAAAGATAAATGGCTGTCTACCGACTACCTTGCCCAGAGGAGATGAAGGTCAGTGTCGTCAAACCTATGTGTGTGTGCACGTTTGCACACACGGCACATTAGTATTCCCATATTTTGGCTCGTGGCAAATGAGGAACTGCATGTCTTCTATCATATTCCAGATTTGCAGATGTGTGACTGGGGGAATATTTATACTGCATCATCCACCTGTGATTTGACAGCTGTAGAGTTCCAGCAATGTTGTTATTCCGTGCAGAAGGCAAAACTCTGAAATGTGTGGAAAACTGGAGGTTTCTAGAATCAGAGCTACATGAATGAGCAGCATTTCAACAGGAGCCCATCCACGTGTCCTTTGATTTTTAGTGTGGACTGAAGCTGTGAGAAAAATGCACCAAAGATGAATTTGCTATAGTGACACAACTGGTTATTGAAAAAGTAACGATTGTTTTCGAAAACAGAAACCCACAGTATTTGTTGGGGCTTTTGTTTACTTCAAAACACATTTTTTCTTTTTCTTGTGTTTTTCTTTTATTCTGTTAAATATTAATTATTTGCAACATTTATTTTATATTTACTGTAACATGATTTCAGGGCTAAAAGTCTTCAGAGTTTCAAGAGGTCCATTTATTTTCCCAGAAACAGTTTGAACAATCAAAGGTCCTAAAATAACTTACTGTACAATGCAGTCAGTATATCTGGATATGTGTATGAAATATAGGGATGCAAAACTAGTAAGCCGAGAATTATTTTCATGTTATGGCTGATAACCAATAAATGGCAGTTATTAAAATTAGAGATGCACCGATTGATCGGCTGGTGACCGGAATCGGCCGATTTTCACGTGATCGGCCATGATCGGCGACCGGCCGGTCAGTCTGACATAATCCGATTTTATGCCGCTCAAATGCACTCGGGCGCCGCATGATTAACATCGCGCAACATCAGCATCACGTGCACACGGAACGCACATATGTAGGAAACCTCGTGAATTACGGCCGTTTCACACCGCACGTTTTTTTTTGTTCGCCGTGCATGTTAATCAATGAGTGCATTCACACCGGGAGCCGGAGCAGCGCGTGAGCGTCGAGCAGCGTCGCGTGAGCAACAGTGAAGCGCGGGTTTCGGCGCCGAGTCTATTTTTGCTGCGCTCAATTAAAGTGAAAGCATACTTTTGATGGACAAAATAAATATGATTTCATCCAAAAAGTGCTCAAAATGCACAGAATTTGCATGTCTGTCTGGTGTGTGAATTTGCATGCTAGGCTATGTCAGAAAGAAAATAAAGATTAAAAAATATTTATAGAAAATTTACCCATTTAAACTTGTTTTTATTATTTCCCAATCGTTTCCCTGCACGTGCTCCACTTGTCCTGTTTAGCTTGGCTGGACATGTGTCAGATGAGAGAAGAACTGTGTGAGAAATATAACTTGCCATTGATGTACAAGTGATTGCAATAGGCCTGTGTGTGTGTGTGTGTGTGTGTGTGTGTGTGTGTGTGTGTGTGTGTGTGTGTGTGTGTGTGTGTGTGTGTGTGAGAGAGAGAGAGAGAGAGAGAAATATCTTTATACTGCATTTTATTTTATTTTTATTTGTTATTTATATATTATTTTATTGCCATTACCTGTTTTCATACAGAAGTTTAGTTTGCTAAATATAGAATTTTTTTTTAGTTGGATGTTGGATGTGAAAAGGCAATGGTTCTTCCATAACACTCCACTTTAGATGTGAATTTCCCACACCAGGAGTAATTTATATTGTTCTATTTTATAGCGATTATCTGTTCAGAAAAAAATGTTCTATGTAAAATTTTCGATTAAAGAGAAGATAGAAAATAAATATTTGTGTGTGCTGTAAAGTGGTTTGAAAAAATGAAATCGGAATCGGCTAAAATCGGTATCGGCAGGTCAAACTCAAGGAAGAATCGGAATCGGGATCGGCCTAGAAAATTGTAATCGGTGCATCTCTAGTTAAAATTGTATACTATATTGTCTAAATAATAATAAAAAAAAACTATTTTTTTTATATGAAATGTAAATATTAAAAAAACAAAAACAGAATAAATCATAAAGAATCCACAATCTCTCCAAGACTGCTGATTTAGGATACAATCACAAGTAATTATTCAGCTCCATTCTGATTTATTTGCATACCACACAAGATAAATGACTTCAAAGCAGCTTTAAAAAAGGACAGTGTTAATTGCTCAGACTGCTAGTTATGTTTTAAGAGAACATGGATGACTGGACAAACACCAAAAGTACCATTGTCATGACATTCAACATGTTTCCCGTCCTCTGTTCATGAGATTGTGCATCTTTTCATGGCATATGCCGCTTCAAATGCTCGTGGAAACATTTGTTTAACAAAAATAGGGTTAAAAGCATATTAAACAAAATAAATAATCTGTTCTGCATTAGATGCTTATATGCTTCATATTTTGGAAAGAATGCAGAAGTGCGAGCCAGCACATAAGGTATGTAGGGTGTTATACAGAAGGTGGATGAAACGTCTACACAACAGAAATAGGTTTTACTTATAGCAAGAACAAAAATCAGTTTCCAACTGATTTATCTATGCATTCTCTCTCCAACGTTCTCCCACAGAGGAGCACATTTACAAAGTTCTTCAATGACCTTCCTGTCTTTATTTGTTCAACCTTCATCCCTCAGAGAGTTTCTTATGGATGAAGGCTATTAAATATATATCCGTCCTCCAATGTACGATACAACCGAGACCTCTAGTACTACAGAAGGTCACTGATAATGGACCCATCATGCAACTGTTTCTCATCTCAGTAAACGCATGTGAGTGCCAGGTCCGGTGGTAATAGCGCTCCATCCATGTCTAACAAGAACCCAGATTCATCCTCTTGTGTGTTCCTGAATAAATGATAGTATGATGGTATTGCTCACACAGGACGTGCAGTTGATGGTTGTGACCCGTGGCCCGGCAGCGAGAAGCGTGCTACGGCTGGTTGCCCATTCTGATGGGAATTTTGGGTCAACATATTACTTCTGCTGCGATAAACAAGTTTGTGATGGGCAATTCAAGACACGTAGACAAATAAAAGTGTCAGGCTGCATGTGTCTGTGGCAAGCTGCTGTTAATTATAATTGGGGTAATAATTTAGAGGATAGAGCGCTAAGAAATGACGCCACAATATGCATTCACCTAAATATAGTAATGAACAATGATAGTTCACTCCTTAGACCACACACAATAAATCTCTAATTTAAAACTTAAATTTACTCGCCCTCATATCATTCCAACTTAGAAAACCCCTCTCCTCCTCACCCCCAAAGAGCCTAGCCTATATTCAAAGTTCGTCCTGACATTTCTAATTAAAATGGCAGTCTTTGAATTTATTTTAATTTTGTCCTTATAAATTGTATATCCTGTTTGCTACCTCAATTCAAATTCAGAAAATAAATTGGAACATAAAAAGCATTCTCAATTCAGTTTAATGTGACATCAGCACACAACCCTGCACTTCACAGTTTGCCTATGTGCCAGAGCCTCTTAAAACTGTTCAGAATATCCATATTCTTTGACAAGCATTACACGAATGCAGCATTAAGCACAAAGTCATTTAGTACAAGCCATAAAACCACTCAAGTGGCCTGCGTGATTCACTTTGAAGCAAAACTTGACACGTCCAGGCTGCCCAGAGGAATGACACAGGAAAAGCAGGTTTGATCTTTCCCCGTTTGAAATTGGTTTAGACGGCCACCTGCATTCATATCTGCATGTTTGATCCACTTCGTGTGATGTATGGGACCCTGATTCACTTTGAAAACCACACTGGTAAATCTAGCTAGATCAGATGAAATTCAGTCCTGTCAGAAGGTTTAATATGGTGGCATTAATAAAAACAGCTTGAGGGCTCGTTAACATTAACAAGCCAGTTTTGTCATTTAGATAATTCATTTAGACATAATAATAAAATGGGCATACAATAAGTTATTATTTTGGGGAAATATTACAGATAAAATATCATTACTCAGCAGCACCTTTAATGTTTTGTTTTCTTCTTGGCCTTCTTCATTGTTTCATCATTTACTCACCGTCATATCAATTAAAAGACAACTCCGGTGCAAAATCGAGATCGAGACTTTTTTCCAAGATGGCTCCTGTCTGTATGCGCTAACTGTACTGTCTGTGTAAAGTATCTTCTTATTAAACTGTCTATACACTTACAAAGTTCTCAATGCTTCGATTTGCATGTAAGGACACTCATTATGCTGCCGTGTTAGTGTGGGGCTAATTTGAGCCTTGTTAATGGTATTAACTAGCGATCTCTTTTTGCTTACTCGATGCCCAATATACTAGCGTTATAAGCTAAACTGTTTTTAGAGATAAAACTCTTTATATTCGATTATCATGAAAACAAATCTCAGGGAACGATTTAGTCTGTACCAATGTGTTATTACACCCGAGGTTCATTTTGCGCCGGAGTTGTCCTTTAAAGTCTGTAACCTTCTGTGGAACACAAAATAAAATATTTTGAAGAACTGTTTTTGTATACATTGAAAGACAATTGAGTCCAAAACAACACTGGACCCTTCCGACTTTCACTGTATGTAATAAATAAAAAAATAAAATAAAAATGAAAGTTTCAGAGAACAAATGCATGCATAAACATTTGGAAAGGCACAAGGTGGCAAAATTTTTCTGTTGAACTTAATCTCAGCCGAGTAATGATATTTTATCTGTAATATTCCCCCAAAATAATGACTTACAGCCGAGATCTTCAGCACTGCTCCAGGGGACACATGCACTGTCCAGCAAAGTTTAGCTCCAGCCCGAATCAATGTGACTAGAAAATCAAAGCATTCAACCAGTCTTTCTTGGTTGCATCAACTTATCTGTCACACTAATATTTCGTTTGCTAGCACCACAGTCTGCATCACCACAGTGAAATATTCGCTCTGTTGTATTGATGCCATATTATCATCCCAGATCGGTGCAACAGCAGTAGATCAGGGTCTCTGTGTGCTGACTTGCCTCTCTGTTCTCAAAGTACATCGCTCTACATGCTCTATACATCAAATACACACCCGGCCTCGGTCTCTGCTTCAGTCTGAGGTCACTGATTCCAGTCTTTAAGGGCACAGGGCCAGTGCCATTGCTGTCAAGTTCTGGCGCTGCAGAAATGGACGTGTGAACGCAGCGGGCTGTAAAGTCTGCTCTCTCTCTCTCTTGCGCTGCGCCTGACCACCTAACATCTCGCTGGAGAATTTCACAGGGAGCGCATTCAATAACAATCTACCTGCTGCTGGATATCCATATGAGTTGTTGCAATGACAAATTTACAACTCTCTGGCAGGCTATTATTCAGGCTCTCCCAGTGTGATGTGCGAGTGAAAACTTTGCATTTGCCTTAGTGTTTTGTCCGTTTTCTTCTTTCATTTCATTGTTTTTGTCTCTCTCTCTGCGTCTCAGTAGTGCTGCTTTATTCTACATAAAGTAAGTCATCTTCTCCAGCTGTCTACCTCCCGTTTCACCTCTAATTTGATTTCCACACTCTCTTTTCTCCTGTCACAGGTTCTTTCTATTCTGCTTTCTTACCCCTGTCCCTTTATCTCTGATTTCTCACTTTGGCAGGCACTGGTACAGCTTTGAGGAGCTCATTACTTGCCGGTAGACGCGGATGTGGCTTCTCTTCAGGCTGGAGGTGACAGTGACATTAAAACAGCTCAGGGTCTTATTATCACTCTTCTAAAACCGCAACAGAACAATCTCTCTCTCCTTCTCCCTCTGTCTTGAGCTGTGTAAGGACTATAACAATTTTTATACATTTATTTATTTTTTGAATTGGGAATGTTCTGAAAGTCAAGTAGGCTGCGCACATTGGTAAAAGTAAATTGATTATTTTGACAAATATAGTAACCGCAATAAAATAAAAATAAAAAGATATGACAAACATGTAACATCTCATTATATACATGATATATAAATAGAACTTAAATATACAAATTAAATACACTAAATGAAATATTATTAATTAAATCTAAATAAAATCAGTGACTTATTCATAAAGAGTCACTTATTTTGTTACTGAGTGAATCAGTGTTTTTGTACTTTTTAGTATTTATCATATTTAGTCAATCCTTTTCCAGTTTTTGTTTAGTCAAGTTTTAGTCGACTTTCTTTCTTCGTCAATGATGTTGCATGTTGATATAGTCACAGTTATCATTTATTTACCATGGTGTCGTCATCATCTCAACTTAGTCATGGGGAAAAAAAAGCTTGTCGACAAACATTTTCCATCATAGTTTCCGTTAATTAAATTAACACTAGAACAAACACACTTGGAAACCTTAGATTTCTATAGAAACTTTAGCAAAATTGTTTGTAATGATGCAAAAGTGAATCAGATTTTACAATGGAATTCAAGGTCATAGCACCTGCTGAGATGGGTTGAGTGGGGCATTCAACACCATATACTAAAACAGAGCTTAATTTTGAAGCATGCAATGTATGCAGGCTATATATTTATTTAATTAAATCTCAACATTGGCAGTTTTATAATGTGCAAGGCCGCATCACAGTATCAATTTTAATTTGATTGCAAAGCCCTAGACTCAAGTAATGCATACAAATACAGTCAGTTTTAGCAAGGTTGGTGGAAGCGAAACTCACAGTTTAAGTGCTGAAGGTCCCGTACACTTGGAGGAACTGACTTTGACAGATATAACGAGTGAGAGGCTGACAAGGCCATCTCGTCAAGAAGAACAATATTTTGGCAAGGCTCGGCTGAGCCGGCCACCCTGAGGGGCAGTGACAGAGAGGGACTAGATATGAGAGGCGGACGGAGAGATTTCTTAAGGCTCTGCCACTCTTTTCTTCTTTTTTGGCACTGGTATCAGACTGAGTGGTAAAGAGTTGCTGTTGGCAGTAGCTACCATTGAGGAACAGAAGAGATATAATACCTGATAACATCAGCAGAAGAGAGGATAAACAAGACAAATACAAAGAAAGACCATCTATTGAACTTAAAATGCATTTTTGACAGAAGAAGCTACAAAACGCATCCAGATCTTATAGTTCTTGCCAGCAGAAGGAAAGAAACAATCATTATGAATGATCAGGGCGACAAACCAACTGTCTTCAGTAGTATAATATTCATTTGTAGAAATATTTATGCAACTGTAAATGCTCACTTTGATATTAATTAACACTAGTAACTCTTACATTAAGATGTACAACATAGTGTTCTTAATATATATTAATCAGCAAAATTTTGAATTCTTGAGTTGGGATGTGAATTGAATTGGAAAGTAGCATGATAATTTGAATGGGAATGACAGGAAAAGAAATTCATTGAATTGCAATTCACAGAAATCCAACAGAGCATTCTGGGAAATGAAGAGTTACTCTACCCTGGTTTACAAACGTTTATGAAATATAATAAATAATATAAAATACTACTACTAATAAAAATAAAAACTATTAAAAACAGTTATCTTGAGAAATATTATTAAAATTAAATTTAAAAAATAAAATTGAATATATATATATATATATATATATATAGGCCTAACTTGTGTAGTTAGATGAAAATTTACATTCATACATTAATACTTAAATTTCTTCTAATTCAATTTAATTCTTCTAATTCTACTTTAATTTTTCCGTTCTGTTAATGACTTCAATTCTAATTCAGGGATTAAATTTCAATTTAAAAAGCATTCTCAATTAAATCCTGAAAGGCACACAACTCTGGTTCCTATGTGTGGACGTTATTAATCATATATATATACGTATATATATAATAATAATATTCATATGAACTCACACAAACCCAACCGATTATCCACGAGTATATCTCTACCAGACCCCCAGGTTGGGGGGGTGTCACACAAAATCAATATGTGGTTTATGGGGATTCTCCATTATGCGTAATGTTTTTCTATACTGTACAAACTGTATATTCTATCCCCTAAACCTATTTATCACAGAAAGCATTTGGCATTTTTGAATTTAGGTTTACGAGGACTCCATGTTTACATTGTTTACATTGTAATACCCATGTCATCATACATATTTGTGTCCTCATAAACCATAAAAGAACACACACACACGCAGACATGTGCTTCATTAATATCCACATGCATCCACGAGAAAACTGAAACAAATACGTTAAAACAGTCAGCAGTTCTCAAGCTGTCAATTTTTTTTTGATTGACGGTTCATATCTATAAGGATGCAATTCAAAACTTCAATTGTTATAGGTTGTCCTTGTTTTACCTCTAAAACTAAAGCTAATCTAAAAAAGTCACTATGTATCTCAGCATTCTTGACGATCACAGGACACCGCATTCATTTAATGTGTGTCCAAAAATGGGCTCAGCCCACTGTGGCATTGGGCCTGTGTGTAATCAGACTGCTGGTGATAAACGAAGTAATCTGCGGTATTGGCAACCCGCTCACTCATGCTTTCTTTTTGTGTTGGCTGGTTGGGAAGGACTGTCAGTCAAACTGATAGGGCTGTCCAGCAGACACTCTTCAGAGCGGCCTTATGGGAGAACCGCAACACACATCCAGGGTTTTAATCAAAATACCAGCCACTTTGCTTCTTTGTAATGTAATTGACATTGTGTGCCTAACAACAGTCTTATGTGAAATGTGAGAAGTGGCTAATAACGAGGTTGATATTAGACACAGTTGCTATATATTCACACTATCATTAAAAAGTTTGGAGTTGGCATGAAAGTAACATTGTGAATTATTATTACAATTTAAAATAATGTTTTTCTATTCAATATATTTTAAAATAGGGCTGTGAAACGATTAATCGCATCCAAAATAAAAGTTTGTGTTTACATAATATATGTGTGTGTACGGTGTATAATTATTTTCTATATATAAATACACACGCATATATTTAAAGGTCCTATATGTATTTTTTAGCGGCCTCTATCTGTGATGTTTCAGATTGCAACCAATTTTTAGAAGAGCGCTCGTGCTCTTGCGCGTGCTCGAACACAAGAGCGAGCACTCATGGTATACGGCCACACTGAGACTTTCAACACACCGGAGAAAGCATCACACAACATGCTGGAAACTCATGTAAACTCCCACTGCAACGTTACAATAATAGACAACTTTTATCAGCTTGACGTTGAACTAATGCTCCATGCTCGGACCATGATAACGTTACATTGACTGCATTTAACCGACATGTGGTGTTATCTAGCATAAGGCATTTCACTAACTATTCGTGTCTTTCACAATCAGCAATGTCAACATAGGTGAATGTATAATGATAACGAAAACGGTTAGTGAACTAGACTGAACAATTTCAGTGTAACAGTAAGATCGTAGGAAGTAACATTACTGTACTGAACGTGTCTGGAAATTATAAACAATATGATAGTAGTGGGATGAGTGACGTTAGACAGTAGATCTAGTACATAAAATAAAAGTTACATCCTAAAGCACCTACTTTTTGTTATCCTGGAACAGTCTTTTGTATTCATTTCATGTCTCATGTATGTTGTAGTTTACCATTATCATTATTTCAGCATATCTGAAAACTTGTAATTTATCACAATAAAAATAGCGGAGGTCTCTCCATAATTCAAACGCTCTGCCGATGTTGATCCGTGTTTTCGTCCTAAGTCGATCCGATTCACGTTTGGCCTGACGAGCTTCAGCAGATACGTTTTTGTTTTGTTTTGTTTTTTATATTAATGTGGAGTTTGTGTTGGAATCTGTGTTGTGGAGGCAGGTCGTTTTTTGGTGTTATCAGACTCCATGTCGTCAGCTGCAGTGCCGTCGCATAGACTGTATATAAAAAGGAGAGAGGCTCGGGAGCGTGCATGCACGTCACATCCGATGGATTTCGCGGTAAATCCGACCCGGAGACTTCACATAGAAATAGGAATACTGGCCTTCAGAGGTAATAGCAGAACCCGACAAGTGGATCATTGTAGTATGTGATTACAACCCCTTCACACACAGGCAATAAAAAAAGGATTCATTTTAGAAGAAAAGTTACATATAGCACCTTTAAGAAAAAATTGTTATTGATATATAAAATATGTATATATAATATCAATTATATATAAATATATATATATATATATATACAGTATACAGTATACATGCAAATATTTCTTAAATATATACATGCATGTGTCTGTATTTATATATATATATATATATACACAAAATAATTATACACAGTACACACACATATAAACACAAACTTTTATTTTGGATGCGATTAATCGTTTCACAGCCCTATTTTAAAATGAATTTTATATATGATATAAACGATATATATAAAAAAATAATGCACAACTGAGAAGTTTAAATACTGTACATAAATACTGTATAATATATATATATATATATATATATATATATATATATATTAAAATAACAGCACAACACATTATGAAATGTTATGTAGAACAAAGTATGTAGTTATAGTGTATACATGTATATATATATATATATACCGTGGGGAGAACAAGTATTTGATACACTGCAGATTTTGCAGGTTTTCCCACTTACAAAGCATGCAGAAGTCTGTAATTTTTATCATAGGTACTCTTCAACTGTGAGTGACGGAATCTAAAACAAAAATCGAGAAAATCACATTGCATGATTTTTAATTAATTAATTTGCATTTTATTGCATGACATAAGTATTTGATCACCTACCAACCAGTAAGAATTCCGGCTCTCACAGACCTGTTAGTTTCTCTTTAAGAAGCCCTCCTGTTCTCCTCTCATTACCTCATTAACTCATTAACTGCACCAGTTTGAACCGTTACCTGTATAAAAGACACCTGGTCCTGTCCACACACTCAATCAAACAGACTACAACCTCTCCACAATGGCCAATACCAGAGAGCTGTGTAAGGACATCGGGGATAAAATTGTAGACCTGCACAAGGGTGGAATGGGCTACAGGACAATAGGCAAGCAGCTTGGTGAGAAGGCAACAACAGTTGGCGCAATCATTAGAAAATCAAAGAAGTTCAAGATGACGGTCAATCTCCCTCGTTCTGGGGCTCCATGCAAGATCTCACATCTTGGGGCATCAATGATCATGAGGAAGGCGAGGGATCAGCCCAGAACTACACGGCAGGACCTGGTCAATGACCTGAAGTGAGCTGGGACCACAGTCTCAAAAAAAAAACCATTAGTAACACACTACGCCATCATGGATTAAAATCCTGCAGCGCACGCAAGGTCCCCCTGCTCAGGCCAGCGCATGTCCAGGCCCGTCTGAAGTTTGCCAATGACCATCTGGATGATCCAGAGGAGGAATGGGAGAAGGTCATGTGGTCTGATGAGACAAAAATAGAGCTTTTTGGTCTGAACTCCACTCACCGTATTTGGAGGAAGAAGCATGAGTACAACCCCAAGAACACCATCCCAACCGTGAAGCATGGAGGTGGAAACATCATTCTTTGGGGATGCTTTTCTGCAAAGGGGACAGGACGACTGCACCGTTTTGAGGGGAGGATGGATGGGGCCATGTATCGCGAGATCTTGGCCAACAACCTCCTTCCCTCAGAAAGAGCACTGAAGATGGGTCGTGGCTGGGTCTTCCAGCATGACAACGACCCACACAAAGCCAGGGCAACTAAGGAGTGGCTCCGTAAGAAGCATCTCAAGGTCCTGGAGTGGCCTAGCCAGTCTCCAAACCTGAACCCAATAAAAAATCTTTGGAGGGAGCTGAAAGTCGGTATTGCCCAGCAACAGCCCCGAAACCTGAGGGATCTGGAGAAGGTCAGTATGGAGGAGTGGGCCAAAATCCCTGCTGCAGTGTGTGCAAACCTGGTCAAGAACTACAGGAAACGTATGATCTCTGTAACTACAAACATAGGTTTCTGTACCAAATATTAAATACTTAGTATCAAATACTTATGTCATGCAATAAAATGCAAATGAATTACTTAAAAATTATACAATGTGATTTTCTGGATTTTTGTTTTAGATTCCATCACTCACAGTTGAAGAGTACACAGTTGAAAAATTACAGACTTCTACATGCGTTGTAAGTGGGAAAACCTGCAAAATCGGCAGTGTATATATATATATATATATATATATATATATATATATATATATATATATATATATATATACACTGCCGATTTTGCAGGTTTTCCCACTTACAACGCATGTAGAAGTCTGTAATTTTTCAACTGTGTACTCTTCATATACATATACATACACATAGGTGAAACTTGAAAAATTTGAATATCATGCAAAAGTTTATTTATTTCAGTAATTCAACTTAAAAGGTGAAACTAATATATTATATAGACTCATTACATCCAAAGTGAGATATTTCAAGCCTTTATTTGTTATAATTTTGATGATTATGGCTTACAGCTATGAAAACCCCAAATTCAAAATTAGAATATTGTGAAAAGGTTTTCATAGCTGTAAGCCATAATCATCAAAATTATAACAAATAAAGGCTTGAAATATCTCACTTTGCATGTAATGAGTCTTTATAATATATTAGTTTCACCTTTTAAGTTGAATTACTGAAAATAAATGAACTTTTGCACGATATTCAAATTTTTCGAGTTTCACCTATATAGCTATTAGCTACATACTTTGTTCTACAGAACATTGCATAATGTGTTGTGCTGTTATTTTAATTCAAGGGTCCATGTTGACCTTTCTGCAAAATAATTGCCCATACGTACAGAGTAATGAACACGTGACCATTAATGCACTCTAAAGGCTGCCAAAAAAACACGAAATAGCCGTGACAATCAAAGGGGAGCAAAAGTGTTTTATCTCAGAAGATCAAAATAACTATGTCACGTGTCACAGTGCTTGATATCACCTCATAAATATTAAAGGCTCTACAGTTTTTTGATATTCAGTTACCCGTAATGTGCTGAACAACGTTTCTTTGATGGAAAAAGGAAGGGAGTGAAACATTGAACTGCTGCCATTACAGAGTGATGGTGGAGGCCATGATATAAGAACAAAGGCAAACAGTCACCGGAAGATCTTCTACAGTCCTTCTTACAATGGCAATTTAGCTATCACAGCAAACGTAATACTGACTGACGTGACTGATAACAAAACTACAATCCCTTGCCCTTTAAAAAGAGTGTGAAAGTTTTATCTAATCTGAGCTCCTCCACTCCATATACTGTAGGAGGACAGTTTGTGATTCTATAGATAAAAAAGAATTGCTTCCCTCCCTCAAATATACATTCTCTCCTTGAACATTTCTGCACAATCTGAGAGGTTAGTGAATGCCTTCGAGCACTTAGCATAGCGTTGGAGTCAGGGAAATGAACACATGACCTCTCTCTGACTGTAACAAGTGTAACAGGAATTTACTGAATTGCAAGAAATGCAACACATTGACACAACAGAGAAACTTGAAGTGTCTAATTTGAAGACTTGGGAAGTTAATGTACAGTGCCTAATATTGGCACCCTTGGCAAATAAGAGCAAACAGGGCTGTAAAAACAAATCTGCAATGTTTATCCTTTTGATATTTCATTAAAAGAATTCACAAAATTCGACCTTTCATTGAAGTAAAACAATCGAATTTGTGTGTGTGTGTGTGTGTGTGTGTGTGTGTGTGGGGGGGGGGGGGGGTCTCATGGAATAAATGTATTTATCCAATGCATGATAGCCACAATTATTGGCACCCATTGAAATTCTTATTAGTAAAATATCTCTGAAGTATATTCCCATTCATATGCACGTTTTTTTTTTTTAGCACACCAGGGTGACTAGGAGCATGAAATTGTCAAGCCAGGAATATAAATAGGAGGAAACACATAGGCCAAATTCCCTTAATCATTCATCACAATGAGTAAAACCAAAGAATATAGTTCTACCAGAAAGACTCGGGAGAATAATACTGTAACAATGAACCATTTATTAACAGCCCAGCAAGCAATATTATGATATAAAGTTCTTTGGCGCAGGCCCCGTCCGTAGCTCGCAATCTAAGGGTCTGGACTCTGCATTTCCTGCCTGAAGACGAAGGCAGGGGCGCAGCCGACCCCCTGTGAGGTACGGGAAGGGACCATCCTGGTGGTGGTGGGGAGGATGGAGGCGAAGGGACCATCCTGGTGGTGGTGGGGAGGATGGAGGGGAAAGGACCATCCTGGTGGTGGTGGGGAGGATGGAGGAGAAGGGACCATCTTGGTGGTGGTGGGGAGGATGGAGGGGAAGGGACCATCTTGGTGGTGGTGGGGAGGATGGAGGCGAAGGGACCATCCTGGTGGTGGTGGGGAGGATGGAAGAGAAGGGACCATCTTGGTGGTGGTGGGGAGGATGGAGGGGAAGGGACCATCCTGGTGGTGGTGGGGAGGATGGAGGAGAAGGGACCATCTTGGTGGTGGTGGGGAGGATGGAGGGGAAGGGACCATCTTGGTGGTGGTGGGGAGGATGGAGGCGAAGGGACCATCCTGGTGGTGGTGGGGAGGATGGAGGGGAAGGGACCATCCTGGTGGTGGTGGGGAGGATGGAGGAGAAGGGACCATCTTGGTGGTGGTGGGGAGGATGGAGGGGAAGGGACCATCCTGGTGGTGGTGGGGAGGATGGAGGAGAAGGGACCATCTTGGTGGTGGTGGGGAGGATGGAGGGGAAGGGACCATCTTGGTGGTGGTGGGGAGGATGGAGGCGAAGGGACCATCCTGGTGGTGGTGGGGAGGACGGAAGAGAAGGGACCATCCTGGTGGTGGTGGGGAGGATGGAGGCGAAGGGACCATCCTGGTGGTGGTGGTGGGGAGGATGGAGGCGAAGGGACCATCCTGGTGGTGGTGGTGGGGAGGATGGAGGGGAAGGGACCATCTTGGTGGTGGTGGGGAGGATGGAGGGGAATGGAAGCGTCAGCATCTGCGAACTCAGACATGTGTAAGTACAATCTTTTATACTACAAGTATTAGAACACGATTGGATAGATGAGAAGGTAATGAGTGATGTAACAATTGAGTCTTCCCAGCAGAACTTATGCTAAAGCTTTCATTTCTGATGTGCAGCAAAACAGAAAGTGACTGTAAGAAAATAGCTTAAGCATCGAAAGTAATTCCAATCAACTAAAGATGTTACAAATCTGCATGGAAGAGGACATGTCTATATCTATATAAGGATCACAGCTGGAGAATTGCAGTCTTAGGGTCAGAAAGCCATTTTATTTTAATCAAACAGCACCTACATCACCACCAGTTGTTTGGGAGGGTTTAAAGAAATATCCTCCTCTCAAACTCTAGCATATTTAGTTGTCAAACACGACTGGAACTTCAAACAGGACCTGGTTCTATGGTCAGATGAAACAAAACAAAAAAAGCTTTTTGGCAGCAAACCCACCAGATGGGTTTGGTGCTAACAGGGATAAAAAGTACCCCGTGCCCACGGTTAAATATACTGCTGGATCTTTAATGTTGTGGGCCTATTTTTTTGCTGGAGGCCCTAGCCAGTATAATGCGCATGCACAGACCGGGTGCCAGAATACAGTTCTCTTTCGAGCTTGAACGAACAATAACACACACACACAATTATGCCAAAATGTCGTATGTCGATTATCTTCATAAGATAAGAGCAGTCTTATGATGGACGAAAAGAGTTGTGCTTGTGAGAGAATGAGGCGCGTGAGAGATCCGCGTCTCGGCAACGGCTGCTCTTAAAGGGCCAGCAGCGAATAAAGCGTTCCGTCAGTAAAGTTAATCAAAGAACAAAGGGAACAGAAAATTACTCACTGCTCTTGACTAAAGAAGTTTTGTAGGTTTAATAAGGATTAGTCTATATATATAAATTATAATTCATGCATCGCAGACTGTTTGATAACTTTATTCAATTTCTGTATATAAATCTGTATATAAATCCTCAATCCTACCTGTTAAGACAGGAAGGGCACAGGTAAATATGGCATTTATTATGGGTTTATGTGAGGATTGTTTGAAGTTCACTTAATTTAAAAGCTGTTATTTATTTTTTAAGCCTAATAAATATTTTAAAAGTTGATAGCTTTCAATTGTATTGATGGAATCACTGTAATGTTGGATGGCTATAATAAACGTTTAAAATGTGGGGGGTGTCGTAATTTTTATCCAGACATCAATGGTTTATTGATCATTATAGGTGTTATCAATCATTTAGTTGTTGTTGCTAGTTTGAGTTGAGAAATACACATTAATACACAGAATGATCACTAATCTGTGTGTGCATTTTACTTTAGAACCAAGCAAGTTGACTCATGAAACCATTTGTTTATTATATCGCTATCGCATATCGCAATCGCAATATTGACCTCATTAATCGCAATATGACATTTTCCTCAAATCGTGCAGCCCTAATATTAATAATAAAAAATCAAAACTTGACCGCTTCTGCTAGAAATTTTATAATGGGCCATGGTTGGATCTTCCATCAGGACAATGATCCAAAACTAAAATCAAAATCAACACAAAAATGTGTCACTGAGCACAAAATGAAGCTTCTGCTATGGCCGCCCCAGTTCCCTGATCTGAACCCTGTAGAAAATGAGTGGGGTGAACTGAAGAGAAGAGAAGCACCACTTACATGGAGCTGGGAATCTGAAGGATCTGGAGAGATTGAAGGAATGGTCTCTGCTCTCTTGTCAGGCATTATAGATAAAGATTAAGAGCCGTTAACTTGGGAAAAGAACGTTGCAATAATTGGGTGCCAATAATTGTGGCCAATGTGAACTAGAGAAAAACATTTATTTCATAATGGGACCCCCACACACACACACATATTCAATTGTTTTACTTCAATGAAAGGCATGTATTGAATTTTTTTAATGAAATATCAAAAGGATAAACAATGCAGATTTATTTTCACAGCTGCCTTTGCTCATATTTACCAAGAGTGCCAATATTAGTGGAGGGAACTGTATTAAACATAATATAATACATTTAGTTAATTATTAATGAATTAATTATATGCATGTTCATTCAACTTAAAAATCATTCATTCCAAATTCAAATGTTTCTTCTTTGCAACCTCGAATCAAATTCTGGAAGTGATTAAGAATTTAAAACGTATTCCCAATTAAATTCTGCATAATGCTCTACCCTTAGAACAATTCTGGATTTATAGGTTTTGCACAGAGAGCATTGAAACTTAAAAGTGAGATTATTATAGAATAAAAGACATCTTAACAAGTCAAGCTCACAATAATCCCCAGACAAATCTCCAGAGGTTTCTTCATCTGACAGTCATGTGTAACACTCAGAACATTCATCTTTTCCACTGATAAGCTAGCAGGGTGTTAGGACATTCAAGCTAGGCAGAAGCAATTGTCCTCCCCAAGCTTATTTCGCTGTTTTGCTAAGATTGATGACAGCAGCCGTCGGGTTCTAGACGAAAAGATCCATGAGACAATTCCGAACCTCAATTCCCCATATGACAGCAATTCAACACAAAATGGGCCATTGACTTTTTTTCCTTTAAGCAGTCCAATTCAACCAAACATCACCATGGCTAAATGCACAGAATTCATCTTCATTCCAGCGCAATAAGAGAGGTGAGATGTCCCATCCATCTAACCGTAGACCAAAGTATGTCCGTGACAAAATAATATCATATTCCTTGGGCGGCTAACCAAATTAGGAGATCTAAATCGGGACAGAGCTTCTCCATCAAGACAATGAGTCAATTATCATGAAAGTTATGTCTCCACTAACTATGCCATCCATCTTCTTTCCACTCCTTTTGTCTTATTAAATAAATCACAAAAAAAAAAAAAAATGAATAGACCGAGACTTTTCCTCATTTTCCTACATGTTTCATCATAAGGGGCACATCAAGGAGTCCAGACTTTCTCATGCCAAAAAGTGGCTACTACACCAGTTGACTACACCTCCCTTATTAAAAGGGAAGCATGAGGACTTTGAAGCCTCCAGAATCAGATGTGAAGGCACTTCAAAAAGCAGATGACATTCAGCATTATCATTAATAGCTTGAGCTGATGATGAGATTTATAATTACAGGAAATCCTGGAAATTCCTTTCACGTGAGCTCACATTTAATGTTATTATATCCTCATTAAATAGCTTACTGTATATTAACATTTACATTTAAATTGAGTCATTTAGCAGACGCTTTTATCCAAAGCGACTTACAAATTAGGACTAAATTAAAGCGAGTCATCGTGAAGAGGCAAAACCAACACAAGAAGTTCTCAAAATACAAAGTGTAGGCATTTCTCAGAGTAGCATAGGCCAGATAAGGGAGGATTAAGGGAAAAGGAAAGAGGTTTTTTTTAAAAGATAAAAACCAAACACCCTAATCGAGCTGCAGCAAGCAAACCATCACACCCTGTGCTTGTGTGTCTGCATTCATGGTTTTAAATAAAAATTAATAGAAATTATATAAAAGGGTCAATGACATAAAAGGCGAAATTGTTAAACAAGGTGAAATAGAGACAAAATAAAGAAAATGAGAAACCTTTTTTTTTTTTTTTTTACATATGTGAACTTCATAAAATGACGCACTTCCAAAAAAGATGTAAATATATTTGTGTAAAAAATATGTATTTGTAACAAATATCATGAATTATTAATTCAGAAATATCATGTTTTGTTTCACACTACAACCTTAAATAAATAAATTGGGCACATGCTCATCATAAAAGAGCTGTATTCAAGTCAAATATGCATTGAATTTCATTGAATGTGTTTTTAAATAAATTAATAGATTTGAAACAAAAATGTGTTTCATATCATTGATCGCAAAACATTTGATCTTCAATAAATTGCACATTTTGTATATATAAATAAGCATAATTATAGTTGTATTTTCTTTCAAATTGTCAATTTCCCCAACAAGCCTGAAAAACCAAAAACTGTCCTTTGACTCTAGCTGACTTTCTAATTATATTCTCACTAAATAGCTTATAGAATGAAAAAATAACCATCTTCATTAAGCTGCACCAAACAAAGCATCAAACCGTGTGCTTGCGTGTCTACATTCATGATTTTAGGGTCTTAATAAGGTTCCTGTGTCTCAGTTTTCGGTGCACATGTGATTGTGATGCTGCTCTAATCCTGCGCACGCTGCATGCGGATGATCAGATAATCCCGCGGGGGTGGGTTGAAATGTTTAATCACGCCTCCTGGAGCTTCGCCATGCATGACCTCATCTTTACCTCCCCAGCTTCACTAGAATTACAGAGCAATTAAAATCGGAGTACAGCTTACAGTGCATCTTAGATATGCTATTTTCCCCTAAAATCTTGACTATTGAAAACAGTTCTCTAAACCAGAAAATAAACAGTTGGGTCAAAGGGGTGTGAGGTTGTGTTTACATCATAACAGTTCTAGATTCTTGATATAGTCTGGCTCTGTGTAAAGTGGATCTTATAGCACAGAAGTCTAGTTTCCTGAAGGATGTCAATTCTCTTGACAGTAGACATCAGTCTTGAACTGTTTTGACAGAAGTTCTGTTTTCTTAAAATTGGAAGCTGTAAAGTTTGGGATGGTACAACGTGAATCACATTTGATCCCAGAACTTCCTCAAGGGCAAATAAATATTGGACAGTACAGGAAATAACATCATTTATTTTTGCTGTGATTTTGTCCATGTTACACAAAAGAATAATTTTGAATAATATTTACACAGATGTTTATACAGTTTATAGTTTATCTATCAAACTCCAAAAAAATAAATAAAAATAAAACACCAAAAATATAACTTGCATGCAATATTCCGTGCCTTCTGAAGCCATTGTTCAAAGAACAGACACAATATTGATAAATAATTATATATTAATATCAATTATTAGATATTTATTTTTAATAAAATAATTAATAATTAAAACAATAATAATAATATAGATTTTATTGTGCATTTTGGTGGCTTTTTTTGGAGCTTGATGTGGTCGTATGGAAAAGCTCCTTGAAATTATTTTAATTTAGCTCACAATTAGAAAGGACTGACAGACTTAAAATGTGAGTTCCTTCAAATTTACTAAATGTTATGGATAAGTCATGATGGAAGTAGGATAAAAGTGTGGAGACACTACTGTTCAAAAGTCTTGGATTTGGATTTTTTTTGGTGATCAAAGGTGAAAGTAAAAAAGCTTATTTTAAAGGCTGTTCTTTTGAACTTTCTATTTATTAAAGAATCTTAACAAATGTTGTCAACATTGCTTTCAATAATAATAAATGTTTTTTGAGCAGCAAATCAGCATGTTAGAATGATTTCTGAAAGATCGTGTGATTATGAAGACTGGAGTAATGATGCTGAAAATGCAGCTTTGCATCACAGGAATACATCACATTAAAATAGAATAAAATAGAATACATACAAAAAATCATTAAAAAACTTACAGAACCAAAACTTTTGAACAGTAGTGTAAAATCTAAAACATTTTATTCAGTCAGTAATATGAAGCACATTTGGTCACTTTTATGTCTATTCATTTCTTCAGAAATACAATACAAATTCAATGCACATATACAGTGCCTTGAATACAACTGTTAGATGAGCATGTGATGACTTCCTAAAATTATAATGATAGTCATGAATTATTAGTAATACAAATAATAATACTTTTTACAAACATATTTAACATGTTTTTAGAAACATGACGGAGATGATGTTCACTCAAATGCATTCAAAGATTTTTCCATTTCTTTATTGTTTGACCCCCATTTATATAATTGACCCTTTTACATTATTTATTGCAAAATAAAACCTGTTAACCCAGCTACATTATCACAGAAGTGAAATATTTGAATTCACACATGGCTTGGTGCACCTGAGCAGACATGTCAGCCTGTAGCAGAGAGTATTGAGAGAGTCTGCAGTGTGACATCTAATTAAAGCTCTCTCTCTCTCTGGGGGACAGCTGTGGTGTCCTCTGAGAGAGACCCACCCTGGACATCCCTCCTACTGCAGCCCAGACTGCTAATGAGCCTATTAGGGACCGCACTACCTGTTGGAGCCTGAGACGTGGCTTAAAGGGATAAACTGAGAATTAGAAGAAGAAGAAGAAGAAGAAGAAAAGAAAAAAAAAACACTAAGGCCAAGAGGAACAGAGAGGGAAACTTGATTTACTCTAATGAGTATGCACTGATGATGCATGTGCCTTCCCTGTTCCCTGATGTGTTCACACCGACTTTAAAAACAGACACCTTCATTAATTCTCCCCAATAAGTATTTTCAGACATTTTTTATTTGTTTCGTTTTAAATACACTCATGCCATAATTATTTAGATGCTGTTTGAAGTTGAGGCACTGTCGCACCTCGTTTGGGTCATTACAGAAAAATTATAAAACATTTTTTTTTAACTCAACAGGTTTTTTTTCTCTCTTATTGTTCTGGAAGCACTTTAAAATATATATATATATATATCTTGTGAAACACTAATGTTAAATGTAATAATTAACCAGAAAAATGACGATTCAGTTATTTTTTCCTCATGTTGTTTTAAACCTGTATGCTGTTATTTTTCTGCTCAACACAAAAACACAAGACATGCGATGCGAAAGACTGACTGAAGGCTGAATGGAGTTCCATCAGACAGACCACAAGCGTCATTAACTCTTCATTCTCATAAAAGAAATTGAAGTAATGGGGAGAAAAGAATGAGATGAATATATCATCTTCAAAACAACTCAAACTTACACAGTGTGTGGAGCAAAGTGCAGAATTCTGAAAGAGCCATTTAATTTCCCCAGTGCAAATAGTCGCGTGAATCACTGGAATATGGGACATAATTGAAGCTTAACAGACAGAGGAACGCTTAATGGGGGGATATTTTTCCCTACCACTTTCCCCCCCGCTCTGACAGACAGTAAAGCTGTCTTTTGAGTCGTCTGATGATTATTCGTCATAAAAACTTTGAAAGTTTAAAACTTTGGCGCATAATACTTTCCCTTTGTTTGATGTAATAAACAGGAGCAGCGGGGTACCATACATCTTGGGGGTCCAACTTAAAACTATCTGACACTGCTTCCTTTTTATACTTTTCAGTTCTGATTTTCTGTTCATCTTTGTAGATTTCTGTCATTTAGAAAGTGTCAATCTGGTGTGGAAATAACTGGGATGGATGGATGGATGGATGGATTGATTGATTGATTGATTGATTGATGGATGGATGGGTACATTTCACAATTAAATGCAAAGAAACTACCAGTAACACATTAATTTGAACATAAAATTCTGAAGTAAAAACACTGAAATTGAATTTTTATTTACAACTTTGAAAAACAATGTTTTAACAAATGTAATGTTGTGATGGGTCAGGCCCCTTGTCACCGGTGGGTGTCCCGTACGGCACTGAACAAAAGAGTTTCCTATGAAAGTAATGCTTTGTAATTGCACGAGATGTACTGCTGGGCTCGAATGTATGCTAGCAATTAGACAAGCATTTACAGTTTGCTTTGCCAACCCAACGGCTGGCATCCCATCGTTATCCATACCCACCGCCTCATGCCAAACCATACAGCCCTACAGGCACACACAATCTGAAACCTCTTCCTTGGCTAGAGAGAACTCCTTCACCGCCTTCCCACTGGGAAATGGAAGCCTACAGCATATGTTCTGTGATGTTTTATTACTTAGCATTATGGCATCTACCCTGCTACTTATCATCTTTGCCCCGGTCAGCACATAGTTTGGGAAGAATCACCTGTCTCTTGATGTTCCATGAAGCTTTCATCCTGCTGTTTTTGGTTAATTTGCTTTGGCGTAGGCACAGGCCCCAAATCACTAGACTCTGACAATATCAGTATTTGTAAACACCGCCTAGCCAGACAATCAAAAGCCCTGAGAGACAGGAAAAAAATATTTGAGTGGCACGGCGAAAGAAAGAAATGTGGGGTATAAATGAAGCATTAACGAAGAATAGTATGCAGACTCTGGCACCTAATTGGGCACTGCTGTGTGCAACTAGCGCAGAGATGACTGATTTCTACACACATTAAGACGACAAACACTATTTTTGTACTTACAATAATCAGTCTACTTAATTATGAAAAGGTACAAATGCTTCTGCATTCACTGATCTATACATGTTTACATTAGATGTATCTGTAGTCCAATCAAATCCAATGCATTTACTGTTTTCTAGTAAACAAAACAAACAAAAAACATCTAAATATCTGTAGGTGAAATACATTTATCTGAGAAACAAGACTTGTTTTCAGAGAATATATCTTGCATGATGTGTATTTTTCTTTCCAAATTGGAATATCGTCGGAGAATCGCAATCTCCATTTTACACAGAAAAAACGGGATTTTCAATTTATCCAGAATCGTGCAGTTCTAATATATTCAATTAAATGTGTATATATATTCAATTAATTTGCAATACTTTTGATTTAATATATATTAGAATCTGATTTAATTTTGTTTAAAATTAGTCTTGTTTTCATTTGAAGGGAGAGAGACAAATAAAAACAGTCAAGCATCTTCCACCCCCAGAATAAAAGCCTCCCTTCAAAGTTCATCAGCCTACTTTGTCTCTTTTTCTTTTTCTAATTTTTCTTAGAGGTAAAAACAAAACAAAAAAACAATGCTTAAATTTCATTTAATGGTCACCAGTACAGAATGTTATTTTGCTTCCAGAATGATAAGAACATAAACATTTTCCCTAGCCTGGATGCCAGCCCGAACCCCGCCCACAACATTTTTTGGTCGGGAAGTTCGGTCTGGACTCGATCCATTGAGGAGTAATTATGATCGGTTCAGAAATTGTCGGGCCAATCAAAATGCCAGGGCGGGCTTTATACGATGATGGACAGATGATCTGCAGGGACGTAATCCTCACGTTATCAAAGAGCGCTTGGGTTGAACTGGTTTCCCTCAAAGTTGACTGCAGCTGGAGAACTGAGATGTAGAGATTCAGCTATCGCGTCTGTTGTAAAAGAAATCGACAGCGCATTAATTTTACTAATAAAAGACGAGCAGGAAACTGCAATCAAGGCATTTGTCGATCGGAAAGATGTGTTTGCCGTCCTTCCTACGGGATTCGGCAAAAGTTTCATTTATCAGCTGGCTCCGATGGTCGCTAAGAAGATGGGACGCAATGAAAACCCTGTGGTCGTTGTGGTTTCTCCTTTGGTCGCACTCATGGAGGACCAAGTAAAAGAAGCAACACTCATTATTTTACTACTTCTTCCAGCGTGCGTGCAGTTGAGTTCTGTTGACAACTATGCGTAGCTCACTATACGTCACTTACTGCGTTGCTCTGATTGGTTGTAGGTCTATCCAATTGAGTGCAGAGTTGTTGTTTTTTTGTTCGGTTAAGACACGCCTCATAATCAAAGCCCTATGGAGCAGTATCAGACTCACATTCTGACTAGAATATGAGTATGACGAAGTCAGGCTACATTTTCCCCCAAAGCTCTTAAATTTCCTGAAAATAAGCACAAAAATGATGCTGTGACTGCACCTGCCATTGTGAAAACCATTAGGACCTATTTGATACAATTCTGATAATTAGAACGCCTAATTATCCAATACAATCCAATCCAATCATCTCTCTAGTTATCAACTTTCTACAGTTTAATATTTCAAATTTTCAACTGAGGAGAACAAACCAACCATTTTCTAAAACCACATACATTATTGAAAGTAAAAAGAAAAAACAAAAACGAATTAGATAAATATCCTGCAATGGCGTGTTAAGTAAATGCAGCACGACAAACAAAAAAAGAATCTTTAGAGGGCAATTTTGCAATCCGACATTGTGTTGTCTTCTGTGAAACTGATTAGCAGGACAATCATCTATTTTACACTAACCATCCATCTCTCTGGCTCCCCAAACTCACACTGATTGGCCCAAGCATGTCAGTATCATCGTCTGATGGCCAAATGCTTTGACTGAGATTTGATTTGAGAGGGCATTTAGAGGTTTGATTCCTTGGTCAGAATGTAGAAGTGGAGAGCTGAAGAGTTTGAAGAATTTTCCTGCACATTTATGAAGTAGTTAGGGTGGTGTATTGCATTAGGACTGTCAGGCCTTAGTGAACTTGACAAAACCCAACAACAAAAAAAGAGATGATATACTGTGGTATGGGAATGTACAATTTCAGCATTGTTTTGAAATCTTTCATAGAGTATGCAAACCAACACAGCCTCTCTTTCTTGGAAAATAAATTTGTCAAATACATGTCCTTTGCCTCGCTGCACACATCAGGATGTGCGGTTCTTAAAACTCCACATCATTTTCAGAATTTACAAAACCGCATCTTTAAACAATTAAAGATGATTGCTGCAAGCAAATAAAGCACTAACACTTCAATACTAAAACATCATTTTTCTATGATTTTGAAAAAAGTCTCTTATGCTTACCAAGGCTGCATTATTTGATCAAAAATACAGTAAAGACAGTAATATTGTGAATTATTATTACAATTTAAAATAACTTTCCATTTTAATATATTTTAAAATGTAATTTATTCATGTGATGGCAAAGCTGAATTTTCAACATCATTACTCCAGTCTTGTAGCCTGGGAAAACCCAGACAACTTCCGGCAAATTTAGATTTGCTCTGAAAGTTAGTCTGGCAAAGAGCTCATTCAAGCCCATTTCCAATCCGTCGAAATCGAGGCACCAATCAGAAACGTTGGGGCGGGCTTTACACGATGACGACAGCGCTGGGATTTTGAAGCAGATTTTGCAGCCTACATTACAAAGATGGATGCCGCCGTCGAACAGCACTCGTTCGAATCAGCTATCGCGTCTGTTTTAAGCGATTTGAACGTTTCCTTTTTGTTAAAAACCGAGCAAAGAACAACACTCGGAGATGTTTCTCCGCCGCTCTGCATACGTCATCTCCTTCATCGCTCTGATAGGTTTTAGGTCTATCCGCGACGTCCGTTGGTGACGCCCCTCTGGAAATGATTTGTCTATGACGCTTTGCCAGACCATAACTCAGTTACAACTGAGAATGGTCTGGTTTTAACCAGGCTACCAGTCTTCAGTGTCACATGAAACTTTAGAAATCATTCTAAAATCAATATCAATGTTGAAAACAAATTATTAAACTGCTTAATATTTAACTAAACTGGTAACATTATAAATGTCTTTTACTTTCACTTTTGATCAGTTTAATGCGTCCTTGCTGAATAAAAGTATTAATTTATATATAAAAAGTGTGTAGTTAACATAAAAAGTACTCATGCAGCTGTAGCTGGACAATGATGGACAATATACCGTAACAAATCATAATGGTTCTATACCTTTGTAGAAGCATTCCTCGCTGTGCATGATGGTTATTCTCTGATGGGCCATACAGGAAGCTTTGTGAAGCTCACAGTGGTTCTGGTAGAGTTTGCCGTCAGATCCACAAACAGGTTTGTAATGTGGTTTGCAGCGATCCAGACACTGACATTCTCCTTCACCTGTTTCTCGGTCAACCACACAGTGCTTCCCCAAACCACAGTACTTGTGTTCACAGGGCCCAGGAAAGCCATTCTGACCAGGGAACCCTGCAAAGACACGGCAAAGACAGGGGGAATCATGTTAATTTGTAATGTTACACGAAACGAAACATGCCATGTTCATTCACTTTACTTCATTAGAAGTCAATGTGTTCTTTTTCATGTCATGGAATCAAAGTATAAATATGCGTTTCATCCCACATCCAACTGAGCAATGAACTTACTGTATTTTAAAACACAAACTTTATAAAACAAAGCACAGTAAAAAGAGTAGAGCTAGAGAAGTTTTGTTTTGTCATGCCATACAATAGCTTTGTATTTGTGGTTTTGACAATGCTGGCAGAAAATATGTATGACTGGTAATAAACATAGCCTGCCCTGAACTCGCACACTTCCACTAATTGTCAATTACAGAAATGTGAGCTCCACTCCTCCTGCAGCTGATCATTTCATAAAGAATAAGAATTGAAAATGCGCAGTCACATTTTTGATCTCAGTTCCCCTGTTAGACAATGGCAGTTACATTTGAGTAAGGGGACTTAATAATTGAAGTCTGTAAAAGCCATTAATAAAAACTCAGGGATTCTATTAAACTAAGAAAAGGGATTTCTATTTCATAAACATTTGCTGGTAAAGGGTGGCATATTCTGCTAAATATAGTCATTGCTGTAATTTCAACAAAACTTTACAGGGTATACAAAATGTTTTTAAAAAGAGATGCTCTACCAACAAAAGAGGAGGTGCAACCACAAATCAAAAATTCATGTACATTTGAGAAAGGTGCAACAACGTGGGACGTTTCTCCACAGCAAAATTCCCAACGCAAAACTCTAAAGCAAAATTCACAACAATCATGTTCAGTACATCACAGGAAACCAAGGAAATAGCTTTTAGGCACACTGTCCTTTAGAGAGTTAGAGACCTTTTAGATGTGTGTAATTAAATGATGACTTCTTTCATCAAGTACCACATAATGACGACCTTCTCCCAGCAGGTTGTTGTAGTAAAAAGAGAAAATTGGCTTTTGCCAGCAGGGTGGACAGAAGCCAAGATAGTGTCTGATTGGTATGCACACAGTGCCTCGCCGTGACCACGGTGACATCAAAGACAAATGACTAATTCAGTCGCAACGATTTGTTATTGATGAGTCAGCTTTTCAAAGAGAAAAGAGAGAGTCTGAGAGCGAGAGAAGGAACGCTTGATTCTGATGAAGGGTTTGGGTGAAGGTGTGGTGTCCGGCTTTCATCTGCCCACCATCAAACATGGACTTTTCATCCCAGTAAAAGCCATCGCGAGAATCCTAAACAGAGTGCCATATAAAAATGGAAAAATGATCAGTGTCTGCACTGAAGTAACAGTACAAAAGAAGCAGTAATCAAAAAAGTGAGCCAACAAAAAGTTGACAGCAGCAGAAACGAGACAAATTCTGATGACCTAAAGAGGTCAAAGCAATGCAGCGGTCTTCACCGGGGAACGATTCCTCTACCTGACACCGACAGCAAAGCCATGACTGAGCAATAACTGAGCTCCGTGAACCCAATGTCAGCCCTTAGGTGCTGATTAGCAGTTCCATGACATGCATGACAACTAATAAGAGCACAGCACAGGGCTTCAGAGACAGATACAGTCATATCTATTCATATAGATGTACACCCGAAGACTGCAAGACAAAATAAAAGACGAGCGCATGTATTTGTGAATATTTTCTATTAGCTGTGCGAAAGAGCAGCACAGTGGAGAAGAGTCGTGAATGCTTGTCATATCTTAGCTATTGTAATTGATATCCGTCTGCACAAAGCCATTTGTGATGATAAATTGAGCACTGTCTGGTTATTTTTCTCCATAGAGAAAATGTTTTTTAACCATTCCGTATAAACATTTCAAGGCAGACCTACCATGAGCTCCGAGGTTATTAATCAAAGGGACTATACTGTATATGATGTGTGTGTTTGTGTGTGTGTGTAAGACATTTCATAAAAATGTAAAAAATGTTACGTCTTTTTGATCAAATAAATGCGGCCTTGAAAAACAAATCTTTCTTAAAAAAATAAAAATAAATAAAAAATGTAGTGTATATAAAACACATACAAACATACAATTATTTATGTGTGTGTGTGGCCGGGTAAACCCTCCGTTATGGGGACAAATGTCCCCACAAAGATTTTGAATCTTTGAATCTTTTTTGAAGATAGCATTTTTTGGTCACCATGATGAAATCAGCTTATAAATCTTACTATGATGTTTTATCTTACTTTATTGTTCTGTGATAGGTAGGTCGAGGGGTAGGGTTAATGTAAGGGGGGGTTCCAAATGGCACAAAGATATTAATACCAGTAATTTTGGACCTTGTGGGGTCCCCATGAGAATAATATTATAAATCATACTAAATTATGTTTTTTGAACATGTAAAAACGTAGAAAGTTTTCTGTGATGGGTAGCTTTAGGGTTAGTGCTAGACAATGACATTAACAATGGTATAAAAACCCTTGCACAAATGGAATGTCATCATACTGATACTGATAGTACCAATGTGTGTGTTTGGCATATTTTGGTTTGTGACAAAATTTCTCCATGGAGAAAACAAATGTGAAAATACCTCTGGAATCACACACAATGCTACACAACTTGGAGTTAGATGCACAAAATATGTCAGCAGTGAGGCAATGTTTTCTTAATGTTTTCTTAATGCATTACCAGGGCTGCTACAAGATTGACTGAATCGAATCCTTGAAAAAAAAAATGTAAGTGTTTAAATATAAGAGCCTTGAGTCTGTTAGTGACAAGTACAATAAACATCCCTGACTATACAGTATATACTGTTATCAGAGCTGCTGTGTTTTACATTTGTGCTTCTAAAATAAAATTGCACTTTGTTATATTCACATGCTCATACGATAATGAATTTGGATATAGCCACTGGCCACTTATTGTTACTTTTACTTTTGTTTAAATACATCTACAAAAAAACAAAAACAAAAAAAACCCTTCCCTGAATACATCCTTAACATTAAGATTAATGATGTTGGTCATAAAAAAAAAAAAACCTCACTTAAGTTGCTCTCTGTGAATTTGGCATTAAAGTGTTTTCAAAGTCTGCGTAAAGGCTTTCAACTAAACACTGACACCGCAGCGCTTGAATGAGCGGGTACACGCCAAACTTTCAGAGCCTTTGTTTAAACACATGGGTTTTGTCTCTTTCCTCTTAACACTGCGTCATCGTTTCATTCTCTTGTCACCACCAAAGGTGCGAGTCCCAGACCATCTGATGTTTTCCAGCACAGAAGCCGGTCCTTAGGGACTCTGGGTAATGTAGTAAACAACACTTGGCAGCTTTCAGCTCGGCTCGCTGCAGCCCTTTAAGAAGCCTCTGTGGACTCTGCTCCTCCAAAACAGAGGAAACATCCGGATAAACAGCCTTCAAACAACGCTTCAAACTCCTCATGAAAGACGACACAGAAACACGCTGCGCTCACCTGCCTGCCATTACTCCTCCATCTGCTCTCTCTTTACCAACTACTCTGCGATTCCTTTAAACAAACCAAATCTCTCCCGGAGTCGTTGCCGGAGTGCAGACTGAGATATCACAAAACGATGGGTTCTCATCACTCTGGGGGTTGTATTAACAAGCACCTGGCTGAGGAGCCGTATTTATAGACCGCTTCGCTATGGAAAAGGTGGAAAAACACATCAAGTTTGATGTGCTCCCAGTTTTCATTCATTAAACATGCTTCTGTTCAATCACTATGCACAACGATTCACGTCTCAGCACGGGCTAAATTAAAGGGAGACGGCGCAGCATCTCAGGCGTAATGATCTGCGATCTGCTTCCTCCGAGGCGCGTCACTTTGAATCAGTTGTGGCATTATTTCTCATTTATTATTTTATTTTCCTTTATTACCTGACACAGATCCGCTCTAATAAATCTGTCGAAAGGAACGAGAGCAGCTACGAAACACAATAACAAACTGCAACGAGATGCCTTACAAGGACAATAAACACAAGAAGTGTGTTACTGCATGCACTGTAATTCGCATATTTGAATTATTAATAAACACAAATATCACTCTATGATGAAGTGCTTCAAACAAAGTTTGACCCTTAAACTCTGACCCTTAAATTTCAGTTCACAAGTGCTATTTATAGTGATTTTAAGTCAAGCTTATTTGAAAAACGAACGACCATTAGATGGCAACATTGTTTATCTTCAATCAGTCTCAAAAGATCTTCTATGAAAAAAAAAAAAACTATGCAGACCCAATGACGGTTTGAATGCAAATTTAGTCCAATCGACTTTTGCCTGAACTTTAAGAAATTACAAACTGACTATAAGAGTGTAAAGGCATCCTACAGCTAATGACTAGCCATGTGCCATTATGGACTGGTTCCCATAAAGCAGTAGATATAGTGTTCAATAGAAAGCAACACTGTGGCAATGGTTACAAGATCGATTCAAGCTCAGGAGGTGGAATCTGTAATATCTGTAAGGCGAGTGGAGTTAAACCACATTAAAATGCAGCAGTCATTAAGTCCCACTGAGTTTCACTATTTATGAGGCACCACCATGCTTCAGTAATTGTACACCCCGCAGAAACCTCACCCTGCTAATTCATATAGCATTAAACCATTTCTGTGCCATTGAGCAATTCCACCGACTATCACTGTATGCACCTCTTTCAGGGTGTTTCAAGAGTTTCTTGTGGAACAAGGGGGTCAGTGGAAAAGAAAATCTGTGGAAAAAAATTAAATAAAGAAATAATAATTAATACACATTTAATTAAAATAAATACATTGTAATGAGCAGGGCGAGAGAAGGCAGGCAGAGATGAGGATCTAACTGCAGTGGTTTTAATGTAAGAAACAAGTCAAAGCAAAACAAAACGAAGACTAGGGACAAGACAAGCGGAAGCGAACAACACCATTACAAGCTTAACAATATAACGAGGTAACAAGACACTTCTGGGCTGCGTTCCGGTCCACTTTTAGACACGCACTTGCGAACTTCCCTAAGCACTTCCCCTCGGGAAAATCCCTGCCGCCATTTTGAAGTGCGTTCCACTTTGTGAAGTGGACGAGGGAAGTTTAAATGGACAGAAACTCGTTACCTCGATTTTGGTCTACGTCATATGTACACTTCAGGCACCTATATGTCCCACAATGCAGTACGATTGTGACGTCACCACATATCTCGTCTAATCACCAGCACAACAAACAACTCTATGATATATTAATTATATATATTTTTTTTTATTTAAAACAACCCAAACACACCTATATACATTTGGATGCGGCATTAAAGAAATTCTTAAAGGGAAACAAAATGAAATAATAAATCAACTCCATAGCTGATTCCAAGTGATCAAGGGCTTAGGACGTCCCAATTCAGCCAATTGCAGTTTCCGCCAGCAGTGGGCACTCGTGCAGCATAAGCAATGTACATCCGAGTGAACGAGACGGAGGGAAGTTAGCGAGTGAAGGCCATGACAATTTTGGCCTGGAACGCAGCCCTTGAGGAGACAATGAAAGGGCAATCAACATTAAAAACCATAAAAGGTATATCGTCACATAACACGGATCCATGACACGTACAAAAATGGCAGACAGAGCAGGAAAAGGGAAGTTTAACCCTCTAGGCGCCACGGTCGAGTTTACTCGACAAGATGCGGCACTGAATAAAACGGCCGATTTTGTCAAATTGGGTGTCAAATTTCATTCGTCCTCCCCTCCACTGGATGGCAGACATGTCATACTTCATCCCCGAATAAAAAAACGTCATGTTTCTATAAAAAATGTTCGAGTTAGAGCGCATTGAATCTGCGACCAATAGCGGAGCTAGTGTGCGAGACGAGTGAGCCATTTTATCAGATCCTCTCCGCAATCGCGGCGACAGTATTGTGGTGGAGACTTTGTCTAATACCACTGGGTATGTTAGACGAGGTCGAAGTATTCATAGGACAGTTAGGAGGCAACGTGGAGGCAGGGTGAGGAGTCGCAATGACAATGACAGTAGTCCGAGCTGTGCACACTCGGCGCGCGCGAGGCAGATCTGGCCGTGCTGCTCGTATCATCTCACTCATGATTTGTGCCTTGCCGTGGCGAGTGAGCGTTTGAACTAAACAGGTCTTGTCTACTTGTGTTTGTATGTCATATGAATAATATATATGTGCCCCATACATGGAATCAGAGAGCCTACTGTATTTAGTATTATTCTCTACAGCAAAAGGCCAACCACTACATGCATTCGGTTTGTTTCTATCATTTATTGGTAATGATTTACACAGTTTGTTTACTACTTACTATATACCTGAGCATTCAGTATTGTGCAATATAGCATACAGAAGGTGATGGACATTTTGGGGGGAAAGAAGTGCTGCATTTTATCATTTAAACATGTGACTTTTCATGAAAATTCTATAATCCAAGATTGCCGCCACCATATGACGTCATAATATGCAAATTAGATGGGAAAATGTAATCCCTATATAAACTTTGGGTCATCCTTAATCAGAGGTGGAAAGTAACGAATTACATTTACTCGCGTTACGTAATTGAGTAGTTTTTTTGTGTACTTCTACTTTTTTAAGTAGTTTTTAAAATCTGTACTTTTACTTTTACTTAAGTATGTTTTCTTTGAAGTATTGTACTTCGCTACATTTGAAATCGTATCCGTTACTGAGTAAAAAATAATAAAAGAAAAAAAAACACACTCCGGAAACTACTGCATTGATTGAAGGGCGGGAGAACAAACGCGCAAAAAAAAGGTGACGCAGACACAGCTGAAGCTGAAACCGAAGCGCCAAGCGAATTCTGGCCAGTATGAAAATACTTTGTAGAAAAAAAGCGTGGTTGTCCTCGAGGATAGAAATCCAATTTGCACTAAATGTGGACGCAAAGTGGCTGCAAAAGGAGGATATAGGACACCATCCCTCCTGCAGATAAAGGTATGTCCCGATGTAGCTACGTGATGCAGAGGGAACCCCGGAATCTAGTCATGAAAATGAAATTTACATAACGCAGATGTCACGTAAAACACGCAAAATAATGGATGGATGAATACATGGAATGTAGAACTGTACAAAAAAATCCAATCGCGACATGGTCTGTGAATATTTAAGCTTAGCACAAAAATACTGCATGTAAATATAACCCTATTTGTTCTGCTGAGCTGCGCCGCTTTGTCTACTACATAACGTTACTCAAGTACGCGTGACATTCAGAGTCTCACAAACAATTTGAGGATATGAATACATGAACATTTCCAGAGCTGCTCTGAGAGAACGCCTAATGAGCATTTTCATAATTTTATTTGAGATAAACCATTGTCAAATACACTTTGAAACACTTTTTTACACTTTTGGTCTTCACTACAACCCGTCAAAATAAAAGTTTGGTTTTACTAGGAGAAATTAGGACAGAAATATATTACTATTATAGGCATACAATAGAAAATAGCCTACTTCTCTAAATAATAATAATAACAACAATAATAATACATTTTATTTAAACATTATTTAAAGGAATATATTTTTTGTCCATGGTTTAATTTAGTAGATCTGTTTACACAATTTTAAATTTACATTTGATTACAACCGTTTTGATAACATATTTGGATTAAATCATAAAAAGAAACATTCATTTTCTGAATAAAATACATTTCATAGGACAATATTTTTTTAAACATTTTAATAAATTATTAATGTTAAAAATAAGTTGTTAATCTAATTCATTATCAATTATCAAATTTAATTGATTAGACATGTTTTATTGAAATTTTAATAAACAAAACAAACAAATGGTTTCAAGTTTGTTATAATAATTTGTTCAACCAAAAAAAAAAATCCTGTTTTCATTAAAGGGGCACTTCACCCCTGGGAAGATGAATGTGTATTTAAAATGGGCCATTTATGTAGAAGAAGTGTGAAATTATTTTTGAATTTGGAGCTTTCTAGACTGAGAAAAGCCAGAAAATGTATTTTTGGCTTATGTGGATGAAAGACAACAACTCCCAGAATGCACTTGCTTCGCTGCCCTAGGAGCCCATGCCTACCGGTAACAGAGCGCAGTAGTTAAACAACAAGCCTAGGCTAGTGAGTCTCCGTGATGAGTCTGCCCGGGTTTTTCGAGATCGCCCATAATGTCCAGGATTCGGCTTTTGCGTTCTACAGTCGCCATTCATCATGTTTACTGTGGCGAGTAGGACGAGTGAGGGCCGGGGGAGAATGGCGCGTGTCATGTTTACATGGCGAGCAGGACGACGCTAGGGCCGCGGGAGAACGGCGCGAGGCCGGTGGCGTGATTACCGATGAGCGACACCTGTGAGACGCAAGTGACCCTTTAATTGAATCCTGAAGTGACCCTTTAATTTAACTGGCATTTTAACTGATGATAATAATAATAATAATAATACCCATAATTTAATACAGTTTATTTATTTAATAATTGATTAATACTGTAAATCGTGATATTTTCTGAGACGTTATCATACTGTGAAAATCTCATACCATTACAAGCCTACACGGGAGAGTCCCCCACCCCCGCTGTTAAAAAAGTTACTCAGTAACTTTTACTCTGAGTAAATTTTAAATGAGCTACTTTTTACTTTTACTTGAGTAGATTTTTAGACCAGTACTTTTACTTGTACTTAAGTACAATTTAATTGAAGTAGTAGTACTTTTACTTGAGTAGAATATTTTATTACTCTTTCCACCTCTGTCCTTAATATTTCTCTAATTTACAGAAAGTCTCTATCTTTTATCACTTTTAAGATATAGCCTTTTGAAATTAAGATGTCAAAATCGAACGTTTTAGGAAAAAACCTCTGGCGCCTAAAGGGTTAAAGGGGTCATATAATGGTACATGCACTTTTACAAGTTGATTGTACTGAAATGTGTGTTGGCAGTGCCTGTACACAACCATCATATAATGATAAAAATCCATCCAGTGTTTTAAAAAAAAATCTCCTTATATGTTTTCCCCTGCCTCAAATCGAGCCGCCTGACCGCGTGACGTCCCTCCCACGATTGTTGATTGACAGCAGCGTTTCAACACATCCCCGCCCTGAGTGAGCTGTCATCATAGTCCATCATTGTTGATCCGCTGGAGCAGAATGGCGTCTAAGCGATTGTGGTGTTCTGTTCTTGGGTGCAATAACAAACACAGTCATTTTGATGTTCCTAAATTCGAACCGCTGAAGACGCAGTGGCTGAGTTTGTTTTCGAAGGGAATATTCCCCACGAGCAACGTCAATGCTTTCATGTTTGCGTGAATCATTTCTCAGCAGACTGCTTTATAAACGAGGGTCAGTATAAACCTGGTTTTGCTAAGAAGCTGCTCCTGAAAAAAGAATCGGTACCAACTATTCATGTCCCTGCTGCACCTCCAGAAGAAGTGAGTGTAAAGTTTTATTAACCTTTATATTAATCTTTGCAAATCGCTTGCACGCTTCACGATGAATGCGGCTAAGGTTTACACTCAGGGTACATTACGGCATGTTTTCTATGTATGACGTTCTCAATATAATTCATAATCCCACGTTTATAATGAACAACGTGTTATGATTATTGTGTTATTACAAACTGTGTACGCACGCAGGTGTTAAAGTTAACGTGGTAACACTAGACTAAGCTTGCTTTTGTAGATGGTTTATAACGGTGTCTGTTACTGATTAAGAAGTAATGTCAAAAAATCAAATTGATACGGTTGCACAGATGTGTCCTCAGAGACTCCCGCTGCCATTCTTTCTGAAAAAATACCCTCAACTGTTGTCAAGGCAACACTCCACGTGTGTTGTGTCGGGGTGAGAAAAGCTCATTGTAGACTTGGAATTAAGCCTTTTCCCCGTTGCTATTTGATTCACGGGACCGGACACCAGTTATCTTGCCAAGAAAAATCTTTATTCTAATATGTCAGGAGAGAAACTTTTAGAACATGTTGTATTCATGCCAGGTCTATGCGTTTCCTTGTTTCTCCGAGTCAGTATAGTAAGATTGAGCTTATATACATCACAGAGAGACTTTCGACTGCATTGTAAGGTAACAAAACATGTTGCTTATGTTAAAGATGGAACTTATATGTCATACATACACATGGTACATTTGCATCAATAGAAACATCTATGCTAAGTGAACATGTTACACTGCACACATACCTCTAAGCAAAATATAGCTTCCCTCTGTCTGACATGTGTTCCTCACATAGATCCATGCTATCTATAGTCTCTTCATGCATTCAAACACATGCATTAAAAACTCCACAAGATAATACAACTGATCATGATTATGAATATTAATAAGGAATAATAATACAGATACATAATATTAAATAATGAAAATTAAAAGATGACATTTTAGTCTTCACTCATTATCATTTAAAGACACATGCACTGAAATGGCGTGCTGAAAACAGAGCTGTTTTGACCAGGTAAAATTAGTGTTTTCTTACAATACTAATGAGAATTTTTAATTAAAGTATATTACAAACTTTTCATTTAGACCCTAAAGAATCATATTAACTTGTATAAAAATGGCATTATATGACCCCTTTAACAAGTCCAAGACATACGACATAACTAATAAAAATATTTAAATAAATAAATAAATAAATACATAAATAGAATAGTATGTAGGCCTACTGCAGATAAAAAATGTAATATATTACAATATGAGTTTTTATACGTGAACATATAAAGATCCCTTTGGAAATTTAGGATGGGGTTCCCTTCCCTCACACAAGGATTATCATATTTGGGATCATGTTTGTTGTATCTAAATGATTCCAAACCCCTGATGTTGAGCAGTGTTTCATCTGCCCTAACCTAGACAGATTTATCATGATGAGATTAAAATATTTTTTTTTATGTTCCATTAACATATGTCGTGAGTCCACCAAGACCGAAAGATTGTGATGGATCTACTCCTAAATCTAGTGAGTTACCCATGTAGAGTAATAGAAGCTCTCCCATAGTGCACTGAAACATTAACTATATAATGCTGAAAAGCAGTGATAAATACACTTTTTAATCTAATTAAAAATTATCTATTTAACCTAATACTTAGGATGTTGTGCCACGTTTTTTTTTATAGCAAAATAACATGCCCACATCAAATTCTATTGAAATCAATAGTCTTTTGTGTATTTTATGTGCTATTTGTATAGCACACTGAGTTGCTGCCAATGCAAAACGTCACTTATGAGGTTCCATTTCAGTTAGAATGCCGCCTTAGAAGACAGCTGTTAATGTAGGCAGCGGACAGCTCACTAGGTTTTCGAAAAGAGTCCACGTGGCTTCTTAAACAACTTCCAAACAGCCACTTAACTGGAAAAAGGGGTAAAAACAAAGTGAGTAAAGGAGTGACAGAGTGATGGGGATAGAAAGAGCAGCAGGCATCCGTTACTACGGGAAAAAGTTTAGATTTCTGCACTTTCAGCCACCACACAGCAAACCATTCTCAGCCTTTGGTCTAAATGAGCAAATATCACTATTTTCTTTATTCACATAGTCTACCATTCATTTAGTTGTCTATTTTTATAGTATGCCACCACTGCAAATGACTTTACTGAGTTGGCAAGATTCAGTCCAGGCCAGATGCACCAGAACTGCAACAATAGAAAAACTGAGATACATTTTTTTGGCGCTAACTAAACTCCACATTTGGAGGAGAAATACTTTTCTTTTTTTTAAATCCAATTTGTCTGAAATAGTCATTGTGAAGGGATTACTCGTGCTTTTAGCTGAATACTAAATAAGCATTAAAAGGATAGTTTTGCCATCATTTACTCACCCTCAAGTTTTAACAAACCTGTATGAGTTTCTTTGTTCTGTTGAACACAAAAGAAGGTATTTTGATGAATGTTGGTAACCAGACAGTTGACAGTAGCCATTGACTTCCATTGTAGAAGTAACAATACTATGGAAGTCAATGGCTACCGTCAACTGTCTGGTTACCAACATTCTTCAAAATATCTTCTTTTTTGTTCAACAGAACAAAGAAACTCATACAGGTTTGCAGAGCCGGACAGTTACGGAGTACATTTACTTGAGTACAGTACTTGAGTACAATTTTGAGGGATCTGTACTTTACTCGAGTATCATTTTTGGGGAGTACTCATGACTTTACTCAAGTACATTTGAGAGGCAAATATTGTACTCTTTACTCCACTACATTTCTATCCATAACCGTGAGTACCCGAGTAAAAAAAAAAAAAAGGAAAAAAAAAAGAATAATCTCGGAAACCCTCAATTTGTTGTTTCCCTCTCAAACGTGATTGGATTGTGCAGGCACCACTGATTGGGACAGCCTATCAGCAATCACCTTCAGCTTTCCGCCAAAGTCAACTCCATGGTCAGATTTTATATTACACATTAATGTAAGCTAAGCATTTGCTGTGATGTTCTTGAGTATGCGGTGTGTTTAACACAGTCAGGTTCAAATGTGGCAGTGGCGTAGCCACGAGGGATTTCTGATTGCTTAAAAAAAAAAAAAAAACTTACGGAGGCAAAATATATTTTTACTGATTATGTGAATTACACTGCGCAAACCAAAGTAGGCTACTACCCAGCGAATGAAGAAGGGTTGGCGCTCAGTCTCCACAGTACATAAAATATTCATTTTGTTTTATTTTATTTTTCGTGTTCGCATTAGGAAAAAACAATGTTATGGATGTGTTCTCTGTTACGGACGCAAGCGCTCTGAAAGCGGCATAAAAGATGCTTTAAAACTTTCACAGAGACATCAAACAGAAAACACAAAACCTTTCTTTAACCTGAATTTCGTTTTGCATTAATTGTATCTTAATTTTAATCAATGTTTCATCAACCAATTGCCTGGGTTTAATAAATAAGAAGTAAATATAGCAGACGATAGATAAGAAACGGAGGCGCCGGCGCGTGAACTGGAGCTCGTCTCATAATGAACCGAAACTCAGAGTAAGATTATACTCGCCTCACAGACATGTCTTTTAAACAGAACAATTCAAAACGAAAGAAAACAGACGACAGACTGCTCTCTGCTTATGTCATCCGTATGAAATGTGCATTTCTCTCTGGCGCGTTCACTACTGAAGATCGCGAGTCGGCATCGTCAACTTCATCTGGCCGACACTGACAAAGAAAACTCTTGTTTATTAACAAGTGTTTATTAATAAACAATTAAAATATCTCCTTGCTATATTTTACATATTCATAATCATTCCTTTTGCCGGTTCTTTGTGACAGCTTTTAGGTGCTTTATTGGCAGCGCCACCCTTACATGTGATGTGTGTGTGTGTGTGTGTGTGTGTGTGTGTGTGTGTGTTGTCCCCATATTTAAAGATGGGACCCCCCAAAAATTAAATTACATTAAATAAAGCAACATGGTAAAAAGATGAAAATGACTTGCTTTTACTTTCAATTCCTTTTAAATTCTCCAAGGTATTAACATTATCATTTTTCATAACTCCATGTAGGACGTTTCTGTGCATAAATGTAAGCACTGTGGCAGTAGACTAGTAATGCAATATTTAGAAAATCTACTCTTGTACTCTTGATACTCAAGTACTTTTAAAAACAAGTACTTTAGTACTTTTACTTAAGTAGACATCTGAATGTAGTACTTTTACTTGTACTTGAGTAAAATTTAGCAAGGGGTATCTGTACTTTTACTCAAGTAACAAAGCTCTGTACTCTGTCCGCCTCTGCAGGTTTGTTAAAACTTGAGGGTGAGTAAATCATGACAGAGTTTTAATTTTTGGGAGAACTATCCCGCATTATATGTAGATGGGCTATAAGAACTGCAAAAGTGGGGCTTTTAAAAACACTCTCAGCAAAAGGTGTCTGGTTTTTCTGGCGATGTCGCTGAGACAACATCTGTTAAGAGCAACAACAGAAGCGTTCATCTCCCATACGAGTCTTTTTAGATTCATTACCTTCCATGTGCAAATCCCTTTGTTGAAATTAGACACCCTCATGCTTCATTGGCTTTTTCTGCTAATGAATATTCATGAAATTCAATATTAAACCTTTCCTACTGATTTGAACACTTATTCTGGAATTAAATTAAAGGTCTTAATGGTCAAAGACCAATTTGAGAAATAATAGTGCTCAGACTTTTACCACACTGGCCGCTGTGGCCTGTTCTTATATTCCAGTTTTAAGTTTAATCTGTGATATTATGTTGATTAGCTCACAAAATAATTTAGATTCATCTTTTTTTTTTTAAAGAAGTAGAAGCAAAAATCGAGATTACAGTCAGGCAGTTACAATGAAAGTAATGGAGCAAATTTTGGGGGGATTTAAAAACAGAAATGTAGCCTAATTTTATAAAAACGCGCACAATAACTTTTCTGTTAAGATGTGTGCATTATTTGAACTGCAAAACTGTTTAAATCATAATTTTTACAGTTAGTTTATGGCTTTTGTGTTTACAGCACTGCATTCACGTGTCAAAGTTGTAGGCTTGGGCGGTAATACGGTAATATCGTATACCGCGGGATCTAAAAATAGCAACGGTATCAGTTTCAATATCGTCATACCGTCATAAAAAAAAAATCCAATGCACTTATATAGGAGAAAAGGATTAAATATTAAATATAATTTATTTAATGGCTAAAAATGCTTATTTGTGGTTGTCATCACGTGACAGTCTGGAGGAGAAAGAGTGGGGGAGAGAGGGGGAAAGATGGCAAGTTGCGCAACGAGTGACCTGGTCTCGAAGAAGAACACGACTTCTGCAGTTTGGCAGGGATGGGCATTTCAAGCTAAAATAATATTTGAAGATCACCTGGTATTATTTAATTATTATTCGAAAATAGCACCCCTCCACCATATGCACGCACACATGCATGTAGGCTACACAGCTATACAGCGTAGCGGTGTGACACTTAAATAGGCTATAAGTAAAAAAAAAAAAAAAAAAACTCATTTCTTTTCATATTTATGTTTAATAATATAATGTTGTTATTTTTTTTATTTCATCTATGTTGATTATATGAAAAGGAAACTGCATGAGATGAATAAGATAGGATCATAAGATGCCCAATATCGGAAAACATTTGGAATGGGTCAGACATGATTTTTGACCACTTATTACGTTTTGTTTTGTAGAAAGCCTTTCTTTAAAGTGAATTTCGTTTCGCATAAATTGTATCTTCATTTTAATCAATGTTTCATCAACGAATTGCCTGGATTAATAAATAAGAAGGATATATATTAGACAATATAAGCCGGCGCGTGAACTGGAGCGCGTCTCCTAAAATAAACGAAACTCAGCGTATAAGATAGATGCCTTAAATATCTGAGAAGTGTATATATATAGAAAGCTTGAAATGTCTACTTTTAAACAAAACAATTAAAAACTAAAAGAAATGGCCTGCTCTCTGTAGGCTAATTCATATGAAGTGTGCATTTCTCTCTATGCGCGTTCACTACTGCGAAGATGCGAGCAGCCACTGACATAGAAAGTTTTTTATTAATAAACAATTCAAATGTTTCATGCATAATAATTACTTTTGCCGGTTCTTTGTGGCAAGCTTTATGTGTGCTTTGAGATGCAGAATAGGCAATATATTACGAAAACGCTCATTATGGTTTAGCATTCTCTCCTATATATATTTAAGTAATTTAATAAAAAAATATGTGATTAGACTAATGGCTTAAATCAACTACTACTAGTCAACTAGAAAAAAATTTGTTTAAGTCATGCACGGGCAGCCCTACTTCACATGTTTTCTAACCAGCATGTCACTGCGGGCATTCTGAGCGCGCGACGCTGAGTGGACTGAGCGAGCGGCGCGTGATCTTCAGAAATGCGCTCTCTGCTCTGGAGGAAATATTACCACTCCGCTCACATGCTCTTTTGTGAGACAATGTGCATCTTCTCCTGTTGTCTGAGAGTTGATTGACAGCTTTTAGATGCATTATTGGCATCGCCACCCTCTGGTTGAACGTGTCACCACCGCATCAGAACGGAAAACATGGGGATTTTTTATAGACAATAATCCCACAACCTATTCCATATTCTATAATAAAATCAAATAATTGAATATTCGAAAATTGTGACTCATCCCTGCACAAACCAACAGTTTGGTGATGCCTTCTGAGCCTTATGTCATAATTTTTAATTAGTCACGCGGTAATACCGTATACCGCGGTAAAATAGGGAGGAGGTTTGACGGTATCAAAATTTGGATACCGCCCAAGCCTATAAAGTTGTAAAAAAAAACATTGGTATGCAATGTTTTCACAATTCAACAAATTAAGTGGGTTAGATTGGCCCCCATTCATTTCCATTGGAAGTACTTCATTGCAACCCAGATTGAGAGGCAACCAGAAATTGTTCTTTGTGGAAATCAAATGCTGTTGATTGAGCTTAACTTGTACTGAACCCGGAATACTCCTTCAAGCATCCAATTACAAAATATCATCTTCCTCTCCTCTTTAGGCAAGCAAAATAATACAGCATTTAGCAAAAATCTGCATAAATAGAATTCAATTACATTAAGTGATCGTACATGAACAAGTACACATGGGATGTTCAGTAGCTGATGAACGGTGGGAAGGTGCCCATAAGAGATTCAGTCAAGTAAAACTACTGCAGCCTGACAGTAAGTCTAGCACCATTCTCACCAGACACAATGTGATGTTCCTTTTCAAAAAGTGAAAAGGAATCCCGAAAAAGCTAAAGATTTTTCAGGATTAACATACAATTTAGAGCTAAAGCCTTTATTTCAAAATGTTTCATCGACTGCAGGCCAATGAGGTGTCCCTGCGTGCACATTATTATTTAATCGTATCTTAATGACAAAGTTGAGGCAATATATTGAAAGCTAGGATCAGGGTACCAGGCCTGCTTTTGTGCTATGAGCATGCTATAAGAGCTATGTTCGTATTTGGAAAAAAGTAAAAAAAAAGAAAGAAACCTTTTGTCTTTGAAAGCTTTTGTGTGAGAAGTAAAGAACTTGACTGCATGCTATGAGAGCTGGGTGTCGAGTGGCTGGTGGTCCAAATACACTACCTCCAATTTTCATACTATTTAAAAAAAGCTATTCTTCAACCCAAAAAGATGCAATTTCACCCTCAGTAGTAAGATATTTTGAGTTCAGCTGGATATGCCAACCACTTCATTTAAGATACCAATTACAGGGTATTCTGCTATGCGCTTGTGCAGGCTGTCTTAGTTTTTCTCTTTTCCAAATTCTGACAGCCAATTTTAGTTGGCTTCATATTATTTCCAGCTATATTTTATATTCTGCACTCTGAATTCACAAAGCAGGCAACATTTGTCATGTCACAAATTAAGCCGAAAGCAGTTTGTCTTGACTGTACTGAATGTATTCACCACCAAAGCTTAATGTACTTCAAAAGGTGAAATAATTATTCAATAGATGAAATAAATAAATCAACTTCATCAAAAGACTTTCACACAGTCACAGGAGGAATCTTCCAAAACCTCCATTAAGTTAATATACCTAAGTCAGAATTTAATCCACTTAAACATGGAGTAATTAGCCTGAATAATTAAAATGATTAATAAATAATTGAAACGGCCCCTCAAAAATAATTTTCTGACAGAATCTTAATTGGAGAGGAGAACAAGCCGTCGGAGAGTTTCCACATTGGTTTTCTTGCCTAATAGGTGTGTAACGATACACATATTATATATATATATATATATATACACACACATATATATATATATAAAACTAGTTCACTCATTTGTTAGGGTTATGAGAATCCGTTTTTGTTTGGCTAATTAAGATTTTCAAATGTGTCCAAAATATATGCACTAAGTATTAAATTCAAAGTGCATTCTTGTTCGCAACCCATTTCACTTCAGTTATGTGAAAAATAGGGGTGGGGCTTGATTTTATCTATTTAAAACTTGGATGGACTGAATGTGAGTTTGCTAAAACAATGACTAATAATTAGCCATTAGGTTGTTGGCCAACATTATCCAATAGGTTGTGTGGTGATAAAAATCCAAACATAAGTTATTTTAGAGGAAGAGTCACTTATTCAATTTAAATTCAAACTCAAGAAGAACATTTTGATAACAAGCAAAGATTAACCGTTCACAATAAGGAACATGAAAGAAAAAAAGTAAATAGGGTCAACGTTGATTTAACATTGAGTATGTTTACATGCACATTCTTAACCTGATTATGCTTAATAAGCCAAATTGCACATGGTTATGTAAACGCATTAACCTGCTTACTTCTTTATCGGAGTAAGGTCATAAATGGCTTAAGCATATACCGATCAACAAAGCTAGATTTTTGCCCCATACCCTGATTTCTCCTAGTATTTAAACGCATTAACCTGAGTTCTTTCGGCTTATGAACTGCGCTTGTTTGATATGTGAGAGAAAAGCCTCCTTACATGTGGATTTAGATCACACACACAAAAAAAAGAAAATTTAGGCTTTTATTGACATATAATCATTCCTCGGCGGACATAAACAGAAGCTCAACCGAACCTGCTTGACATGGAAGAACAAACCGGGTTCTTGTGGAAGCTCATTCGTTCTGCGTAACACACGAGATCGAAGCTTATTAGTTATCCCACATCAAGCAAGCATGCTTGAGCTTCCGTTTACCACAACTGATGTGTGCGTTGATGAGTGATCGGATGTGAATAAAAGCCTAAATTAAATCTGTTAATTTGGACTAAACCGCTCAATTCATTTGGATTAGTTTTAATGAACTTTTTGATGCTTCAAAGTTGTAGTTGCGTAATTTGTCAATGGAGGGACAGAAATTGCTCAGATTTCATAAAAAATATCTTCATTTGCACAAACAGAATTTTCAGACTCTTTCTTGACCCAAGTAAATATAAAAATGCGTTCTCATCTCATGCAGCCGAAGTAGAAGTGGTTCAATCAAAATTCTGCATGTGTAACTGCATGAGAGGACAATATATGAGTCTGTAAGTTTTCCACTGGAATACTCTTCAGTTTTTAATGATTTATTTAACATCATAACTGACATAACATGTGGAATTCTAGTCAGATTCACCTTCAGCCTTTTCTTTTCAATGTACCGCTTAGTTTCAAAATTGTTCAGCGCCTTGGTTAAAGGCGCTATACAAATATCAATAAATCAAAATAAGCTGATTTTTGGGAGTTATCAGCATATCGATGTGCATGTAAACAAGCTCACTGACTTTAAAAAGGCAGAGAAGATAAAACAGAGAGCATCCATTTGATTGAACAGCTGTAGATAAGTGAGATCATTTCTTTTATCACAATGCCAACTCAGCTTTGACCTTCTGCAGTAATACAGACCGCTTCTCTATTAAAGTCTGATTATATTACCTGTAGCCAAAGGAGCTGCTAACACAAGCACCTTTGAGCTGACCTGAGATAAAATTTATAGTGGGACTTCACCTCACACAGAGTCTGAGGAGTGAGATGGATTTTTCACATCTCAGCGCTCTCTGTAGGTTCTTGGCATCATCTGACTAACTCTTGTGCCATCCTAATTACAGATGACTGCTGGGCAATAGCCAACACATGATTTACACTAGCATGATAATTAATGTGGCTTTATGCTGCCTGCTTGAGTACTCAATACTGCTCCACACACAAATAAACATGCATTCAGTCCAAATACTGGCTTTTTTTAAGGGATACATGAATGGATACATACTCTCTAGTTCAAAATGCTTACAAATTCTCAATGCTAACAAATTCTCAATTCTCAATACAGATACTGTATCACAAAGCACAAAATCATAACCATATTCACTTCAAAGTACTTCAAAGACCACAATGGTAAAATACTGGTACCTTTTGGTCCTTTTTTAAATATATTTGCTTTGTGAGTGTCTAAAAAGGGTGGGAAGAGAGAGAAGTGGGGATTGTACATACCTTTAATCCGTAAACTCTCTGAGATCCCATCCTGCTGGAACAAGAACACAGAGAAAAACAAAACTTACAATCCATTCACAGTAAAGAATGTCATTTGAGTCCCGATCACAGACATCCACACACTTGATATTTAATGTTTTACACACCCCACATACATCTGATTCCTGTTACATAAAATTTCATTATAAAAATGTGACTTTATTTAATATCGACTGCTGCTCCTTTCTTTCTTTAAAAGTATGTTATACATAATTCCCATGGCATATTTCCATAGAAAGCCTAATATTCTTTTAAAATGTTGGTGCCTGAAGTATTTGTCAGTATGAGTTAAATGATTCATTTATTCAGACCAGCCAGGGTACGGCAGTCTCTCAACGAGTCTATTTCTAAAGGTTAAAGAATGCCATATTCCACCGTTAGAGACAAATGGGAAATGCTAATGTAAGCTATCATTTTGCTTCTAAGGAAGACATACAACAGTGTAATAAGATGAAAAAGAAAAGAAAAGGGGTATCAAAATTCTAAACCAGAAGCTTTAGCCGACCCAAAATTAAAACTTGGTCATCATTTACTCCATTTCATTTTCTTGTAAAATACAACATGAGATTAAAATATACAAGCTGTTCCTTTCAATACAATGACAGTTGGTGTGCATATAAAGTATTTTATACTGCCACTAACATCGTGTCTACATCGGACGCGACCGTTGTTGCTCACGTTGCGCTGCAACAGCTAAAGGTTGTCTACACTGGACGCGACAAATTTGTCCTTCATGTCAGTACGTCATACACAGAACGAGGCATTCTGTCGAAGATTGTCGCGCCGCATCCAGTGTAGACAGAATCACTGTTTATATTAAGTTTTATTGTTTTTGTGTTTCGGGAATAAATAGTGAACTATTGCTTCATGAATTACAGTGTGCGAGTATGTATGAGGAAAAATGGTGACTACATAAACTTTTGTTGTATAGTCGAGCATTAAAATCAGTAATCAGTAAATATATCAGTAATCGGTCTCGATATAAATAGATCAACGAGATGAGTTGGATATCTAGAGGGATTATTCATATAAGATGGATAATTGGTGAGGATTTTCATTTCAAATGATTACCATGAGGAAGCTTTCTCACTGTTTTCCAAGCACTTTGGAGCCATTTGTCCAATCTGTCCAAAATGAAACATGTTGCTAGCCCCTCCCATTCCTGTGCCAGTCACAAAGACAGTTTCACAACAGCACCTTCTTAACTCGAGCATAAACACCTTCGGCTACGCACTTATAATGGTGTACTTGAATGGTTCCTGTCCCCAACACTTCTCTCCAGATTTGTCTCTTTTATTTACCATTTTATTTCTGACTTTGCAGTTCTTATTTAAAATGAAAGTATACAGTGGTTATTTCTTGATTCAATGTATCGAGGAAGAAGTATAATTGCCCTGAACTGTTATTCATTTCATGTTATCTTAAAAGTCACATTCCCGTAATAGTCGAGAGAGCATTTAGCTCACGGTAACAGCTCATTCATTCCGCTGTGACTCTCTGAAGACTTTTGAGGCTTGGTGAATAGATTACCTTCCTGGAATCAATTGTACATCAATTACGCAACTGAACTACAGAAATGAAATCACAGCTATAATAAGATCCTACAAGACCCCGCCCTACTTGCTTTATCTTACGTGTGCTCCATCTGTCACTCAAAAATCTCGTTTTTTGATTGGTCTAAATGTGGGGTGGGGCCAAATTTGGGCCATAATCTGAGTGGAGGTAGAGGAAGGATGGGGCTACTGTGAATTAAACCTTTGGCTTTGACAGGAGATTGGCTTTTGCAGAGCAGGACAAAGCTTCATACTATAAGCTGAATTACTCATGATGATTGAAGCAGGCCGAGTTGAGGGAAAGCTAATGGGGTCACCGCTTATCTCTGTGCCCGTGCCAGAAAAAACAGGCTCAACCCTGCAGCCCTCGTCCAACACCCCCCCCCCCCCCCATTTGAAACGCTACATCAGTTGCCTTACCCTAGCCAGCAATCTTTATGATTTCATATTACTGAAAAACTCCACTCATAGGACACAATATGACCCTTGATATAAGATTCATATATAACATAACCGCTAAACATAATTATAATTACTAATATTGTTTCTGGTTTGTGCCATCAAATACATTCTTATCTGAGACTGGAGTTTGTTTGTTTGTTTGTTTTGCACTTAATGGATTTTCCACACACTGTGGTCTGATAAGGAAGTTATTGTGAGAAAAATGGCAACTACGTGTTCCCACAGTTCCCACATTTCAACTATGTATGCCTTCTGATATATATGAGAGCATTAGCAATTAATAGTGAAAGAGAAGAGCGAAGGGCATCTTCATTCATAATATCCAGCTTTATTAAATGCATGTCATAAGAGGGTTGTGAGCATTAGCAAACAACACTGATACTTGAGTGGAGTGGGATATTCAAGGTTACCTTCAGATAATTAATGACAGTGTCATAAGGTTAAATGTGCACTTCAAACACATTTATAACTACAACAGTAGTATTGATCTTCCACTTTTATTAGTGGGTCACATTAAGACATGTGGTTCATGTTTAATGTCAATTGCTCCTCACTGCTCATAATAATAATAATAATAATAATAATTTATTATTATTAATAATAGTAGTAGTACTAGTAGTAGTATCCTAATATCTCAGATACCCAAAATATTAAATAATAATAATATCATCATCAACATCTTCTTCTTACTATCTCAATTTCTGCAAAACAAATGTAAAGCCTGTTAACTCCTGTTCTTTTCCTCCAAGTCATTGTAAATATAAACCAGACTTAAATTGCACTCCACATAAGATAATTAATTGAACTGGCTGACATGATATCGATGCTCTAGAATCAGTTCCTTACAAGAAATACAAATTCACAGGAAGCTCTTCCTCTATGAAACGCTGCATATCTGCCTATGCCATCTGTCAAATTCTAATGAAATAATATTTAATACCAAACCTCACGCATAAATTTAATATTTTGATAGCATGACAATACTAAAAGCTGTTTGAAACGGTAACACATGAGAAATTTTCTAAAAGCTTGGGTGTGTTTTTACTCTCAGGCTGTTTTTTTCCACATTTGGTTGTGAAAAATCTCAAATCATCAAATCTCACAATTTGCTTGGTTCTTTCCACATTGTACATTGACAGTGGCTTGACTGCATCATCTCTAACAGTAATTCCCTAATGGCAGCTGTTTACTGTAGGTAATGACTCAGCAGGAGAAGAGACCAGTTTCTACGTGTTATTGAAGTACTTGTCCCTTTAGATATACCAGCAAAACTTAACACGCACACAACACCCCTTCAGTTTGTCTGTTTGTCAGCTGCAGACGTATTGCAAGAGATGAAAATAATGAAAGATCATTTCTTTGAAGACAAGAAGCTATGAGAAATGCATTATAGTGTAATAATGAGTGTGACAGGGAGCATGCAAAGATGTCAAATTTACATAATCAATAACGATGTATTTACTCAATTTACTCCAGACCACATTTCCAAGCAGAGCTCTCTCGTGTCAAACGTCGAACAGACTTTGTACCAAAGGTTTAGTATGAAAACACCCCAAGAGTTTCAGGTAACTGTAAATGTCTTAAAGGGACAATTTGTGTGACCTCCCTGCCCAAATGTTTATTGTTGATATAAAAGGAAAGTGTTCCCACGAGTCCCTGTTCTGTAAGTCAGTGCCCTCCCTCAGTCGGAGTTTAATTGATCTGTTACATAATATGAACGTTTGCTCATGGAGGTGATGAAGTAAAAAGAGAAGAGGGAACCAGTGGAGCTTGTTAGTGCTGCATTACACCTCAATTGCTGGTATCTGACTGTGTGTGTCCACAAAGCTCGCTGCAACAGCCAGTCAATAAACATTCAATTACACAATCACGCTGTGCTGTTTCATCATGATGTCAGCGCAGCAGGAGTTTTCGCCTGCAGTTCGAAATGTCCAGTGGCATAGATCCAACACTTTTTAGTTTGAATATTATTATGCATATCTGATATTTGGTTCACGAGCAAAACAACAATAATGAATCGTCATGTGACAATAATCAAACCAGAAGCGCTCGATGCCATGCGGATTTCCATAGTAATTAGCATCGTAACCGGCCACACAGGAGTCTCCTCTTGTAAAGGGATGGCTAATGAAATAGGAAAGATCGATACCTTGTGACGGAATCTGACGAGAGGTCGATACGCCAGCGGGCTAAATCCTTCTTTGCCTGGACGTGCCTCTGCGATCAGCGCTGCCCCCCAGAGCAGGACAGCTGCCCACCATCTTTTGGAGCTTCTCATAACCCTCCTGTAATAAAACAAAAGACATGAATACACAAATGAACAACGAACTGTCTAGGTTAAGTCAAGCGGAGCATTTGAAGCCTTTTGAAACAAACAATGCATCACAGCTCAGCTAATTAGAGCAGACAAAGGAGGATGCCAATCTACTGTGGGTTTAAAACTAATGCTTTCAATAAGAAGCCCACACTCAATGGCAAGATTAAATCTACTTTGAATCAATTAAGGAATAATGAGCACCATGAGGAAATAAAGATAAAGCTAAGAAATAGGATCCATATATTTCCGTGATGACGGAGAGTATATTAGATTGCAGTTGTTTTTAAGTCAGGCAGGCAAACATATAGAGGTAACATTTAGATTAAGACGTGATATGGAACATTTTCATCATGTCTTAAATCAGGGGTTTTAAAAAAAGGGGTCTGGAGACCCCCAGTGTGTCTGTGTAAAAGTTTAGAGGGTAAAAAAAAAAAAAGATTAAACTAACTAACTAACTATAGTATACCGCTTTACATAAATATAAATTTGTTAAAATAAACAAAATGATAAAAATGATTAATATAAGAACATTCAAAATAATGAAAATGTATTAAAAACAAATGAATAAATAATAAAAATAGATTTAAATAAATAAATAAATAAATAAAATGATTAAAATAAAGAAATTAATAAATAATACAAATTTATTAAATAAAGAAATTGATTAAAATTAAGAAATTAAAAAAAAGAAATCCAAAAAGAAATCAATCCATCTGACAGAGTTCAGTACTAAAGTAGAAAAAAACTAATAATGCAATGAAATAGAAACTGTTATTATTGTTCCCCCTGTTTACAATGAGCATTTTTTACAGTTGAGAATGTGGGGTTCAGTGGCATCTAAAAGACTGAAAACCCCTTCCCATGTGACAAAATAATAAGGCATCTAAAAATATATTTGAAGTCACTAAACACAAATGTGCCACTTTTGCACACAGTATTTCAATGCAAAAAAGAAAGAGTGTTTCTGTCAGAGAAAGCAGAAAGTCAGCTCATAAACATAACAGAAATATATATAGAAAAATAAATAAAACAAATAAAAATGAATAAATATGGATGAGAGTACTAAGCAATGGGGACCAGAGCAGTTTTGTTATGGGTTCAAATGAGTTGGATGTACTCCGAGGCCCCCCTCGTCACAGGTCCCGGGACGATTACTGTGTGAGAGAGTTCAGGGATTTGGAATCGAAACAATAGTTTAGAATGACATGGCATTGCTTTTCAGAACTAAGCAATTCAGAAGAGATCTGTCCAAACACCATCCACATTTTACATGATCGGTTTGAAGTCAGGCACATGACTGGCCCAGAAAATGAGCAAGCGCTCTCGATGCAAACCTGTGCTACCCATCTGTGCTTTTATTTCAATCTCGCCATGCATGACTGTCATATTTCAGGCTGCCTGTATGCCAAGAAGAGAGGGAGCATTAAGAAGGAAGATTGAAAGCTGTGCAACCACCTATAGGGACAGTCATCATAACTTTATCAGGTGGCCATAAATCGTCTACGCCACATCCATGCCAAGTGTCTTGGCTTTGACTTTCAAATGAGGGCTGTCTATCACTCACAATGTTCACAATAGATCATCATGTGACAGTCTCCCAGCAGGCAGAGTGATGCGATTGTCTCCTACTGCATCTAAACTGTACCTGCAGTGATTGTTTACTGATCAGTACTGCCATGTATTCAGAGCATGATCTTCTGAACCATTCTCTTTCCGTCTCTCGGTACACCCCCATGCTCGAGTAGACTAGTGTACCGTTATAATGCTGTGTTGGTAACACTGGCATTGCAGACATTTGTAATCTTTGTAGTAACAATTTATGCCACCCTATAAAGTATTTAATTCATCCAATGGTCATCCAAAACTGAACATAACAGATTGGTTGCCAAAGTGGCTCATCGACTGCAACAATGACTAAATGAAATTAGAGTTTTTTTTTACAAAATTAACAGCTATTTTTGAAGCGAAAATAAAATATAAAATAAGTGTTAAATATAAAATAAGTGTAAGAATAATAATAATAATAATAATAAAGTTAAATAAAAAAATAAAAAAATAATAAAATAAATTAAATTAAATTAGCTGCTGTGTATAGTGTGAAGCTTTTTGGCCAGAAATCAATGTGAAAAAAAAAAGGTCTGGCTATAAAAGACAAGCTTAAAGGCACACTGTGGAACTTTTCAACCTTTATAATATATTACCAAAACCCATTGAGATGGTACATCGACTTACAATAGGTTGAATGACACGTCTGCCGAAGCCTGAAGGTGTCTGTATCGCTTTTACTAGCACTATGTAACTTCGGGTTTCGGGTAGGAACCCGAGCACAAAAAGAACTACAAAATTCGACCGCTTTACGGCATACGTCACTTCCCCCACCACCCCAACTTCCTCATATTCTAACGTGAGAGCTCAACTCGCGTTTGATTGCCGGCGTCTGTATGTTGTCGTCATGACTGAATCAACAGCTACTCGGAAGAAAGCGAAGAAAGCAAAGATTTTGTCAGAGGAGACCAAAAAAAGAAAAAGGGAGAGTTTAAAATAAACATCGGCATAAAAGTGTATATATAATGTAATATTTACTGCGAATTCGTGTAACAAAACTGATATAAGTCACAACATACTGCCGTATACAAATGTAAATGTTTTTTTTTTCCTTTCAGCTCATATGTTTGTATTTGTGTAAAAGGAAAAACAAACTGAAGACTACAAAAACGGAAATATGTAGTGAGTTATATCAGTTTTGTTACACGATTTCCCGACTACTCGATTTCATCTCCAACCCATTGCAAAGAGATCCTGAAGACGTTAATTGTTTGCTTCAGGTGTGTTTGATTAGGGTTGGAGATGAACTGTGCAGGACAGACGATCGGCAGGAGCAGGATTGGGCAACCCTTGTCAATGCGACTTACCTCAGACATTGTTTTCTGCGTATGCTACTTTTATTCAATTTGTTTTCTTTATAGGATTTATATTATTAATCTTATATTTATATTATTATTTTGGTCAGTAGTGAATCGATTAACTTTCTCCAACATACAAATCAAATGCCGTCTGCACACACATAAAGACACGGGAGGTTGACCGGTTGACTGTTTGTTGACTTTTGCGACAATGCTGCGGCGCTTGTGGCCTCTAGGGGCACTAGACGTGAAAATTACAGGTCGAGCGCACCCTAGTGGCCAAAAATTCCACAGTGTGCCTTTAAAGGGTTAGTTCGCCCATTTAAGACATGAAGTTGTATGCAATCCTTACCAGCACTATAGTGCATACACACTGACCCACTCTGTTGTCACCTCCCTGGTCAGAGTTCTGGCCGCTGGAAGTTTTTTCAATAAAGTACTCTCGGTTATTTTCCGGGGCCACAAAACTGTGCGTTTTTACGTGAAAAAATGATTTGCGTTTCAAAGCTTGATTAATTTACCACACAAAAAACACGCCGGTCAAAATTCATACCTCAGTTTTAATCGGCACTACTCAACGCCAACAGTGCGCACGTTCCGATCAGCTGTCCCATAGTTTTACACAAATGATTGACAACGACGTAAAAAGTATTAAATTAACAATGGTGCGAACTTGTAAATTCCCAGGCTGTGACCACAAGGATGTGCCGGGATCAAAGTTCAGATTCCATCGTTTTCCTGTTTCGAATGTAACTATGAGACAGCTTTGGCTGGTTGCCATCGGCTACTCTGCGGGAGCTAAAATATCCAGAATAAAGGATTTTCGTGTGTGTAGTGCTCACTTCAGCGAAGACGATTACATCCCCAACCAAGGAGGAAAAGGAAAATTAAAGAGTTTTGCTGTACCAGTACCACGGGTAAGCTCTATGTACTAACTTTATAAAGTTAGTAAATGATCATAAATGATCATTTGATCATAAATGATCCCATATCTAAACTGTACGGTAAACAAGCTGATGTTTAGACTCCATTATAAAACACGTGAAAAGATGTCTAATATAAAAACAGTATATAGGGATTTTGGTACAATTTGCTGAGAAAACTATTTGATTGAACACACACACAATTGAGGTTTTGTGTTGCAATCAATAACATTGTCGTTGTGCTAAAATTGGTTTCATCATCAGAAGTTTCGCAGTCAGACATGTTGTCAGCGAGTCGCACTATCAACAGCTGATCGGAACGTGCGCACTGTTGATGTTGACAGCAGCGCGGATTGATAGAAATGGATAGAAAATAGTGCCGATTAAAACTGAGGTATGAATTTTGACCGGCGTGTTTTTTGTGTGGTAAATTAATCAAGCTTTGAAACGCAATTCATTTTTTCACGTAAAAACGCACAGTTTTGTGGCCCGGGAAAATAACCGAGAGTACTTTATTGAAAAACTTCCAGCGGCCAGAACTCTGACCAGGGAGGTGACAACAGAGTGGGTCAGTGTGTATGCACTATAGTGCTGGTAAGGATTGCATACAATTTCATGTCTTAAATGGGCAAACTAACCCTTTAACGCCAACAAGTCAAAATTGTAATTGTTGTAACTGACTTCATGATATATTATGCATCCCTGCTTTTATGCTCCCATATTTAAAGCAGTGTTGCGGACATTACATTTTCTTTTACTTCATTAGTTCTTCTTGTCCTGCACCTGTCAGAAGGTGGGATGTGCACACAATTACTCTTTTGATTATATTATGCATCCCACACAGATTTCAATCACATTTACATCAGGGGGACGTGGAAAGAGCAGTTCTTGAGAATTCATATAAATAAACAAAGGGCAAAAAAAAGAAAAGGAATTAGACAACATCTCCACTTCCTCAGGGGGCTAAAACAACTGGCCTACGTCTTGACCATGATTTCCATTACACGAGAGTAGATGTTAAAACTTCATGCTGATTGGTACTCGGCTTTCGCCAAGATAAGCAACACTAAGACGTAGCTTTACAGTAAACTATGCTTCTCCATCCATTTATGCTTCTTTCCACGTGGTGGTGTGACTCCCCTTCTGTCCGGCGCTAACGACTGCAGTGTAATTGGCGCGTCAGCACACACGACGGCTGCAACTATAGTGTGGTCTCCCTAGTGGACCAGCACGACAACCGTCTTGATTGAACCGAGTAGGGGACATCTCTAGGGTCTTCAAGTGGGCACCTTCCGTCCTCAGTGTTTCGTCGACTAGCCCACGACACCTCAAGAGGGCTCGACAGTGACTCTGGCGTCCCAGAGTCACCCCCCTCCGTCCCCCACTCAACTCAGCCCAGCTTACTGACCTCTACATCCCTCCTGCTGCTGAGACCTAACCACAATCTCACAATCTCCCCGCAACCCAACCATACGCGCACCCCACTGGTGCGTTAATATGCAGTTTCAGTGGCAACGGTTCCGTATGGCATACCACCTACCTCAAAACACAATATCTGCCCAACCACCCGTCATTCACGCAATATTCACAGTAAAGTAATGACTGTAAATACTATACAACCTATCCAAATAAACCAACAGACTTTTCAAGTTTTCAACAATTCTACGAAACCGTAGCATGGCGGCCTGTACACAGCCAGCTAGAATCTTTCCGTCTCAACCACAGCCAGTTGCTGCTCCTTTGACAAAAACATCACTGTCAGCTCCAACAGGAAGCTCCTTTTGCAGGTGATGGCCACATATGTCCTGATGGCTATTCAGCATTTATATGGTCCCGGTCAACTATGGACATCTGCACCAGAACATGTACATTTAAGAAAACAGTAGAGCTTGCAACTGTTTGTTATTCTGCTGTGAGGTAAAAAGCTCTGACTATTTGAATTGTGAATTGTGACGCAAACATGCAGAGCTGCAAAAGATGCATAAATATTTGGATTACACTGTATATCACAAAAGGAAAGTGTAGCAATTAGTATACACAGCTTCAAGAAATACAGAAAAACCCTATTTTATTGTTGGATAAAATCTGTTCAGCAGTCCCAAAGGTCTGGTTACTGGGTTTCATGGCTGGCAGCTACAGCAATAACAGACTATTAGCACTTACTGTACATACTATGTCTTGCTTTGGGGAAGAAGAAAAAACATTTATGTGTTGATGTCATTTGTGCAAATGTATTTTGAGCTGAAATGGTCTTTTCAACATCAAACTAAACTGACCAGCTGGGGTGAATTTGAAGACTTAATAAAACATTTATCATGCAACAAGGCGTACAGAGAGAGTCAGAAAAAAAGGCCTTTGTCTTACTTTCTCTGCCTGTTTTTATTCCCTAGCCTGCTGCTCATATCTGTGAATTTTGGACCTAATTAAACTCTGCACATTTATGATCAGCGATTTAGGAGCAAGCAAAAGTCTCTGCCAACTAAAAGCAACTTCTGAAATCGAACGAACGAACATGTAATCCTAATACGGCACCCTTTTACATGCTTTTCAGCAAATCAGTCACTGACAAATGTCACGCAACCTAATTAATATTCATTCAGTTGTCTATTATTAATATGCATTGTTGTTTCCTACACCCCTGATGACTGCTATTTTTTGTTCTCAGCAAAATTTGACAGTGGAATACTGTAATTTATTTGTATATTCATAAGAGCGTAACCCAGATCTTTCTGCAATCTTGTTCCCTCCTGTCTCATCCTGAGAATTTGAGATGCAACAGTTCACGGCGCCATGTTGAGACAAGTGACAGTGACTGTTAAAGTCTGGAAATGCTCCACTAACAAATCCCTGTGAAAATCTCGCCTATATTTTGCAGTCTGTCAAACCGTTGGGCTGTGGGCAGTGACAGATGTTGGCCATTTGTGTCAACGTGACTTTTCTGTCATCGTGTAAACTGTCAGCAGACACTCTAATTATACTGGACTGAACAAAAAAGCTTGTGTTGAAAAAAGACTGAGAATTTGCCTGCAATATTGTTAAATCTCATGAGTGTCCTAAAGGTCATGCAAAATATCTTTCTCCGCGGTTGTTTCAATATCATTAAACTGCAATCAGTTTAAATGTCACCTCACAAAACCTGAAAAACGTCATCATGTCGGACAGGTAAACTCTACTAGAGAATACAAGATACAAGAATCTACTCACTAGTCATATTTCATATGTTACAAGAACAGCCTTTTTCCACCTTAGAAACATTGCTAAGCTACGTAACATGCTATCTGTTTCTGATGCAGACAAGTTACTTCATCCATTCATGACCTCGAGACTAGATTACTGTAATGCTTTATTAGCCGGTTGTCCTGCATTCTCAATAAACAAGCTACAGTTAGTGCAAAATGCAGCCTCTAGAGTTCTTACTAGGTTAAGAAAATATGATCATATAACACCATCAATTTTATCATCTCTACACTGGTTACCTATTAAGTTCCGTATCAATTACAAAGTACTACTACTGACCTATTAGGCTCTAAATGGTCTAGCTGTGTATTTAATGGACCTTCTATCGCCCTACAATCCATCACGTTCTTTAAGATCACTAAATTCGAGGCTTCTGGTCATTCCTAGGATATCTAAGTCCACTAAAGAAGGGAGGGCGTTCTCACATTTAGCTCCTAGACTCTGGAATAGCCTTCCTGATACTGTTAGAGGCTCAGACTCGCTGTGATTAAAGACGCATCTCTTTAGCCTCTAACTCTATGTACATTTCTGAAATGCACTTTCTGTAAAGCTGCTTTGAAACAATATGTATTGTGAAAAGCGCTATACAAATAAATTTAAATTAAATTGAATTGAGTCCACTTTCACAGCCTTATTAGGGCCCGAGCATCGATGGTGTGAGGACCCTATTGGAATTGCTCTGTTTATTGTGTTTATAATCACGTTCTTGCAAACTATTTTAACTCACACTTCAGGGAAAAATAATATTTTTTTATTCTAATTTAAAAAAATGTAAAGACTGAAAGAGTTGTTGGAAGCTTGGTGATGGTGGTGACATTGAAGTGGAGCGACCAGGTATAGTTTGTTTATAGCCTAAGGTTAGCTTTTTATTTCTGGCGATTGTATTTAGGCTTCAAAATTCATAAAAGTTGGGTCATTTGTGAAAATGATATTGATGGACAGAATGTGTTAGTATCATAAACCTTTCTTGATGACATACGTCATCACTGCTACTCCAAGTCAACAATGATCAGGGAACTTTTATTTCAGGCCTCTAGGTGAACTGTGAGATACTAGTGTTTATGAGCATCAGCAATGAAGTTGGAAAGCAGAGCTGGAAAAAAGGAAAGTGATTCAAACCTGTTGGTGCACATGCAGGATTCCCACTCTCGTGCCAAATTTCTAATTACATTTACAGCCAAAAAACTATTATATATTTATCAAGTCTTTAACTTTAAAATGTAATCACTGTTTTGTAACATAAATCTTTCAGCGACAGTAATATATTCATTTGTCACACAAGTACAAATCTAGGATGTTTAGGATGTTAAAAAAAGTACATGCCAATGCAGTCATTCAAGTTATAATGGGTTTGTTATGTCAAGGGCTTTTAGTCCAGAAGCACCGTGCACATTTCGAGAAATATTGATTGATGTCATGTTTACGTCACACTTCTCCATAATCCAATAAATCATGAGCATTCATCAGTGCAACACCTCTCTTATTTGTTTCATTTATCAGAGGTCGGCCAAGCATTTAATGACCAGCGAAGAAGATAAGTCTGATGTCGTAAAGTTTTTCTTTTCAAACAAAAGACGCATTCAATTACTCATAAGTGACAGTAAAGACATTTACAATGATACAAAAGATTTTTGTATCAAATAAATTATGTTCTTTTGAACTTTCTATTCCTTAAAGAATCACGAAAAAGAAATTTATAACAATTTTTAAAAAAGATTAAGTAGTCAACATTGATAATAAGAGGAATGTTTCTTCATTTGGGCTTTTTCAAGAAAAGGTGATTTTACAAGAAAAAAAGTAACTTTCTACTAAACCAGAATGGAAATGAAATGTAAAAGTGTTCTTAATAAAACATAACAAACACAAGCAATAATGTAAATGTATCTGCTTAAGCAGATACCCAATTTCTGATGCTGCTACTTTCTGATGCTACTCTTAAATATTGAGTAGTAGTACACAAAACAACATCAGCAAACACATGCATTCTGATCTGTGCACTTAACTATTCAAAGAGAATTGCATTTTACCACTAGAAAAGTGTTTTACAATTAACTTGAATTAACTCATCAGGTCAAAAACCCAGGATGCATTGTTCCCGCCACAATGCATCATGGGTAATCCCACATGCTCCAGTTTATTTGTTGGAGATATATCGGAAAATGTATAAAAAGCTACAAATTATCTATTTTCTATCTCATTCTATAAGGATCCAAATAAGATCAAAAAAGAAGTTGATTTATACACATGTTGGAGTATTTTGAGCAGAAAAAAAAAATAGTCAACAGTTGTCATGTGTACATGTAGCTTACTATGCTATGCTAACACTATAGTTTACAGCGTGGGTGTCCAATCCTGCTCCTGGGGGGCTAACTGTCCTGTAGAGTTTTGCTCCAACCCCAATTAAACACACGTGAAGCAGCTAATCAAGGTCTTACTAGTCATATTAGAAACTTCCAGGCAGTTTTGGAGCTAAACTCTCCTGGACAGTGGCCCTTCAGTATGTTGTGTTCAGGTCCCCTTGGAAAGTTCCAGCTTACTGGTTTGTCAACTTACAGAAATCGCAAAATGCTTCTGAAACTTAAAATGACAAGGGATGGTTTTAAACAAAGCAGCATCACATCATGTTTCATGTATAAGACTTTGCATTGTTTTTTGTTAGATGTTTTAAAAAATAGGAAAATCTGTGTGGACAAAACATTTAAGAGTTGTGTGTTTAAAGGATTAGTTCACTTTAAAAAAAAACTTTTGCTGATAATTTACTCAGCCCCATGTCATCCAAGATGTCCATGTCTTTCTTTCTTCAGTCGAAAAGAAATTAAGGTTTTTGATGAAAACATTCCAGGATTTTTCTCCATATAATGGACTTCAATTAGCCTGGTTAAAACCAGGCCATTCTCAGTTGTAACTGAGTTATGGTCTGGCAAAGCGTCATAGACAAATCATTTCCAGAGGGGCGTCACCAACGGGCGTCGCGGATAGACCTAAAACCAATCAGAGCGATGAAGGAGATGGCGTATGCAGAGTGGCGGAGAAACATCTCAGAGTGTTGTTCTTTGCTCGGTTTTTAACAAAAAGGAAACGTTCAAATCGCTTTAGCTGAACAGACGCGATAGCTGATTCGAACGAGTGCTGTTCAACGGCGGCATCCATCTTTGTAATGTAGGCTACAAAATCTGCTCCAAAATCCCAGCGCTGTCGTCATCGTGTAAAGCCCGCCCCAACGTTTCTGATTGGTGCCTCGATTTCGGCGGATTGGAAATGGGCTTGAATGGGCTCTTTGCCAGACTAACTTTCAGAGCAAATCTAAATTTGCCGGAAGTTGTCTGGGTTTTCCCAGGCTAGACTTCAATGGTAGCCAAACGGTTCAAGGTCCAATGACAGTTTCAGTGCAGCTTCAAAGGGCTTTAAACGATACCAGACGATGAATAAGGGTCTTATCTAGCGAAACGATCGGTCATTTAAAAAATAAATAAAAAAGTTTAAGTTTTATAAGCACAAATGCTCGCCTTGCTCTGTTCTGTGATGTGCGTTGAAGCTGCACTGAAACTGTCATTTGGACCTTGAACCGTTTGGGTCCCATTGAAGTCCATTAAATGGAGAAAAATCCTGGAATGTTTTCATCAAAAACCTTAATTTCTTTTCGACTGAAGAAAGAAAGACATGGACATCTTGGATGACATGGGGGTGAGTAAATTATCAGCAAAAGTTTTTTTTAAAGTGAACTAATCCTTTAAGAATGTCCTTCCTTAATGTAGGTCTATTATTCTCATTTAATATTCCATCTGTACATCAATTTAACAATTGGCTTAAGGCATATATTTGAGTTTACTTCAAATAGAAGACAAGGCACTAACAAAGAGATCATTTCTTTATCAATGAGTTAAATATTTTTGATCACATCCCAAATTTTGCAAAAACACTCAAGTTTACACATAGAGGACATCATGTGACCAGATAAACATCACATGACCAGGGTTTAGCCAGCCAGGTCAACCACGTGCTGGTACTTTAACCAGATTATCATGAGGGGACAGGGGAATAAGCTTTATCCATCCCAGGGTAGGGTACATAAATATCCCTGACTCATTACACCCGAAGTTCTGCTGAAAAACAAAGATAAAAGCACACTGGCAGAAACATGCAATCACAGATGAGAAAAGAGATCAGGACTTAAACACTGCTCTGCACATGTGTACCTGGTGGCATTTTTTTTTGTTGCTCATCATTTTCATAGACGTGTTATCTTTTTATACAGATATCTCTCCAAATGCAGCACTGTAATCACAAAAAGCGTGAATTGCAGCATGCTTTGAACACAGTGCTCTATCGCATATCTCCTAGTAAGTCATTTGTGCATTAAAGAAATGTCACTGATAAAGAAATGTCAAAAGTTGAGAAGGTGTAACTGTGTGTGTGCTCATGAATGTATGTGTGTGTCAACAGTGGGCTATTTTTTTTAAAGCACATTTTGCATCTGAAAATATCCATTAAACGATATTTTATCCCAGATTTCCATTAGATCTCAAGTGCTGACCCAACCACAGTACCAAAATTGTTTAATAATAATAATGATAATAAATTAATTAATGAACTAAAATACATAATTATAAGGGAATAAAGGTACACAAAAATACCTTTAAATTCAAATTTCATTTTATTTAAAGCTGCTGTCCGTAGCTTTTTTTGGGTTAAAAATTATCCAAAATACATATTTGATAAAATACATAACCAGCCAGTGTTCAAAACTATCTGCTTGCCTTAGCTCGATGCAAAACGGTAAGCTTGTAATAATGTTTTTAATTTTAGTGGTACTGGTGGATTTCCGCGGGAGATTCGAGCATGTCTTTGCGTCATTACGTCACATCTGTACACATAAAGAAGGAGTCTCGGCTAGTATAAGCTATATTGCGTGTGAGGATGTTGGAGGTAGAGATTTATAGCCTTTTCTCACAGCACTTGATATAATTAAACTTGGCGGATCCAGAAAGGTTCAAACGACGATCATCATCAGTGACAACTAGAGACTCACCCGCTGTAACATGCAAAAGACTTCGTTCGGACTTCGGAGTGGCTACAGAAAAAAAGAGACTGCAACCGGACCCATGCGAAAACAAGGATAATATCGGAAGGACATTACATGATGTAGTCACGTAATGCTTGCTGACGTTGTTAACATTAACAATTTGAGAACATAGTATAGCTACTTTGCACGGTTTTGCGTAAAATGATAACTTATAAGCAATTGTTAGATTTAATCAGCGCGATTTACTGCAATGTCAGAACCAGAACAAAAGTGAATGTTTCTTACTAGTTCAGATGACATTTCCCGGTGAAAATTCTTATGTTGGTCATACTTCCAAAAAGAATAATCTGTGATTCTGAATGACAGTATCCACACCGGCGCGGTGACTGACAGCTGCACACTCTCCTCAAACATTGTGTTCATCCGCGCTGTGCCGTGTCGAGGGTGTTGAACTACAACTCACGTAAAGTTGATAATTCCGCGAATGACTGCAATTGCAGATTTCGAACAGAGATGGCGACAAAGAGGAAAAATGCCGGACTGCAGCTTTAATTTTATGCTATGCTATTTTATGCTATTTTTTGCATTTAACATTGTTTTCCAATGAGAACCAAAGTTTTCTATGGAGCCCCTAAAGGGATATGGTAATGGGAAAAATATGAGATGGGAGGAAAAATATGTTTTAATGCTTTTGCATTCACTCGCAAAAGTTTTGCGTTTTCCTGAGAAACATTGCATTCCCTCGCAAAACTTTTGTGTTCTTTGGGATTGAACGCAAAGTTTCTCGGGGGAACGTGAACATTTTGCAAGCGAACGCAAAGTTTCTCAGGGGAATGCAAAATATTTGCGAGAGAATGCAAAAGTATTGACAAATATTTGTATTCCCTTCCTCATGTCCCTTTAGGGGCTCTGTAGTTTTCAAACCATTATGTGTGTGTGTGTGTATAAATGCATTATAAAAACACATGTGCACGACAACAGAAGAAGAATTTATGTGCGAGAAATGGGGAATCATCAACCATTCAAGGTATTAAAAAAACAAGTTCAACATTTTCAAGTCTGAACTTGAACTTCTTTCATTTGATGTTACTTTTCCAGTTTCCTTTCTTGTTCAGCTCAGAAGGGTCTAACACGGAGCGGAGACACACATGCTTAAATCCTTCCCGTTTTACGTGGAAATTGAGCTCAGAGCTAAATCACTCTTTAGAGGTAATCCTTCTCGAAATCCAGCACAGACGTACATATCCAGGAGGATAAACAAGTTTCAAATCAAATTCAGAATTGAGGCGATTTAGCCAGCAACCTCAGTAGAAGTAAGACTATCACAACATGCGCTACGTTTCTGAAGGGAGAACAAGTACAAGGACTCGCATCTCACATCCATATTTCTCTTGATAAAACCCATTTGGTCCCTTTTGAAGCCAACGTTCAAACATACTTATGAGCATTCTGGAATAACTCCCATAGGGGTTCTCCCACCTTGAATGACTCACTTCCCAGTCCCCCACCCACTAACATGAGTTCTCTGAGCATGCTGGGTAAAATGCTAATCAGCCTAGATTGTAAGGCAGTCCCCTGGGCAGAGCATAAGGATTTCTCTAAATGGTTCTGTTCTCGTTTTTGAGCATGTGTGGTCTTGCTCTTTGAAAAATAATAAGATGAGAGGCGTAACAACGGGACCAAACAGTCGTAAAGTAGTCATGCCTGAGGGAGCTCTCTTGCTTGCACTCCCCCTCAAGTGCTTTATCCTCTAACTGAGACCATCCCAAAACGTCCATCTCAACCTACATTTCACTAAATTCACTTGAAGGGTGTAGCCTTATGGGAAAGATGAGATTTTAAAGTGATAGTTCACCATCAAATGAAAATTGCCATCATTTACTCACCCTCATGTCATGTTCAAACCTATATGACTTGCTATTGCAGATATTTTAAAGTATATTTTTAAGAAATAAGTTTTAGAAAGGAAGCAAAAGTACTATAAAAAGTAGTTCATAAAAGCAGTTCATGCAACTTGTGTGCTATATTCTACTGCAAGGACAAACAAAAAAAAGTGTGTGACTAACAGACAGAATTTAAAACTGTGATTTTCTGATAATGTTTCTGTGCGCTGTTAACCGGATCAGTGAGTTTTTGAGAACCGAACCAGTCAACGTTATTCATCCACTTAAAAGATCCGACTCAAAAAAGAATCATTATTTATGATTTTAAAAAAGCATCTGTATTCCATGATAAACCTTCTGCAAGTAACAGTGTAATTTATTTTATTCATAGTCTGAGTCAGGGTCATTATCACATTGTGACCTACAAAGAAGCATCCTGATCTTCTAGTTTAGTTTGTCATGACATGGCTGGGCTGCTTAGCATTTCTCCCCGGGTAATCTGGACTCATTAAATGTGGTGCACACACACAACCTTAGCAGCCAGCAGAGGTGAGATTAGAGAGGAGAGACACGTTTCGTTATGCAACAGATACACTGCTTTCTAGAGCTGTACCTGTGTTTTGGGACAGATGCTACCATGTGAAACTGGCACCTGTATCCATTATAATGTGACAGCTCAGGAAGGCAGCTCAGACTGTCATACTGAGGCTCTGCATATCCCACAACACACACACACAAACAGAGAGAGAGCGAGAGCGAGAGAGAGAAATACACATATAATACACAAAGACAGTCCAAGAGAATATGACCTCATTGGCCAGAGTTTAAAAACCAGTTCTCCTTCACAAGACTGGTCTTTTGTCTGTGTGCAGACATGCTCCAGAGCTCACACCTAGAGCAATGTGGGCACAAAACACACACACACACACACACACACACACACACACACACACACACACACACACACACACACACACACACACACACACTGCATCAGCAGGATCAGCCAGCCAGCCCACCAATCTGGGAACAAGCCTGAGAACAAGCTGAAAATATCCTGACAATTTCCCTATGCGAGTTCAAATCACTTTTCCAAGCTTGGCTTTGTTCTTTAATCTATTCAACTTCAAAACGGCGGATGTACAATCTAATTAATTTCTTCCAAGCCCAAAGCCAGATCCAGTACGTTGTGACTATGCCCTGTCAAACCCAAATCTTCCCTATCAAGCACAAATCAAGTCGGCCATACAGATTTGCCATAACTCAACATTAAAAGTTAATGGAGATGGTTGCCCTATAGATTTTAAACTGGGTTCCATAACTTTTATCAAAACTTAGCCTAACAGAAATACAACAAAGTTGCCCTAAACCCAAAGTTCACACTGCTAGATGGATACATAGAGCAAGTCAGAAAGGCCTTTTGTGAGCTCAGTCTATGAGACAGCTCTATGTCCACTGAGCAGTGAACTGTGTTATTCGCTGGTCACGGAGGATTGCACTGACCTGTCCAATCTGTGGGCAGTGTCAGGATTCATTAGTGCAACAGTAGAACTCACTCAGGTCTGTGATGAACATATCTATGGACTGGGGAATCCACAGACGCCAGGAACAAAGTTTGCTCGGCACATGCATCTCAGCGGCATTGTGTGAAAATAATGCTGGTGTTTTATTTGAATGTGTATCTCGGGGTGATGCTATTCACGTCAAGGCTGAAAAGGCAAGGCAGTCATTTGAGGAGATTAATTATTGAAAGCAATTAGAGTGTTTGTATTGCCCCTCTTCATTTTTTTTTGTATCGTGTGAGTGCAGTGCCTTTCAGTGCAGTAAACAACTGCAAATCTTAGACTACTATTATGCTCACACAATAACGATTCCACGAGTTGTGATGAAGGCGTAAAATGAGAAAAGCAGGACGACAATTATGGTGATGATAATGATGATGATGAAGAAGATGCAGCTATGGCTGACAATGTTGCTGATGATGAAGAGGATAGTGATGATGAAAATGAAAAACAAGGCTGTTGATTAATGCCTCATGCTGATTCATTACTGGCATGCATGTTAAAGAGACAGTTCACTTAAAAAAATAAAAATTCTGCCATCAATTACTAACCTTCAAGGGGCCCTATTTTAACAATCTAAATCATGGTCTAAAGTGCACGGCGCAAGTGCACTTAGTGTGTGTCCGAATCCACTTTTGCTAGTTTAACGACAGGAAAAATGGTCGGCGCGCCCGGTGCATGGTCTAAAAGGGTCGTCCCTATTCTCTTAATGAGTAATGGGTGTGTTTTGAGCGTAACTTGTAAAAAAAAAAAAAATCAGTGTCATCTCGCATTCCCTTTAAAAGCCAGTTGCGCTCGCGTCATGGCGGATTCGCTATTTACATGGCGGAATTTGCAAGCGGAAAAACTGAACACTTCTCCAGAGAGGAAACGGATCTGCCTCTGCGCGAGGTTAAAGCGTGCAAGCAGACCATCTACGGGACAATCCAGATTCCACCGTATTTTACATTGTAATCCTTTTATTTTTTAATATTTGGCTAGTTTGTGTGCTGCTGCGCGTCCCTGCATGTGTAATAAGCAGAGTGTACGCTCGTTGTGGACCCGCCTATAGGCGCACATTACTAATGCACTCTTTAAATAACAAAGAAATTACTGCGCCATTGACTTTAGACCAGGTTTTTGTTGGTCAATGGCACAGTCTATTTTAGTTGCCTCAAAATAGCAACGCGCCAACGATGCGCCTGAACACACCTCGTTTTCAGACCAGCAGCCCATGGGCGCACAAATAGGCGCAAATGCATTTACTATTTAAACAACGTGGCGAAGGACGTGAAAATGATAACTGCGTTGGGCTGAAATAGCAAAAAAAAACTTGTGTTGTGCCTGGCGCTGCATTGCCCCGGTTGTATGATAGGGCTCACGGTGTTACACTTTCTTCAGAGGAACACAAAATAAGATATTTTAAAGAATGTTGGGGAGGTCCAAATAGTTTTGTTTATACGGACAAAAAACATTTAGCAAAATCTTCTTCTGAAGAAAGTCATTCAGGTTTGGAACAACATGAGGGTGAGTAATCTTTTAATTTCTAGGTAAACTGTCCCTTTAAGTAGTTTCCTGTTTCAGATGATATATCGGAAGCCCTCCCATCTCGCATGCAAAACCACTCTCATGCGTAATGGTGCCAACATTTATTTCCACTGTGAGCAGCGTTTCTCACATCAGTGCACAGCACAGAATTACAGCAGCTCTTCTACTTGCTGCTGAAACATTTATAATAATTGGGTGAAACTCTAAAAGTGGAGAGTTGGAGAAAAGTGAGAGGGTGAGGTCTTGCTACAGAATGAGGAAGGATAATGTGGTCTCCTGTACAGTATTACGGGACGATCGAGTGCGGAGGATGTACTTGCAGTAGATTTTCCCTTCTGCCGATGTAAATTGATATATTTCCAATGAATGTTTTTTTTCCCTCAATCTCTCCGGCTAGGTTTCATCGTTTCTTACAGATTTTTTGAGGGACATCTACTTTGGAAGCACATTTAATGGCCTACTCAGTGCTCTTTAATATGTGTTTGTCAGATCTGAGGCTTCATTCTTGTGTCTGTCTATATGTGCAAGTTTGCATGTTTGCATCTTGTGGGAGAAGGAAATTTTGTTCCTCTCGCTTTCTGCACTGTGTGAGTTCCCTAGAGCCTTTGTCTTCAATGCATCCTTCGCTACTAAGCACTATAGAAAAAGTGCCAGGATTGCACCTATACTTGTTTGATGGAGAATTTGGTGTGCATTAGAATCACTCGAGCAGAAAAGCAATGGGAGCTCATACAGTAGCTGACCCTCACTGAATTCTCATACATTAACTATGAGCCTCATCAGTCATACGCTGAGAAGGTGGTGCCGTGCATTTCCGACCACCTTTCTGTTTTTACTCTTTTCTGTGATTTTTTTTATAATCTAAAGTCAAGTTTAGCAGTTATACCTTTCACTTTATAAAATAAACTGAAGTCAAACAGTGTACAGAAAGCACTGGCTCCAAACAGAAGCTTACAAGAGCAGATGTCAATGCTTGACTGCGAATTCAAGGACAAAATCAAAATATTCCTTGCAAAGCCAACAGGTAATAACAAAACTGGAGAGCTTGAGAATATGGCACAGGCTAAATGGTGACAACTTGGGTTCAAATCTAAAATGCTGTCTCTTGAGGTGTTGTTGTCTAATGTTGCAGCAATAAATGAAATACTATTTTAAAATGACACCTACAACCTATCAACTTTGAAGAAGACAAGAACTATTGATCGATAACCAGTTTCGATTAGAAAATAGGCCATTTTAAAAAATCTATATCTACCTTGTGAACATGCTGATACATATCTTACAGTGATGCATGTCATGTTTAACCCATTTAGACCCAGTGTCCATTCTAACGGACATCACATTCAAATGTTTTTGGAAGTTTTGGTTATGTTATTTGGTGTCAACCAAATTATCAGGATTATTAGATGCTGCTAATGTGATCTATGAGTGCCACACACAATCTGAACAACAATATGTACAATGATTTTTAATTAATTTATAATCTACATAAAGTTTATTGTAATATCTCAAGTGCAAACCACAACAATCTGGATGTTGGTTAGAATGGACATTATAAATAACTGTAAAAATGATCATATAGCCTACTGATTTGTCATAATTTATGGCTGCATGATGCATCCAAATAAAGTATGGTCACATATGTAACATAATTCGAATCTGAACGCTTATAAAAACGCTTGAACCGTTTACACAGGACGCGTTCTTGTATTAAATCCTCGCTGTTTTCAAACAGTCGATTTATGTACACACAGGCTGCGTTAAACAGCGTCTTTGTTCGCTGCATCTCATCCTGCTGTCAAGTTATAACAGTTAAACTACTTAAAAAGCGTCTGGAGAGCCCTGTGCTCTATTGCGATGCGCCACTTCGATCTGTTTTTGAACGCAAGAACACGTCCTATATGAACGGCTCCGTATAATTGCACTACAGACACCAATTTGTCGCCCGTCTCCAGCCAGCCACGTCAATTACCAGCGATCGCCATACACACACGCCAGATTGAATCTGCACGAGGCAAACAAGAGTATAATCCCCCGCGCGCGCACGGTGTCACTCAGGGATTTGCGTGCTAAGAAAAACAACTTGCTAAGTACCCTGCGGCTAAATTAAACGGCCACGAGCTTTGCCCAGGGTCCTGTACGATCGCTTAACATTTACTTTATTCATTTGAGGAATATCGCAGCACCGTTTGAGGGAGCATGACATCGGATCGACCGACGAGTGAACTTGTCCCCGATAACGGCTGCTGGAAAAAGCTCGTCTAACTTCATCACCCTCCATCAAGCACGGCTACTGGTATTCAGTCAGTTGTGCCCGCTACGCTGAATGTCACTGCACAATATGCTAAATTATTCACACTCTACAGCGAAAGTGGTTTCCACAGTGCCCCTCTATTAAATCCCTTTGAAAAACAGCAGTCTAAAAGGGAGCACAAATAATATAGTGAATGCGTTTAGATCACACTAAAATTCATCCGTGCTGTATCCACGAACCTGAGGCTTGATCTTAAAACACAACAGGATTTGTAGTAGCCTACATCATAGAAAGAAGAAAACATACCTGTGAATCCAACTACAAGTCATCCAGAAAGATATTTCCGATAGAGTTTTGAGCTATAATGTTAACTGCGAAGTAAATCCAATCCCGTTTTGGTTTTGCTGTAAAGCGTCCTCGGAGTTAGTGCATTCCCTCCAACTGTCGGTTGACGTGAAAATCCTGGTTTCAGCACCTCCTGGAGTGGACAGCTCCACAGAAAGCGGCTTTACCTCGCGCTTCGGGTCTCGAGAGCCACACCAGCGTGAGCCTTTCACCTAACTGGCTGCAACCCCGACCAGATTTGCATACAATAATACAATCAGCCAATCAAAAGCCCCGCCGCAAAAAACCGACGAGTGGAAACAGCCAGCCGACTTGTCTGAGCTCATCCGTTTAGATGAATTGTCCTTGACAAAGATGAACAGAGTTTGTGTGCAGGCTGTCCTGTCCTGTCCTCTCCTCTCCTCTCCCTTCCCTTCCACACGGTGCATTTGCGTGTGCTTCCAGATTGATTTATATTGTGGTCAGTAAATGTAAATCATTAGATCCACGTCTAGCATTGATTTGTGACCTGTAAAAAAAGGTAGAAAAAATATTAATAACTGCCTATGTTATTAAATCATATAATGTTAATATATTTGAATTGTTAAAATTGGTTTGTTACTGTAAAATGCAGTAATAACATAGATGGTACAATGAAAAGGCAACATACATTACACTAAAATAATGATATAAACATTAAGTAACATACAACAAAATAAAAACACTCCATGTATATATCTTCAATAATATAATTATAATTATAAAATATAAATATCATTTTTTAAATTAAATCAGCATTAGTGCAGCTCCAGGACCAGGACTGAGAACCACCTATATGTTGCTCAGCGACACTTTCACTCAGGATTCCACCCATGTTCTGAAGGCGCATCTTCACATCTGCTGGGACTCTAATATCTGTCTCAAGTATCTCTCTGATTTCTACACTCATCGGTTCATCATGGTGTCAAAAATTATGTGGCTCAGAGGGGCTTTGTCGAGCGAACACGTCAGAAAAATCTGTCACTTATTTCACTCACTGGATTATGGTAAAGTAAACATTGGGTTTGATGCTGCTTTAAAAAGAGAGCTCTATTCTGCATTTCCACTCAACAAATCAGCAATCTTCTCTTTTTCTAAATTGCTATTCTGTCTATCTCTGTAGTGCTATTGGACACAAATATTAACACGAACGCCTCAGCCATCACAGCTATTACACTACGGTGTACCATTTAGACTTCACAGACCTCCTGTTAGGTGCAGCCAGTTGACATGGAAAAAAGTTATTATGTTTGTGACTGTACATTGGAGTACATATCAATCAGACAATGTATCCAACTGGGCTCCAAAAGGAACAATTACTCACTGTAACGACACATCGAGGAAGTCAAAGCAACCTTACACAGACAATGAGAGAGGGATTCTGAGGGCAACTAGTCTGGAGGGTAGAGAGCCAAATATCAGAGCCGACTATTGGAAGAGCCCCAAAAGTGCTTGCAGAGCGAGAGAGCATCTTCATATAATTGTTTTCACTACAGACCCACTTAGCTGTCTAAAAACACCTACAGTAAAAATGACGGAGAGAGAGCTGCAAAGACAAAGCCCATATGGCTCAAGCTGATAGGCTGAGGAAACAGTACTCGCGCAATAAAGCTGATAAAAGCACTCACAGAATCAGAGTGATGCAGACGGAGGGGTGCTGTGTATGGATTTAACCACCCACACTACGGAGGAAGCTAATTGCAGTCTCAATCAGTAGCAGGACACCATTGAGCTTTACACACACACACTGATTATTTGGTAAATTGTAATCTGAACTGTAACCGGCGTGTTATAGAATAAAAATTACTGTAAGGGAAAAATTATTCAAAACAGTCTTCTACCTTAAAGGTGCCCTAGAATGTTTTTTTTTAATTATTTTATAATGTTTCCTGGGTTACCCTTATAATGTTAGTATGTTTTTTAGATAAAAAATAATCATAATTTAGAAATAAATGGCATTTTTCCTAGCCTGCTTTTAGCCTCTGATTTGAACACTGTTTGAAGGGGCGTGTCTGCTGTGGGATTCAGTGTAACCGCGGCCACTCCTGTGATTGGCTGACATGCTTGCATATGAAATAGCTACGCATTACATGTGAAACTCTCTCCCGAATACTTTTACTACTGCTATTATACGTTTTTACTATAACAGCTATCGAGATTAACGAATCGTGATATGTTTATTTAGTTTATTTAGAAGTATTTAGATATATTCCCATCACATAAAATGTTGCCGTGATGAGCATTGAGCAGATGACAGTGTGTTGATCGCGAGAATGAAGATCTTATCATTGCAAAGCAGTTTCTGCACTCTCTCTGCTTTCACCAATGCAAACACGATGATGTAAATACAGTAAGAGCTTCGTTGTGCAGTAACGTGCGTCATTGATTTCATAACGAGTTTGGCAAGTGTCCAGATAAACTCACGCTGTGTGGAAAGATTGTTCTCTGATCGCTTTCTGTATATAATTTGTTCACAATTTAAATACGATCATTTTCATCCTACTAAAAGAAACGATGTGAAGCTGATATTTTAGTCACTGGTTTGACTTACTGATGATACATAAACAGTATTGAACGATTTTGAGAGAAAGATTACCTGTCTGAACTTGAACGTGTTGCTTGGTAGCTCGATCCGAGGCCAGCTCTGTATTGGCCCAAGTTGAGGAAACACTCGGTGAAATGTTTGGAAATTTCCAGAGAAAATAAAATTAACCCATTGTTTCTTCAAAGGCTCAGATGAAGGAACTAAAAAAATACTTTTGTGTTCATGTGTACATCCACACTGAGCAACTGCCATGCTTCGGCTGCGCAGTTCCGCCTGGCATTGAGGGCTGGCATTATGCAAATATTTGGAGGCGTACATATTAATGATCCCGACTATTGCGTCACAGTCGGTATTGTGTGGAGAACCGACCGTTTTTCAGGGGTGTTTTTCATAAACGTGAATTAAATGAGAACGCGAAAACAGTCCAGTTTGAGATTCACTCTATGTCATGTCCATGCACTGAACTCTTGTTATTTGACTATACCAAGGTAAATTCAATTTTAAATTATAGGTCACCTTTAAAACGCATGACCTAAAGAGTTCATGAATGTATGAAGGGAGTCAAAATTACCCATACTGGATTTAATGGTTTTGCCAATCACATGGCAGCAACTCAATGTATTTAGACATGTTCAAGATGATGTGAATTTCAAACTGAACATCAAAATGGGGAATGTTAATTTAAGTGACTTTGGACATAGTTGTTGTTGCCAGACGGGCTGGTCTGAGTATTTCAGAAACTGCTGCCTTGCATCAACGGTTCAGGCTGGTGGTGGTGGTGTAATGATGTAGGGATATTTTCTTGGCCCACTTTGTGCCCCTTAGTACCAATTGAGCATTGTTTAAATGCCACAGCCTACCTGAGTATTAATGCTGACCAAAGCGTCTCGATCGCCCCCCATGTGGTTGGTCTCAGTATAGGTCAAAAACCCCGCCCTCTCCATGTAGTCTAATGGGACGTTAGGCAAACTAAACAACCAAATTACACACTTCAAATACATTTTTCCAAAGATGTTTTCTGTCATTTTATAGGTAGTTTTTATCACGCTAATGTAAGTTTAACTATTCGTTTTTTTAAATAAGTTTGGACTTATTTATTTAATGCTATAAAAACGTGAGTGTGACGTCATGATTGACAGCAGTAATTGACAGCTTCTCTGAGTGAAGTAGTCACTGAGGCACCAACGGACTTTTAGGGGTATTTTCGGGAGGAGATTGGAGCTTCAACTTTAATTTCTACATTTCCATAACTGTTTATTTCACACCAACATAACGAGTTGTTCTGCAGTAAACTGTACTAACCGATTCTGCGGGAGTGTGGATGGGGCCTTGATACAGTCACGCTCACTACTGTGCAGAATCAGGTCCCAAATCAGCGCAAGATGTCAGCGCAATGGAAGAAAGTAAGGTGCATCGTCCATCTTTTTTTACAGTCTATGATTCCTTTATGGCCACAGTGTTCCCATCTTTGATGGCTACTTCCAGCAGGATAATGCAGCATGTCACAAAGCTCAAATCACCTCAAACTGGTTTCTTGAACATGACAATGAGTTCACTAAATTCAAATGGCCTCCACAGTCACCAGATCTCAATCCAATAGAGCACCTTTGGGATGTGGCGGAACTGGAGATTCACATCATGGATGTGAAGCAGACAAATCTGCAGAAACTGAGTGATGCTTCTTGTCAATATGGAGTAAAATATCTGAGGAATGTTTCCAGCACCTTGTTGAATCAATGCCATGAAGAATTAAGGCAGTTCTGAAGGCAAAAGGGGGTCCAACCTGGTACTAGCAAGGTCTACCTAATAAAGTGGCCAGTGAGTGTAGGTATGAAACCGGCCTAAATCACTATGATAAAGGAAAAAAAATTGACTAATAATTACTGTATCATATATTTTGATCCTTTTACAAACATACATTTTTTTTGTGTGTGTGTGTGTGTAAACAAAATATAAAACTGACAGTCATAAACCAAAATCACAAAATAACCAAAATAATCGGTACCACTTCAATTTGATAGTCCACTTTGGACATTCTATTAACTATAAGTAACTTTGTCAAGTATTAGTCATTAGGGTATTAGTAGACTGTCTGCTTAAAGGTGCTCTAAGAGATGTTGGGTTACGTCACTTCTTGTTGACGTTCGAAGTATTGTCAAACAAAACAGAGGCTAGCTAAACCCTCCCTTCTCCTCATCCGCGCACTAACCCCCCAAACCCCACCCCCAAATCATTCTTGTCGGTTATTGGCTGGAACACTGTTTGTTATGTTTCGTGGTGCGGGTTGGCCCAGTTTGTTTTTGTTGCCCTTTGTGGAGCCTGGGCTGTCTACAGAGACCGTGTTTTTTTTACAGTGTGTTCAGGAGACAGGCAGCTAGCGGATAGTGAGGAGATGTTTGCTGTATGTGACAAAAAATGTTTTGGCCTAAATGCATGACATCGCTTAGAGCACCTTTAATATCTGCTAACACTTTATTTGAATGGTCTCCCAACAAACATTCTGAGTGTAAGTAACTTTGCAAGTACATGTCAACTTTTTCTACTAACCCTAACCTAAAATAGTTAGTTGACATGTAGTAGAATGTCTAAAGTGCACTATCGAAATAAAGTGTAACCCATGATTCAATAAAATGTATTATTATTGACAAAAATTATACCTTTGTGAGTCAAAATTTCCCTGAAAATTCTTATAATTTGACCCCCATTATGATGACTGATTCAAAATATGTTATATTTACTGAAAAAAATTCCATGTTGTTGGTTCAATTTGTTCCTCTTTATGCACTTGATGGTTAACTGCTTCATTACAACCATTTTCTTTGTTTAGTAACTCCAATTACCTCTGATCTATAAATATCCAGGTGTTTAATTAAATTTTAAACTGAGTTTTGTTCTGAGCAGTGCATATCCATGAAGTGATGCTTTTAATTACATCAGCCTGTGACTTTCCAGGTTTTCACTTTGCCCTCTCACCCAACCTGAGAAGCATAACAGGTTTAACAACAAGTGACATGATGTCACCTCTAGCCTAACCCCTTCAGGATCAGTAAGTCACCAAAGCAAAATAATTATCAAGAGACAGCATTGCAGTCAACAGCAGCAATTATTCAGGTGTAACCTAGGAGACAAGACAGGTAATTAGACCTGGAGGAGTACTGTGGGTTTAAATCAGACAAAAAGGAACAGCGAGAACAGTGAAATATCGATTTTAGGTTGATGATACACAGCGTTTAGCAGATTCTATTTGATTTATATTTATGCATTTGGCAAACACTGAGATGCAACAATATTGACAGGCAGTAATACATACTGTGCATACATCATCTATCTATCTATCTATCTATCTATCTATCTATCTATCTATCTATCTATCTATCTATCTATCTATCTATCTATCTATCTATCTATCTATCTATCTATCTATCTATCTATCTATCTATCTATCTATCTGGACCATAAAAGGTTCGTCCAATCATTGCTTTCGGTCCGAATGCAGTAATATGATGTCCTACCAGCCTGTCAATGTATGTATTTCCATACCTCCGCACACCCTGCTCGCGCAGACATCACGTCATTAAGACGTTTCATGCTATGCAGAGTTAGACAGACAACAGTCAGCAAGTCAACAAGCACCGCAACCGAAACAGCAGCCACCTTTTACAGTTCTTCCTGAAGCAAAACAACGAGCTTATGCTGCGTTCACGCCATAACTACTGTAATTTGGAAGAGTTGGAAACCTGTGACATTATATTGATATACATTAGGAAGACTTTATCTAGTTTCTTTTAGTGTCTCATATAGGTAGTCTTTACTCAACACATGAACTGAAATATACCGAATAAAAGTGAGCGCAAATTGTTACGTCAATTTTATAGGTTTGTTTTGACATTGTGCTTTAGTGCAGTGGTTCTCAAACTTTTTACACCAAGTACCACCTCAGAAAATATTTGCCTCTCCAAGTACCACCATAATGACCAATATGAAAATACAGTAGCGTAGTAGGCCTAACTATTCAGCTACAGTTATGCACAGCTCAAAATTTCTAATAAGAATATTTATTATTGTCAGCCACTTTAAACATTGTAAAAACACAGTTTGAACATTAACACTGCACTGTTCTGCTTACATACAGGTAAATAAAAAACTTAAATAATGATTAAATTCAAATGTATTGCACCTAAAAGTGAAATAAAAACTGTAGCCTTAAAATATTAAGTAAAAAAAACTACTGTAGCCTACTTAATAAAATAAAAACACAGGCTGTGTATTCATATTTAACCTTTTTAAACGTACATGTAAAATATTTTTCAAGGCGATCATTATTTAGAACTTAATCACTTTATTGTTTCCATGGTGACGCGTCATACGCTGATTTCACGCAGCCGCCATTTTGAAATCGAAAGCTAGGCTCCGATGGGAAGAACCCCGGAAGTACAGATAGACAACAATGCCTTGGACTACCAACCTGAAGCTGCTGCCACGATTTACACTATTGGATGTTAATATCCAATATAGGATATGTAGGCTATATAGTTCGTTCCTGCTTCTTTTTTTACATTCTAAATTATATATATAAAAAAATATTTATAAATGAATTTCACTGTATATAGTCTTAAGTATGAAAGAAATGTATGTACATTTTTAGAATAACTAATTTCTACATTAAACACAACAATACGCCATCACATTCATGACTCTCCTATGATTAAAAGCGACACTTCCGGTTTTCTTCCCACCGGAGCCATTTCAAAATGCCACCGAATGACTAATGATCTGCTTTTATTTCATTTTTTTATTCAAAATATTCACAAATTTGTTAGCTATGGCATGAAATATTTGATATTCCGATTGACAAATATATGCAAGTGGAAGTGTTATGTTGTTTTAACACCTTTATAACGATCGCGTTAGTTGAGCTATGCCTCCATGTTAGTTTGTGCCACTGTTCAGAGAATCGGATCTGTTGGTTCTCTTACGAGAGGTTCTCTCGTATTGCGTAAGCTAGCTTACGCTGCGGGAAAGATTCATCTTTGCTGAGATATTGAAGCCAAAAAATTATTTCATAATTTGTATCCATTGACAACGCAGTTCCTCTGTGGCAGACCTAGAGCAGGCTAGCTAGCAGCTCATTAGTTCGCTCAGAGAGAACTGCTTAAGCCTATGGGAGAGCGGGGCTGAACCCGCTTCCAATGAGAGGCGCCCGCGCGCTCATTGCGTCATGGCCCACCAGAATGGGCGTGGCTATGGTGTATATAACAGTCTCTCCCAGGCTTATATGTTGATTCATTTCATCTTCAGCAAGCTGCACGCTTCTGCTGTCCTGAGAAAAGCCGTCGCCGTCGAGAAGGCATCACTCTAGCGAGCTCCCGGACCCTGAAGAAGCCGGCCGTCTTCGCCACCTTCAGCCGCTCTGCAAGCTAGCGCCATCCGACGACTGTATCCTTCTCTTTTCTCTATTTATATCTAAAAGAGCCGAGCGTCTTTTTAAAGATGTCTCGTTTTTCCTGCGGCTCTTGCCGCGCTCGTCTCGAGGACGGAGACCGCCATGTCATCTGCGCTCTCTGCCTGGGACTCGAGCACGCAGAACTCGCCCTCGCGGATGGAGGATGCGACTTCTGTGAGAGCCTGCCGTTGTCGTCCCTGCGGGCACGACTTCTGGCAGCAAAATCCGCTCCCGCGCCGCCTCCCTCTTCGCCGCGTAAGAAGAAACGCCGCTCCCAGAGGCCGCCGGAGCCCCCAGCGGAACCATGCGGGCCGCCGCCGCCGCCTCCCGCTTCCCGCTCTCCCTCCCCGCCCCTGCCGGACATACAGTTGCCGCCGAGTGGCCGCTCTGTCGCTTCCGATGACGCCGCGGAGGAGAAGGACTCCTGTTCACTGCTCGCATCAGACAGTGAAGAATGGTCATCTCTCGGTTCCACGAGAGAGTCGGCGGGGATCCGCGCCGGGATAGAGGAGGAACTAATGCGCCTCCTCTCACAGGCCGTCGAACGCCTCGGTCTCGAGTGGTCTCCTCCACCCGAGCAGGCCCCGAACCGGATGGACGGCAGCTTTTTTCATCGACGCTCGACCCCCGCGTGCAACCGGGCCGCCCCATTCCTGCCTGAACTTCACGCTGAGCCGACGAAGTCCTGGAATGCCCCGCTCTCGGCTAGAAACCGCTCTGATATATCCGCCTCGCTGCGCTCGGTGGACGGAGCCGCCGAAAAAGGTTACTCAGCCATGCCGCCTGTCGAGGACTTGGTCGCCGCACACCTCTGCCCGCCCTCTGCTAGATGGCGCTCTTCCCCCACGCTTCCTTCGAAAGCTTGCAGAGCGACCTCGAGCTTTCATGCTCGCGCCTACGCCGCCGCCGGTCAGGCCGCCGCAGCGCTACATTCTATGTCTGTCCTCCAAGTATTACAGAGCGATATTCTCCGTGAGTGGGCCGAAGGCGGTAGAAACCCCTCCCCCGCTGTCACGGATCTGAGAAATGCTACGGACCTCGCCCTTCGCGCCACTAAAGCCGCCGCACAAGCTCTGGGGAGATGCATGGCCAGCCTTTGTGTTGCCGAGAGACACTTATGGCTCACGCTCGCCCACATGGGAGATTCTGAGCGCGCCGCGTTTCTTAACGCGCCCCTCTCCCCGACGGGCCTTTTTGGATCTGCTGTCACGGGAATCGTCGATCGCTTTTCTGAGGTCCAGAAAGCTACTCAGGCGATGAATTTGTTTCTGCCCCGCCGCGCTAGCTCTTCCGCGGGCCGCTCTCGCGAGCCTCCTGCCAGAGCTCTACCACAGCGCCCCCCTCCGCAGACTCAAACAGCCCAGCGCAGACAGGGCGGCCGCCCTCGCTCTCGCTCTGACAGCCGCCGCAGACCGCCGCCCCCACGAGGCCCGCGACCTAAGATCACGCTGAAGCCTGATCATCAGAAGTCTGCCTAGCAAAGTCAAGAAAACGACGGTGCTCTCCCGCTGCGGCCGGACCGCCGTCAAAGCTTCGCCCTCTGCAAGTCCCCGTTATTTCGCCGACTGCTGTAGTGTTGACCGCCACAAACAAGCCGGTGTCCCAGCCCGCTTGCGAGCGACAAAAAGCCGTTTTTACGGCTACCCAGAGAAATCTCAAAAAGAGAAAATTTGCCAGTTGTGTAGAAAATGTGCCAACAATCATGTGCTCACCCATACACACAAGCATAACATATCCCGTGTCTCTATCAGAGCCCCATCACATGAAACGGGCACAGCCCGCTCTAATATCAGAGAACATAAACACGCCCACGAGCTCGTGCGCGTGTCCCCTCTCTGCTCGCTCTGTTTCACGGCCCATAGACTCCTCTCTGAGTGCAAATCCCGTTGCCACACACATTCAAAGCGCGCCCACACACCGTGTCCAGCCCGCTATGTGCAGCAATCAGGGCGATATAGCCATTCGGCCACTAGCCGCATGCTCCAAAGCGTGGGAAGCCATTCCAGGCATTTCCCCGTGGGTACTAAGCATTATAAAGAACGGCTGTCTGCTACAGTTTCGCCGCCGCCCGCCTCGTGCGCGCGCGCGGCTCGAATCTACTGTCAGCCCGCTGGCCGCCGGCACGCTCCGCTCAGAAATTGCGACGCTGTTGCAAAAGGGCGCCATAGAGAGAGTCCCACCATCTATGACCGAGTCGGGGTTTTACGGCCGTTATTTTCTGGTTCCCAAGAAAGACGGCGGCCTCAGACCGATTTTAGATCTCAGGTCTTTGAACAAAGTGCTCATGAAGAGACCGTTCAAGATGCTCACTACCAGGAAACTCCTCGCGCAGGTGCGCCAGGGGGACTGGTTCATCTCTCTAGACCTGAAAGACGCCTATTTTCAGATCCAGATAAATCCCCGTCACAGGCCTTTCTTACGTTTCGCCTTCGAGGGTCATGTTTATCAATACGCCGTTCTCCCGTTCGGCTTATCCCTGGCGCCCCGCACATTTACGAAGTCCATGGATACGGCGCTCGCCCCCCTGCGGAGCCAGGGGCTGCGCATATTGAATTATCTGGACGACTGGCTGATTTTGGCCCAATCACAGACGGAGCTTCTGTCGCACCCATCGACAGTTCTCCTCGACCATCTGAAAACGCTGGGCCTCTCTGTCAACTGGACAAAGAGCTCCCTTCAACCCAGTCAATCGATTTCCTTTCTAGGAATAGATTTGAACTCGGTCACGATCACGGCTCGCCTGTCTACACAGCGCGCGCGCAGTGTACAGCGACTGGCCGCCTCGTTTCAGATGGGCACCCGCTCACCTCTGAAAACTTTTCAGAGGATGCTGGGTTACATGGCCTCAGCCTCCGCTGTGCTTCAGCTGGGCCTTCTGCACATGCGTCCGCTTCAGCTTTGGTTAAACAGCCGTGTACCCCACCGCGCGTGGAACACGGGCCGCCAGCTGATCAGAGTTACGCAGACATGTCTCACGGCGCTGCAGCCATGGACAGTAGCAGAATGGTTTCGACAGGGCGTCACGATGGGGACCTTTTCCCGCCGAAAGGTCATCTCGACAGATGCATCCAACACGGGTTGGGGTGCAGTCTGCGAGGGCTCACCGGCCTTCGGCCATTGGTCGACACAGGAAAGCCCCTTACACATAAACTGTCTGGAAATGCTTGCGGTCGAGAACGCGCTTTCGCGCTTCCTCCCGCTCATTCGGGGACACCACGTCCTGATCCGTTCGGACAACATGGCTGTGGTCTCCTATCTCAACCGTCAGGGCGGTGTCAGGTCCAGGAATCTCTTCCTACTGACACACCGCATTTTAGTTTGGTCTCAGAGCCGCCTGCTTTTGCTCAGAGCGACGCATGTGCCGGGCCATCTGAACGACGGTCCAGACATACTGTCCAGGAACCTCATCTCCTCAGGAGAATGGTCCCTGAACACACAAACGGTCCAAATACTGTGGCGGCTATTCGGCAGAGCAGAGGTGGACCTCTTCGCGTCAGAAGAGAACGCTCACTGCCCAATATTTTTCTCAAGGAGCGAGGACGCGCTAGCCCAGGAATGGCCTCGCCGCCCGCTCTATGCATTCCCTCCGATCGCTCTGCTACCACAGGTAATTCAGAGGATCAGGGACACACGCCACTCGGTGCTCCTCATAGCCCCGCGTTGGGAGAGTCAGAATTGGGTTCCGGAGCTCACTCAGCTGTCACAGACAGCCCCGTGGCCCATCCCAGTCAGAGCAGATCTCCTCTCTCAAGCTCGCGGCACGATCTGGCACCCCCATCCACGGCGCTGGGCGCTACATGCATGGGTGATCAACGACTATTCGTCGATTTGCCAGAAGGAGTAAGAAACACTATCATACAGGCTAGAGCACCTTCCACGAGAAGGCTCTATGCGTCTAAATGGTCTGTGTTCTCAAAATGGTGCACCGACAAACATCTGGACCCACGGTCATGCAAGGTGCCGCCTTTGCTTGTTTTCCTTCAAGAGATGCTGGACAAGGGCAGGTCCCCCTCCACTCTCAAGGTTTACGTGGCAGCCGTCGCGGCGTTCTCTGAACCCCGACACGCTCAGTCCCTGGGCAAAGACGAGTTAGTCATCCGCTTCCTCAGGGGAGCTAAGAGGATGAACCCTCCGCGCCCCCCCTCGGTTCCTATCTGGGATCTTTCTATAGTTCTCGAAGCTATGAAAGCACCCCCGTTCGAACCGCTCGAGTCTGTGGACCTAAAATACCTCTCGCTCAAAACCGTTTTTCTGACGGCTCTGTCCTCAGTAAAACGCGTGGGGGATCTTCACGCGCTCTCATCCAGCGCCGCGTGTCTCGAGTTTGGACCGAATGACTCTGTTGTCATTCTCAAACCTAGACATGGCTATGTCCCGAAGGCGATTGGTACCCCGTTCAGGGCTCAGATTATTTCCCTATCGGCTCTGCCTTCATCCGATAGTGAGCGCGACGCCAATCTCCTCTGCCCGGTGCGGGCTCTGAGATTGTACACTACGCGCGCTGCCGCGTTCAGACGCGCTGAGCAGCTTTTCGTGTCGTTTGGGGGGCGCACCAAAGGTCTGGCCGCCTCTAAACAGACACTGTCTAGATGGATAGTAGACGCTATCGCCTCTGCTTACGCATCTAAATGCCTGCCCTGCCCTCTGGGCATCAGGGCGCACTCCACTAGAGGCATGGCCTCATCGTGGGCATGGTCCTGTGGAATTTCCATTCATGACATTTGTGTGGCCGCGGGATGGGCCTCCCCGTCCACTTTTGTCAGATTTTACAACTTGGAAGTTCCCGCCTTGCAGGCAAAATTACTCTAAGAAGCTGCATTACTGGGAGTCCCTCACACAACCGGTTCGCCCCTTGTGCTCTCCTTAAATGCTTATACACTTCATCATACATGCTTATGTATACACTTCATGTGCCCGCTCTGCCGGCCTCATAATACATTCACTCCACGTTAAAAATCCCCCGGTATCACCCTGGGATTCATGAGTGGATTCATAGCGCGCACAGCGTTGACCAGGTGTTCCCGCAGCGTAAGCTAGCTTACGCAATACGAGAGAACCTCTCGTAAGAGAACGAATCGGTTACCTAACGTAACCTCGGTTCTCTCTAGAAGAGGGAACGAGTATTGCGTTCCCGGCCGTGCTTGCGCTACTAGCGTTTCGCTTCACGCTGAAATAAATCAACATATAAGCCTGGGAGAGACTGTAATATACACCATAGCCACGCCCATTCTGGCGGGCCATGACGCAATGAGCGCGCGGGCGCCTCTCATTGGAAGCGGGTTCAGCCCCGCTCTCCCATAGGCTTAAGCAGTTCTCTCTGAGCGAACCAATGAGCTGCTAGCTAGCCTGCTCTAGGTCTGCCGCAGAGGAACTGCGTTGTCAATGGATACAAATTATGAAATAATTTTTTGGCTTCAATATCTCAGCAAAGATGAATCTTTCCCGCAGCGTAAGCTAGCTTACGCAATACTCGTTCCCTCTTCTAGAGAGAACCGAGGTTACGTTAGGTAACCGATTCGATTTACAGCACGTGAATTCATCCACTTCTCCCGAAATACATGAAAGTGGCCGGTGAACTGGGAGAAGAATAGAGTTAACTTTAAAGTTATTTACACAATGTGTAACATTATCTGATATGAATAAAACGTGTCATCTAATTAATGGAAATTAGTATTATTTCCGCTTCCATAGACATCAGTCAGTGTGTATTTTACAAATTCTAAATGTATTGTTTTTTAGTACTTATGTGAATTTAAATGTCTGAAACCTAAAATAAACATTATGTGGTAAAAACAAACACTGAATAATTGTGATATTTGACAGCGCCTGAGTGGCGTGCGTCCGTCTCTGGCTCAGCGCCAGCAAACTCCGAAAGCACATTTGAATTTAGCAGTTGATCACGTGATGCACTGGCCGTACTCACTCACACCGGTGTAATCGTATCGTACGCTGACGCTCCAGGGACCAGCCAAGACTGATCACACAATAGACAGTAAAAGATCAGACCGGTTTGATCTTACGAGCGAAATTCAGTGATTCCTCTGCGTACCCAGGGCTTAATTTGAGCCGGAACACGCCGGAACATGTTCCGGCACCTCCGACGTTGGATCCGGAACCTTTTTTTTATTGGATCCAGCACCTGTGTCACTATGGAAAATTTATAATTACTGTTTGTGTAGTGTTCAATGTTGATATCTGTCGTGTTAGTCTTTATTCCCCATTGAAGTTCCACAAAAATCTTGTGTTTGCAGTTTCGATGCGTTTTTGAGGTGAATTTTCGGCACACCGGACGAGAAGCGTCGCGCAGCATCGTGCAGTGCCACATCTTTAAAATTCTAACATATTCTCTATGTAGACACACCGGCAGCGCCATTCGGCGTTGTTAATGTAAATACTGTCTGACTTCACCCTGTGCTGCATGCAATATACATTTAGTTTTACATTCATTTACAGAAATAAGTTGCTTGAATGAAAATTGCTGATGTTATCGGATTTTCAGGTGAGATTCTCAATTCATTCAGTTAACGGACGCTCTGAGGTGAAGTGTTCAGAGTCTGCAGACTAGCAACGATTGTACAGTAGGCCTACAATCATAACAATACAGACATTATCTTAATTCCATAATGTCCTTAAACATAACAATATTTCATAGCAAATTTCTCAGAAATCTTTTTTTTTCTTTCTCCTGGACAGTGAAAATACAATCTCTCCGACAGCATTATCATAATTTTTTTTTTGTATGCAAAACCCATGCAGTTAAAAAAATATATAATAAAAATGAAGGCTCTACTACTACTGTACTCAGCTTCTACGCCAGACCAGGGGCTTTCAATCGTTTTGATGGCACCGACCTCGGAATATGATGATGTCTTAGCATGGGACCCCCTCCTATAAGTCAGATACTGTATTGTTTCATGTATCAAGGTCCATTTATAAATACATAAATAAATCTGGAAAATATTAGATATAAATATTAATAATAATATAACAACAAATGGAGCACAATTTATTTCCACTATATCACCTTGTAATATATTTTGTATCCCCAGAAAAAGGTCCAACAGATTATGGCCACAAGTTAAAAATCTCTCCATAATCCTGTTTAAGGGACACTGCTCAGAAGCTGACACACTTCAGAGAGAGAGAGAGAGAGAGAGAGCCAAGTCTACAGCGCTCTCAGGCTCTACCGCAAGAGTTTCAACATTCACAGTAAAGCCAAGTTCTAGCCATTAACACCCATAAGATAGTTACATCTCCACGGCCCTCAGCAGGGCCGTGCACAGACATTTTGAAGGGCAGTGGCTTAAACCAAAAAAGGGGGCACTATAAGGAGTTTGACTGACAACATACAAGATGGTGACCCAACCCCCCTCCCCTCCCCCAATTTGAGTTTGACCTATAAACTATCAACTTAGGGATTTTTAAAAGTATATTAATTTAGCTAAAGTATTTGTATCAATACTATGTGTCTTTTGTGTTGGTTTTACCCCGTGTGTAGGCTACCTCCTTGCCACCTCATACATTAATACGATTTTTAAACTAACAAACCACCTTTATGATTTATTTTCACACAAAATCTGTTGCTCCATCAATTTTCAAACATATATTTTTCTGCAATCATATGTGAAAAGCAAATGTTAGGGTGTTCCTTTAGCCCCATTGTAACCTAGCTAAGGTACTATTCATTTAGATCAGTGTTAATTTTGACAGCAAATTTTGATTTAGTCTTAGTCTTTTGACTAAAATGCCATTTAGTTTTAGTCATATTTTAGTCATCTGAATTGTTTTAGTTTTAGTCAACGAAATACAATAAGGTTTTAGTCGACTAAATCTACAGTAGATTTAGTCGATTAAAATTTAATGGGTTCAGTGTTAAATTGTAATGCATTAATTTAGAATTTCTCTGAAATGTCCAAACCCATTATATATTCCCGTAGAAAACATCTATTAACCTGATAATATTAATAATTTTTAAAGTTTGAACATGCAATACAGACACATATTTAGCACTGTGACATAAAATAATATCTTAAAATTAAAGTCTTACATACATCATTCTTTATTCTTTCAAGCAGACATATTTATTTGTCTGAATTAAATCTAATTAATCCTTATTAAAGCTATTAAAGAGCAGTGAATGCTTTACTCTTTTTATTTTGTTGTTTGAGTAATATTAAGTGCACAGACGGCATTAGGTTTATTACGCACTGTCACTTTAAGACCGAGTGTGCAGATCCAATTGCACTGATGCACATCCGATATTCTCACAACTGTACGTTCTGTAAAGACATAACTGACTGCGTTTAAGTGAATAATCTCCAAAACGGACATTTAGACATAATGATGTGTGTATTTGTCCATTCAGACGCGAAAGAGAGCTCAGTTCAGTCCTTGCGTGCTGCTCTGTCTATGTGCAGGGCTGCACGCGTCGGGTTGTGTGTGTGTGTGTGTGTGTGTATGTATGTGTGTGCACGCACAGAAAAAAAATACAGAATAAGGGCCATTGCACACTGCGTTTTTTCGTATTCGTGATTCGTTGGCTCTGAATTGTCAAAACACCATTCAAACTCCATTCAAACTGCTGGCTACGGTTCGATTAGATTTTTACCCGATTAGATTTTTTTTATGACGGACGAAAGTTTCGGAGGCAGTGTGCAAGTGTGATTGACATAACGTGAGGTCGTATTTATTTTTTAACGTGCGAAAATTCTGGAGCAATAACATAACGTTTTTATGGAAATCCTCTGGAGGGTTAGGGAGGGGGCGAGAGGGGCACCTCAGCTGATGAGGGCAGAAGGGCAGTGGCTCTAGCCACCGGGCCACCCCCCTGTGCACGGCCCTGGCCCTCAGCAGTTTACTCATTCTACCCATAAGTCCCCAGTGCTGCAAAATTCAGAGCATGTTCACTCGGTTCTGCTTTCTGTAGACATCTCTAACTGCTGATAATAATGTACATCTAATAATGCACATCATCATTATATACACATGTGATGAGTTTAATTTACACTGAAGTCTAATTCAGCCAACGTGTATGAATTGCTAACTTCTTGTGTAATGAGCAAGTGACACGCATGAAATGAAATGTCCAACCGCTGCGAGCCATAAATTGTAGAACAGGTGGAGATGAACCGCTGACTCGTATGGCAATCGCAGGTGCACTTGAGGAGAGCATGCTGAGATCATTCAGCAGTCAGAAATCACAGACAGTTTGTTTCATGTATTTAATGGCTAGTTGCATGACTATTTTTGCCCTTCCAAAAATATTACACCAGCATGACTGAAAAATAAACACTTTTGCAATTGACTGCCTTAAGAGTTTTTGTGGTATATAACAGTGTTTCTCAGTCCTTTTGGTATAGGGTTCAACTACTTCTTCATCTACACCAATCCAGAAATAGGTTTCTCTAGTTTGTGTGTAAATGAACTATTTATGATGGGTACACACTGCACGGTTTTAGCCCTGATTACTTGCTGTCAGTTTTGCAGAAATCGCAGACAAATGCGTGCTTGTTCACGTGAGTGGCAATTGTGTAGCGCGAATGAACAAAGATGCATTCTGAGAGAAGCGCAGATGTGTTGCTGATGCCCATGAAATATTTAGCATGCTAAATATCTGGACCAGTCTACGACGTAATAATGTTGCCTTCGGAGGATGCATTCCAAGGTAGACACCTTCATATGATCGAATTTTGAAGGCAGCATATATCCTTCGCTGCATTTGATATCCCACAATCCCGTGTTTTCCATTCTGTTACAGTTGAGCTAAAAAATAAAGATGCTGTCTCCGTTGCGGCTGATGGTCAGTTTGTGTGTAAATGTATGTTTTTAACCAACCTTTTCCACTTCTGATATAATTACAGCGATAAACTATTTGCTTAGTAATCAAAGCTCACATTATTTTGTTATTAAACCATTACTCTGATTTAAAAGTAGAAAATTGTGAGGTGTGCAAACACTGCCTACAAAGTCATTGCCTGATATGGCAGTGAGGCAACAAGTCAGCTGCCTATAAGTTCACAGACGCCAAAGTCATGCAGTGTGAAATGTGTTCTGACTGGAATGAGCGACAACCTACAGCCAATGAAAGCCCATGATACAGGTCAAGGGAAAGTTCAAGAGGAGGAATCCAACAGTAAAACATCAGCAAGCATGTCTTCTGCAAGCAACCATTAACTTCTTCATATTCTTATTCTTTTTCGCAGAACAATCGGCGCACAGACAACTTGAATCATAAGCTTCTTGTGTGCATCCTTTTCACAAGAAGAAATCCAGTCTCTCACGTGATCTTACATCATTTCCTGTATAACTTCTCCCGTGCGTTTTGTTGTGAAACGAGTTTAAAAATCATGCAGTGGGTACCCAGCATTATTATACTGGATATAATTTTAAATGATCATTCATTTTATTAAAAAATAATAACATTATTAAACAAACAATAAAAATAAATTCATCAATCGATAATTTGTTTTATTTTATTTGTAAAAAATGGATAAAAATAGCAGTTTGAAAAATGCAGTCTTCAATTTTTTAACTAATCTGTATGGTTGTGTCTAAGCTTAAATAAATAGATTTAATAGATTAAATAGATTCATCTTTAAAAGTAGGATAACTTTAGTAAAATTATTCATTACAAACAATAAATAAAAAAATGATTATTGTAATATTTAAACCATCCTTATATTAAAGATAATTGTTAAATAAATATCAGTAGTATTATAAATAAATTAATATATTAAAATAGTATTAATAAAAAAACATCTCAGGTTGAGAATTACTGGTACAGCATGCTTTTTGTTTAAAGAAAAAAGAAAAAGAAAAAGAAAGCAAGCAAGAAATATATCAGGACATGTGGTGTTAAATGTGCTACTTATCACCTTTGATTGTAACCAAGCGCCTACAGCAGCAGAAGTAAAGTGTGTGAGCTAATGAGCAGTTTGATGCTGACAAAACTGCAACAGCAAATTAATACTGACAGAAAGGAAATACTGTGGGTCAGCTCTGTGTCCTTCTATCTCTCAGCCTTATGATGAAGTGAAACTCTTTTTGCTATGATGAAGTGAAAATGAAGTTTTCTATACAGAACCAAACAAAAAGCCCTTATATCAGTCACCTCTTGCCCATGGTTATAATGGACCATTAGCATGAGCACTGGGTTACAGGGGCAAACCCCCATCCATTTTGACCTTAAATCAGACATGACTTGCAGCACAAGTCCATTTATAGAACCACAAAGCAGAAACAAAAACTAATGTTTAAAGGGGTCATCGGATGTAAAATTCACTTTTATATGGTCTTTGCAGTGTGTGGACACAACCACCATACAATGAAAAAAATCCATTCACTCCTTTTGAATGCAAAACAAACGCAGTTTTGCATTCTTTGCGCTATCTGTTTACTCTTTTGTTTTTTTACATCAAATGATTAACTGTCAACCCCTTTGTCTCACACTTAGGCAGTTGCTGAGCAACATTAAGTTCAGTATACTTTGAGTGCATCACACGACAAATGTACCAAATTTTACATGGTTGAAGGTAGACATGATTTTGCAGTTAATATTTCAAGTAATAGGGAAATTGTAAAAGTGTATAAATAAATTAATTAGACAATTATTTTCTATGATTAATTGTGATTAAAAACATTTAAATTTGTATACGTTTTTTATATATTTGATAAATGTAATATTTTCACAGTTAATCTCCAAATAAATGTAGAAACAACATACAGTATATATTTTAAATACTTGTTTAATGGCATCTTTTTATGAATGAAGGCCAGTATCACTGACACTAAGCGTGTACTCACACTAGGCACGGTTGCCATGAACCGGGCCCGAGTACGATTGTCCCCCCTCCCCACTCCCCCTCTGGCCTGCACTCACATAGGGTTTCAGCATTCGTGCCGGAGCACGCTTACGTCATTATGGTGCGTGCGACGGTTTCGGGATAAACAAGAAGAGCGGCGCTCTCTGAACACAATGGAGTCCATCGCTCTGTTTTCTTTGTGGATAATTTTGTGTCGTTTGGTCCAAAGTGGTCCACAGCCCTCTCACAGCCTGTTGTTAAACAGATGCGTCGCCTTAGTGGCGCGAAAATTTTCACGTAATCGTGCTGCTCGTATGAGGAGGTTTGCAAGGTACCAGCTGAAGTGCAGCAAGGACTTTGCAGCTTTGATTACGGACTGTGTTGGTTTTGGAGCGTCGCAAAACCATGACGCCACCCGTCCTGTTCCGTGCTCCAGCACGGTTAGCGCTCACACTGCATGCGAACCGCGCCCAAGTCCAACTGAACCGTGCTCTGGCCCACCTCTTCCAAGCGGGCCAGGGCCGGCTAATCGAGCCGCGCCCGGGCACGGTTCGGAGCACTCACACTAGTCAAACGAACCGCGCTTTGGTGGTCAAACGCACTCGGGCACGGTTCAAACTGGCTAGTGTGAGTACACCCTAATACAGCTACTGATGTCTCGATGAGAATGATTCCCCCCCATTTTGAAACATTAATTATAGCCATTTAACATTGCATTGTAATTGAAAGCTATACAAAATGTTTTACATTTATTAGGCTTCATAAAAATATAACTATCTTTAATTTAAGTGAACCTAAAACAGTCCCCACATAAACCCATAATAATATTTAGTCATATACTCATATTTAGTCTACCTGTGGCCATATGTCTAACAGAAATTGAACAGTCTGCACTGCATAAATTATAATTTAAATATAGATTAATCCTTATTAAAGCTGCAAAAGACTGCATTAGTGGCTGCTGTCACTTTAAGACCTGCCGCTGCTGCACATGACGCGGATCTGACGTTTCTCATTCTCTCACAACTCTTCAGGTCACGGTCGTTTATGTAAGACTGCTCTTATCAGGATAGTATGAGGAGGATACACAACGGACATTTTAGCATTATTGTGTGTGTTATTGTTCGTTCAAGCACGAAAGAGAACTCCATTCAGGCGCGCTCAGTCTGTGCGCACGATACTGGCGCGCGTCTTTCTGTGCGTCATGTGTGTGGCTGGCAGGGTTGGGGAGTAACGGAATACATGTAACGGCATGTAATCAGGATACACAAATCCAGTAACTGTAATTCGTTACAGTTACATCAAAAAACTTAGTAATCATATTATAGTTACTTTTTGAAAAAAGGGGGATCCTTTCAGGATTACAATGGTTTCATTTAAAACTAAAGAAATCTGTATTTTGGCATAATAACACTATATTAAGCGTTGCTTGATTAATGACTCATGACACGAGTCACGTGTGCCACCCGCTGGTGCATGTGCAAAATAACAGCTCTCTACAACAATCTCCTCAGACACAGATTGAATCACTGCTGCTAGAAACGATGCTGCCCACGGGTAAAAATGCTTTCATTTCTTGGGAATTCCGCTGCTATTTTGTTTTTAAAGAAGAAAATGCCAACAACATGGTTGTACAGTGCAAACTGTGCCTTCCAGCAACGAAAACACTTTCTTTATCGAAGGACTCGACATCCAACCTAAAGAAGCATTTGCATTCTCTATTTTCCTGTTGAAGAAACATGTCCATTGTCTAAAAATTCTTTATTATATTTGCTTGAAAAAAATGAATTTGTATTCTCTATTTTCCTGTTGAAGAAAGATTTCCATTTTATTTTTTCATTGTACATGTCAAGTTAAAAACAAAACAAAATAATCTGTAATACCATACTGTAGCCACTGTCTGTACAGTCCTTTACATAAATATTTATTCAGGGCTGTGAAATTCTTAATAAATAAAAGTTGTTGTTTTTTAAAATAATATCTGTCCTTGAAGTAATCCAAAAGTAATCAGTTACATTACTTTCATATTGTGGTACTTGGATTACTTTACTGAATACTTTTTTTAGGAAGTAATTTGTAACTGTAATGGAATACATTTTTAAAGTAAGTAATCTATAGAGCGGGATCATGTAATGTAATGCTAACCAAAGGATGACAGAAAAGCGGATGCTGCCTTAAAGGTGACCTATAATTCAAAATTGAATTTACCTTGGTATAGTCAAATAACAAGAGTTCAGTGCATGGACATGACATAGAGTGAATCTCAAACTGGACTGTTTTCGCGTTCTCATTTAATTCACGTTTATGAAAAACACCCCTGAAAAACGGTCGGTTCTCCACACAATACCGACTGTGACGCAATAGTCGGGATCATTAATATGTACGCCTCCAAATGTTTGCATAATGCCAGCCCTCAATGCCAGGCGGAACTGCGCAGCCGAAGCATGGCAGTTGCTCAGTGTGGATGTACACATGAACACAAAAGTATTTTTTAGTTCCTTCATCTGAGCCTCTGAAGAAACAATGGGTTAATTTTATTTTCTCTGGAAATTTCCAAACATTTCACCGACCGTTTCCTCAACTTGGGCCAATACAGAGCTGGCCTCGGATCGAGCTATCAAGCAACACTTTCTGATGTGTAATTGTTCAAGTTCAGACAGGTAATCTTTCTCTCAAAATCGTTCAATACTGTTTGCATCAGTAAGTCAAGCCAGTGACTAAAATATCAGCTTCACATCGTTTCTTTTAGTAGGATGAAAATAATCGTATTTAAATTGTGAACAAATTATGTACAGAAAGCGATCAAAGAACAATCTTTCCACACAGCGCGAGTTTATCTGGACACTTGCCAAACTCGTTATGAAATCAATGACGCACGTTACTGCACAACGAAGCTCTTACTGTATTTACATCATCGTGTTTGCATTGGTGAAAGCAGAGAGAGTGCAGAAACTGCTTTGCAATGATAAGATCTTCATTCTCGCGATCAACACACTGTCATCTGCTCAATGCTCATCACGGCAACATTTTATGTGATGGGAATAGATCTAAATACTTTAACAGCTATCGAGATTAACCAATCGTGAGATGTTTTTATAGTAAAAACGTATAATAGCAGTAGTAAAAGTATTCGGGAGAGTGTTTTACATGTAATGCGTAGCTATTTCATATGCAAGCATGTCAGCCAATCACAGCAGTGGCCGCGGTTACACTGAATCCCACAGCAGACACGCCCCTTCAAACAGAGCGTTCAAATCAGAGGCTAAAAGCAGGCTAGGAAAAATGCCATTTATTTCTAAATTATGATTATTTTTTATCTAAAAAACATACTAACATTATAAGGGTAACCCAGGAAACATTATAAAATAAAAATAAAAAACATTCTAGGGCACCTTTAAAGGATTAACGTTAGTTCACCTCAAAATGAAAATTTCCTGATAATTTACTCACCCCAATGCCATCCAAGATGTTCATGTTCTTTCTTCAGTGGAAAATAAATTAAAGGTGAACTAAGTAACTTTTTTACCTTAACCGAACAGCTTTGGAGTCATTGTAATGTTTATATTACTGATTTCGTGTTGAATGGTGGTAGTCTCGCACCCCCCCTGGTGCTTGTGAGCCGCAAAACCACCCTTGCAACTTTGGGCCGGCGAGCCGCCGGCCTCAGTGTTAGGAAGTATCGTGTGATATCAGGTCTCACGAGGTAACGAATTGCTTTACGGCAAAAAACAGATCTGATAAAATTCTGATAAAATGAGCATCAAACAGAAATAACCCGGCGCCGTATACATGTGGTGTTGGGCGCGCACAGCTCTTAAAGGGGCCATACCTTATTTCCACTCGTTACAGCGTCCATCCTACTGAACAGGTACCGGTGTACAGGGGGAGGGGATCCGGCCGTGAGTGCGAGCCATCTCTGCGTGAGTGCTATTCACGACAGTACAAGTACTCCACTCTAGGGGTCGCTGTTTGACAAAAACGGAATTCCTACTTAGTGCTGCTTTAAGTTTTTTGAGGAAAACATTTCAGGATGTTTCTCCAAACAGTGGACTTCAATTGCAACCAACATGTTGAAGTCCAAATCAATGCAGTTTCAAAGGGCTATGAAGTGCTTCAAACGGCTCTGCACGATCCCAGCTGAGGAATAGGGTCTTATCTAGCGAAACGATCGTTCATTTTCTTAAAAAAATAAACATTTATATACTTTTTAACCACAATTGTTCGTCTTGTGCTGGTCGGCGACGCGCCAGCCATTACGTAATCATGTTGGAAACGGCACGATTTTTTTTTTTTAAATAATAATAATAAATTAAAACAAAGATGCCAGACGATTTTGAAGTTGGAGGAGAAAACGGGAGAAAATGAGATGGAATTTTTCGCCCTTCCCTGCCTTTTTGAACCGGAGTACTTAGATAGATGACGTGACGCGTGGCGTTTCCAACGTAATGACGTAATCCTTGGCGGGTCGCAGACCAGCGCAAGACGAACAATTGTGGTTAAAAAGTATATAAATGTTTATTTATTTTTTGAAAATGACCGATCGTTTCGCTAGATAAGACCAAGGGGGTAATCCATCGACCGGAAGTTGAAGCCGGCTGGGTGCCGCCATCTTGTAGCAGAACTTCACTTGCGTTAGCATTTCCATTGACTCCCATTCATTTTGGCGTCCCTTTGACAGCGAATAACTTTACATCTGAGGCGTTTAAAGACTCCATTTGTCCATTATTTATTTCCAAAGAAACACGACAATGTATAAAGGGCTCCATTACCTTCTATGTTACATTATGGCCCCGTAGAAACAGATTTTGTAAAAATAGGCTAACGATTGCGTCATAACCACTCGACTCTCTGTCGCGCTGTACAGAAATGACCGTACAGACAGCAGGAGAAGCTCGCAGGCAATCAGGGGGACGTCCCGTCAAGGGAGAAGCCCATAGATAATGAGTCCATAAAAGCAACGGAATACTTACTCCTGCTCACTCACGCCAAAGAACTCTTTGCTCAAGTTCCCCGTCTCTGCAAGATTAACGTTGGCAATTTTCACGCACAGCTACTAGAAGATTAATGTCTGTCAGACAGGTTGCTCACGTCATCAAGCTTAGTTTGAGTCGGTTTGAGTCTGCGCGTCAGGAACGGAAGTGCTCAAAAATCGCTAAAAATGGGCTTCAACTGTCTCAACTGAGTTCCAATGAGATGGCTCTGTCCACTTCTTATGCTGTCTATGGATAAGACCCTATTCCTCAGCTGGGATCGTGCAGAGCCGTTTGAAGCACTTCAAAGCCCTTTGAAACTGCATTGATTTGGACTTCAACATATTGGTTGCAATTAAAGTCCATTGTGTGGAGAAAAATCCTGAAATGTTTTCCTCAAAAAAAATTAATTTCTTTTCCACTGAAGAAAGAAATAAAGAAAGACATGAACATCTTGGATGGCATTTGGGTGAGTAAATTATCAGGAAATATTCATTTTGAGGTGAACTAATCCTTTAATTGCGTTAAAACTGGAAAAAAATTAATTGCATGCATTAACTCGTTGACATTGACATCACTAAAATAAATAAATAAATCCCAAGGTAGGGAGGTTGGAAGGAATGAAGGAGGACTAAATAAATAAATTAGTTAATTTTTAAATATATTATATAATAAAAATGTTGAGATAGTCTTACTCATATCAATATAATACATCAGACAGATATAATCAGCATCAAATTACTTGTATGCATTACAATGAAAATGTAATACACTCAGTTTAAGACTCAATTCACTGAAGCATATTCGGTAAATTCCATACAGTGGTACTTATGAAACATATTCATCAGCACTTCTGTGCATTGAGACATGGAAACTAGTCAGCCATCTGCTCTGTTGCTGCCACATGAATGCAATCTCTCTCTCTCTGTCTCTTTCTTTCTCTCTCACACACACACACACACACACACACACACACACACACACATACACACACACACACACACACACACACACACACACACACACACACACACACACACACACACACACACACACACACACACACACACACACACACACACACACACACACACACACACACACACACACACACACACACACACACACACACACACACACACACACACACACACACTTGCCAAACTCAATCAAACATCACTTTACCCTTTTGCAGATGTGCTGCTTTTCTTATAAGCTGCTCTCTATGGTGTAAAACATTTGCTGCTTCCTCTTACAATTATACCTTTTAACAGTGACAATTCCTTCACACTTTATTTCAAGAAATGTAGATAGTTATTATTCCATCTATTTATAAATGCCTTTATCTTTACTAATTGAAAAGGCCATATAAAAAGCATTATTTATTGTTACTAAATGGAACGTGCATTCAGGTATCAAGCTTGCACAATTTAAATACTTAAATATTTTGATATAATTTGCATATATGAGCTTTTCACTATAGCAAAAATAAAACAAAGATCTGAGGAAATACAACAGGTGTGGCACTTTGAGATGAGTACTGCATACTCAAAGTCATCTCTCTTTTCTCTGCCCACTTTCTGCCATGAAACACAGTGTGAGAAAATAAAAGATAGATGAGCCTGCTGTCTTGAGAGAGTGAGAGAAAGCCAAAGGGAGAGAGAGGGAGACCACTAGGAGGTATTTACAGAGTTCGAAGTAAAAGGAATATCTTTGGTAAAGTCACTTTTTGGAGGCAGAGGCTTACTTTGAGGCCTTCACGTCTGACATGGTTATCTCTTTCCAGAGCCCACTGGTATCTCTGAGCAACAGGAGACTGAAACAGACAACCAAATTGGACTACAGCTCATATTATATACTTTATGAAGTACGGTACATGATATAGGAGACTGGGGCTAGTTGTCACAAAGGGCGCATTTCAGCAACTATACATGCATACATCAGAAGTTAAATTGCACAAATTATTGTTTTCCCTATAGCACGATATGTTAGTTTCAAATAAGTAAACATAAAAACAGACCAGCATTAAATAAAGCAAAGGTCGGATATACACTATATTGAGATTTGAACTACACTCACCGGCCACTTTATTAGGTACCCCATGCTAGTAACGGGTTGGACCCCCTTTTGCCTTCAGAACTGCCTCAATTCTTCGTGGCATAGATTCAACAAGGTGCTGGAAGCATTCCTCAGGGAGTTTGGTCCATATTGACATGATGGCATCACACAGTTGCCGCAGATTTGTCGGCTGCACATCCATGATGCGAATCTCCCGTTCCACCACATCCCAAAGATGCTCTATTGGGTTGAGATCTGGTGACTGTGGAGGCCATTTTAGTACAGTGAACTCATTGTCATGTTCAAGAAACCAATTTGAAATGATTAGAGCTTTGTGACATGGTGGAAGTAGCCATCAGAGGATGGGTACATGGTGGCCATAAAGGGATGGACATGGTCAGAAACAATGCTCAGGTAGGCCGTGGCATTTAAACGATGCCCAATTGGCACTAAGGGGCCTAAAGTGTGCCAGGAAAACATCCCCCACACCATTACACCACCACCACCAGCCTGCACAGTGGTAACAAGGCATGATGGTTCCATGTTCTCATTCTGTTTACGCCAAATTCTGACTCTAACATCTGAATGTCTCAACAGAAATCGAGACTCATCAGACCAGGCAACATTTTTCCAGTCTTCAACTGTTCAATTTTGGTGAGCTCTTGCAAATTGTAGCCTCTTTTTTTACTATTTGTAGTGGAGATGAGTGGTACCCGGTGGAGTCTTCTGCTGTTGTAGCCCATCCGCCTCAAGGTTGTGCGTGTTGTGGCTTCACAAATGCTTTGCTGCATACCTCGGTTGTAACGAGTGGTTATTTCAGTCACTGTTGCCCTTCTATCAGCTCGAACCAGTCTGGCCATTCTCCTCTGACCTCTGGCATCAACAAGGCATTTCCGCCCACAGAACTGCCGCTCACTGGATGTTTTTTCTTTTTCGGACCATTCTCTGTAAACCCTAGAGATGGTTGTGCGTGAAAATCCCAGTAGATTAGCAGTTTCTGACATACTCAGACCAGCCCTTCTGGCACCAACAATCATGCCACGTTCAAAGTCACTCAAATCACCTTTCTTCCCCATACTGATGCTCGGTTTGAACTGCAGGAGATTGTCTTGACCATGTCTACATGCCTAAATGCACTGAGTTGCCGCCATGTGATTGGCTGCTTAGAAATTAAGTGTTAACGAGCAGTTGGACAGGTGTACCTAATAAAGTGGCCGGTGAGTGTATATATACACACATAACCCTAACCCATTTAAATAAATGAATTGTGTGTGTGTGTGTGTATATAATATAATATTATATTATATATATATATATATATATATATATATAAAATTATTATTAATAATATTATATATTATATACATCAGGTTACCGTAGGTTAGCTAATGTTAGTGAAGTGTTGGTCACGTAAGCTATTGCTGCAATTAACCTATAATCTTCCAATAAACATTTACTAAAACTGGCTACATAAAATATAACTACTGACTAGATTCACGAGAGGTCGGCTAATGTGTGTAAAAGTAAAAAAATACAGTAATTTCATTAATTTACCAGCGAGCGTACTTCGGAAACACTGAAAATGAATGGGGTCCAATGCTGGAACTATCAGTGTTTGGAACTATTGGCTGCTCCACGACACGCGTTACTTCCGCATTCCAAAGTTCCTATACGTTCCCACAGGCCAATTCATGTCACTTTGAGGGCATAAGCTGCTCTGTTTACAACGTTTTACAAGCAAATTTCGAATATTTCTTTCGATTTATAATGTTACGAAAATCATGAAGAGACAAAGTGGCAGAGATTATAAAGAGACTCTATTAACGCAAGACAGAGAGAGGTACAATGCGAAAATTTCAGTCATAAATGGTGTGGAGGAAGCAGAAGCACCGAGCACTGATTATGCAGCTTTGCCTCATACAGTATTATCATGTGTAACGTTACCATTATCTGGTATTTTATACACATGTGAGCAATTCCGAGCCTGGAAATCACTGGAGGCGTACAATCAGTTTGTCGAGGATTGGGTTGGTGACGTTTGCTCAAGTGCAATCAATGGAAAAGTAGTCATCATAGCGAATGTATGTAGCGTGATGCTAGACTATCTGCAAAAAGCCATAGCCTTCACAACTTAATTCCTGTTCCCCTTATAACAGTCATCGGTGCTTTCTGTAATATGCATGTACTTATTTGTACACTGAAGACTAGGGTTGGAGGAACGGTACATGTATTCGCATTGAACCGAAACTGTACGGGCGTCACGGTTCAGTGCATGAATATACACGGTATAAAAATAAATAAAACTCACGTGCAAATTAATTAATGTAATGCGGAACTACTTCATACGCGGGCTATTTAGGGACTTAATCTGAGATTGCAGTGCTGTAATGTGTGTGTGTGTGTGTGTGTGTGAGTGAGTGAGTGAGTGTGAGAGTCGCGCGCGCGATCGAACAGTGGAAACTGTTGTTTTTAATACCTCGTCATTATGTTAATACAGGACATCATTCAAACTGCAAAGTGTTAAAGTGTTATTCTTCTAATATTCTCATATATTCTGCCTGAAACATGCCCACAGAAATGGGGCCGGGTCGGCAAATGCCCGTATGTTGCGACGTCATGTGGGAACTATGTATAGACCAACGCTACTTTTGCGTCATCGAAGGGTAACGCCCCCTTTTGGGGGAAAACAAACGGATTCCCCTGAGAACAGAACTCGCTCTAGATCTGCTAAGTTTCTTGATAGCAAAAATGGCACAAACTTAAAGAAGCTACTGGATACGGGGTTACAGAGGTGTCCCTTTGAAATGGTCGAAAACTGGATTAATGACCCCACGCAGTGGCCAAATATGGACTATTCAGACATCTAACGTTACCACCATCCCGTGGAATCACCAAGTAAGTAACGTTAGCCTATTTTTTTTTTTTTTTTTATTAACACACTCACAGTATGACAAACTAGACGATGAGGCCATGTCACTTGTATCATATTTAACTTGATTTAAGCTATTGACATAGTTTTGTTGTCGACTAGCTATACTAACGTTAGTTAGAAAGACGAAGCTGCTAGCAGCTAACGTTATGTGATTAACGTTAGCTCTCACTAGGCACGCTACCTTGGCTGTTAACTGATTTTACTGTTGAAATAGTGGCAGGCTAGGAATAAAGTGGACTTGGCTGGTTTCTGCTTGTGTCTAGAAAGTGCTTTAGGCCTATATGACTTTTCGACGAGCACTGCTCTGGGCTACATGTAACAACACGAACGGCAGTAGATCAAGCCTTCTAGGCTATATAGGATAGCGTAATGTCACAACATCCAATTTGATAGCCCCGTACATACATACATTGGTCCTATACATATTTTGCCGTACACTGTAAACCTTTTTACAACTTTCAAAGTCCTAGCACTTTCTAGACACAAGTAGAAACCAGCCAAGTCCACTTTAGTCCTAGCCTGCCACTATTTCAACAGTATAGTATAGCTAGTCGACAACAAAACTATGTCAATAGCTTAAATCAAGTTAAATATGATCCAAGTGACATGGCCTCATCGTCTAGTTTGTCATACTGTGAGTGTGTTAATGACAAAAAAATAGTCTAACGTTACTTACTTGGTGATTCCACGAGATAGTGGTAACGTTAGATATCTGAATTGTCAATTTTGGCCACTGCGTTGGGTCATTAATCCAGTTTTTCGACCATTTCAAAGGGACACCTCTGTAACCCCGTATCCAGTAGCTTATTTAAATACCGCTCACGGTCCTCGGCCAGCAAAGAGAGTGTGTATGTTTGTGCCATTTAAGAAACTTTGCAGCTCTAGAGCGAGTTCTGTTGTCTGGGGAATCCGTTTGTTTTCCCCCAAAAAGGAGCGTTACCCTTCGATGACGCAAAAGTAGCGTTGGTTTATGGCGGTCTACGGGAGTGTCGCAACTCTTTCTCTCGATGGCTCTGGTGTTCACAAACAACAAGGGTGCTTGTAGTTTCTACTGTAAAAACTCACGATGCCTTGACCGCGGAAAATACCGGCTTTTGTGACAAAGGGTTGAGTCAGGCGTCTATTTCAGCTGAGAAAAGTTACGTGAGGATGTGGACAGTGTCAAAATAAAGGTACCGTATATCGATATTTTATGTGTGGCATCGATGCATGCAAACGTTAGACGTTTGATCGATGCATCGATCCATATCGATGTATTGTTACACCCCTACTGATAACCTATATCGACTGGAAAATGTCATTAGTGCAATGTCTTCTTTGGTTGGCTTTGCGAAAAAGGAAATTAGATTTTGTAATCAAACATTGATGTTGGTGAGTAATATGCTCTTTACAAAACAGAACAAAAGCTTCCTTGGGTCCAGTTCTTTTAATTAGGCTACTCATGTCATGATGACTTTAATCTCACTCTGAGGGCCTGTGAAAAATTTAGCAGGCTACTAGTTAAAGCCGGGGACACACTTAACAACTGTAATGTGTGATTATGAATGTAATTTGATACTTACAACAGATCACGCCCAAATGTGCAGAGTCAGAGACAGTTGTGTTCAGTCGGTGTTCACAGTCAGCCGGTGTTTAAAATCTGCTCAAGTCTTCTGTAAGTGTGTTCAGTTCAGTCTTAGAATGTTTCAGCTAGTCGTTAAGTGTGTCTCTGGCACAAATGTCATTTGACAATGAAATGTTTTGGATGTTGCTTTGTCCACTTGTCCAACCATCCTGGCTTCCAACTATTCATCCATACAAATATCCATTTCTAAAAGAATATATTTTTTTCCCCAAGGTCATTGAAACAAATGTATTCTTAATGTAATTCGCAACACTAATCTTTTTAACACAAAGCAGGACAGAGGGGGAATTAAAAATAAAGCCATTTCTTCGCTATGACTTCCTTCATGTTACTGGCAGGCTTTGCTTTGGCAGTCAACCTGTAGCACCACAGCATTAGGAGCATAATAGAGGCTTCTGATGCAATTTCATTCATGCTTTGTGTACATAATCACAAAAATCATTGTTATTCTTCTGCATTTCTGTTATAATTATGTTATTAAAAACAACTATTAACACTCCTATTTAAAACCATCTGGTTTCCACCTTTAGCTGTACAACTGAGCTGATAGTATTGTTAATTACTCATTGTTCATACTACTCATTGGAGACTCCACAAAAAAAAGAATAAAACTGAAAACTTTGAAATCAAACACTTAAAGGGTTAGTTCACCCAAAAATGAAAATTATGTCATTAATGACTCAATGCTGAATAAAGTCATAGTTTTTGTTATTTTTGGAGCAAAATGTATTTTCGATGCTTCAAAAGATTCTAACTACCCCACTGATGTCACATGGACTACTTTGATGATGTCTTTATTTCCTTTCTGGACAAGGACAGTATACCGTACATACATTTTCAATAGAGGGACAGAAAACTCTCGGACTAAATCTAAAATATCTTAAACTGTGTTCCGAAGATGAACGGAGGTCTTACGGGCTTGGAACGACATGAGGGCGAGTCATTAATGACATAATTTTCATTGTTGGGTGAACTAACCCTTTAACTGAAACTTCACTAAATGCTGACTTTCATTTCACCCTGACTACTTGAGGATTATGAGTGTGTAATCCTGATATGGCAATAATATGTGGCTGTGTAATAAACGCCTTTAGGTCACACATTCATCAAGTTTATGTAGTAGTGCCAAGGAGGTTTATGATACCTGGAGAAAGCTATATTAGCGTTCTCATCCACCTAAAATGGCAGTAGCTGTGTTGACGCAGTACACAACAAACACGCATGCGCATGGACACACGCACACACACACCCACAAGGACTACGCCATTTTCACGCAGGTGATCAGAGACCCTGAGCATCTTTCTCCTGGTGTTTATCAGAGTCAGAAGAAAGGACTCTTTTGTGCCCATGGGCAATAATTGTTTATGGTTCATTGTGCAAACACAGTGCAACGCTTCCGAGTTCCTCGTCAGAATGCCGGCTCATGATTGGCCGACGCTGTTCACGTGATCACCGCGACACATGGTGTGATGCTGACGCTGGATCCGGCCGATAGCCATTTTGACGTAGAACTCGGAAGCGCTGCACTGTGTTTACAACACGAATGGCGTAGAAGAATGACGTGGAAGGAAAGAGATTTCTTGAATAAAGTCGTTATTTTTGTTATTTTTGCGCACAAAAAGTATCCTCATCGCTTCATTACATTAAGGTTGAACCACTGTATTCACATGGACTATTTTAACAATGTATTTATTACCTCTCTGGGCCTTGAAAGTTGCAATTATGTTGCTGCCTATGGATGGTTCAGAAAGCCCTCGGATTTCATCAAAAATATCTTAATTTGTGTTCCGAAGATGAACGAAGGTCTTAAGGGTTTGGAACGACATGAGGGTCGTATCTGTCTTAAATGCAATTAATCTTACCTCAACTAATATCTAATATTTCTCTACTATTGCATTTTTTGGCTCATCAGTGTAAACTCTTGAGATGGGGGAGAAAGGCTAACCAGGTGAAGAGTCCAAAACACAGGGAAGCTTGTGCAGAAAAGGCAGGAACTGTGAATCCTCATGTGGACACCCTTATAAAAAACCTCATGGAATTTAAATGGAGCTTTATTTAATCATCTGAAGTCACAGCATTGTTCTACAACCAGATGCTCATGTTAAGTCACAGCCTGGTGTTCTGTTCAGCCCATTCTCACTGGTGAAGTGCATGGAAATAGCATTATTTAATGAATGTATTTGATACATTATTAGCTTTAATAAAAGCATAATGTTTTAAGGCAATCTCTTGTTGGAGTCATTTGTTTGCAAGCAATTTTTGGTCGTTTTCATTTGAGAATAGCAGTGATTACAGTACTTTAATACATTTTATAGTAATAAATAGTTTTATGGAGATTACAGAAGGAACATTAAAATAACAGGCAACCACCTGACAGTATTATACTGTACAGCTTATATTTTCTACAGCACAGTACTGTAATGTTTTTTTACAGTAATAAACTGTTGTTGCGGATTACAGTAAGTAAACTGTAAAATTACAGTATTCTACAGGTAATTCTAGCTGCCTGTAGTTTACTGTAAATTTACAGGGACATTTTTTACAGTGTACGGTTAAAGGTGCTTTTATATGGCATTACTAACCAGCCAAACCTTATTCCCTTAAATAATGCTAATTCCTTCCAGAACGACACAATTCAGACAAAATGCTCTTGCTAATAAATACAGTTTATGAACATTTGACATTATAAATTATTTTAACCACCAAAGCATATTCTACCACCATGTTGACCCTTTGAAACAGATTTTGCATGCCGACTCGGTCAGATATCATAATTTATTTCAAGGAAGTGAACTCATTCTAAATTAAAAGAGTTAGCCGAATAGCAGAATGAGGCTCCCAATTTGTTAAATGTAAAAAAAAGAAAGAAAAAGATATATACATAATGCTTAATCGAGGCAACTTCTAAGTGGGTATTCTAGGATACATTGTCTGTATAACTCGTTTAAATAGAGAAATATGATGACAATTAGGTTGGCTGATCTCAGCGTACCTTTGAAACCAACTGAGAGCATAAGCAGTGAATACAGCAGATTGTAATATTAGAACAAATGCAACAGTAGTCTCTCTGGAACAAATTATGAATGAATTTCTTGGCCTAAAAACCATAGGACTGATTGTTAGTAGTAACGTGCACCCTTTTATTTGGTATAATAAAAATAAACCCACATGATCTTGACCCCCTCAAGGCACAAGGCTTCGTGTTTATGTGTGATAGGTTTGGATGATTAGGTAGAGACAGTGCAGCACAGACAGTTGTATAGTTGCCTGTGTCTTTCTGTCCCCTGCTGATAACACTGATGAGCCTTTACCTTTCAGCCCGTCTGTCAAAACTGTGTGTCAGACACACAAAGGCGAGAGAATAAGGAAAAGAATGAGAGAATTTTAGGATGTGAGGAAAAAGGAAAGACAGAGAGTGAAAGATGGATGAAAGACTGACCTTCTATCTGAAAGAATGACCTCCTATAATCTATTAGATTGCAGTTGATAAGGCGATCAAACGATCATCATGGCTTCTCTTTTGTTGTGGAACAAATGATGCCAGTCGTGTCAACATGGCTGTCAAAATGACTATCAGAAGAAGATCCATAACTATCAGAGTTTAACAGACGCTAAAATGGTAAAATCACATGACAGTTTTGTGTAGCTAGGCAAATACCAATTAGGGTTGTTTAATTACAATTTCAAAATTAATGCAATGGATTTCAAGAGTCAATTTCAGACTACTTTCCCTAGATTCTTAAGGAAGGTGAAGTGAGATCTTGTAAACAGTGCAATATTATTAGAAATGATACAAATTAGAAATAATAAAATGTTAAAAAAAAGCTAAAATAAAAATAAAAACTCTGATTCAGCATGCCATCTTAAAGGGATAGTTCACCCAAAAATGAAAATTCTGTCTTTAGTCACCCTCAAGTTGTTCCATAAGAAGATATTTTGAAGAATGTCAGAAACCAAAGTAAATGGTCCACGTTGACTTCAATAGTATTTTTTCCCATATAGAAGTCAATGAGGCCCATCAACTGTTTGCTTACCCGTATTCTTCTTAAATGATGACAGAATTTTCATTTTTAGGTGAACTATCTCTTTAATAATTCACACATAAATTGTATTATATTTAAACATTTTCAGTCAGTCTGAAGCTTCCCAATGCTAACTGGAAATATGCCCTGGCTACATTTCTGCAGAACCCCAAATATGTGGCACTGGGTACATTTTGCTGCTCTTTTCAGGTGACAAGTCCACAAGATGTGCTATAAGTGATTACATTTTTTCTCCATTGCAGATGAGGGTTTATCCAACGTCATAAAAATGTGTCTGTTGGTTACTTGCAGCATAGCAGTTTCAAAGTAAAATATCCAGAGACTGGCTCTAAATAGTGTGTTCAATATTAAAACAAAACACTTAAATGTGACTGTGGAAACATTTTATGTTGGTTTTTGTACTTATCACGACAGTTCAGAAATTAACTGCGTTCTAAAAGGCTAATACTCAAGTACCCACTAGACCCTACCCACATCCTAACCAAAAGCAAAAGCTAACTTGAGTAAAAAGGACAATTGCTGAAGCAACCCTGCGTTTTAGCATCATTCTGAGGCTTTGAGCTCTTTTATCGAGTGTCATAACTCGTGTTTCACAAACTCATACCCGAGCGTTCCACTTTGCAAGTGCAAATCTGTACCTACTGAGCAAGTTTACAACATCAGAAAAGCCATATGGAGCTGGTTATGTGATGAAAATGTCAAAATCTATTAGTTTATAAATCATGCATATGTTCTAGGTGTTTTGAGGTAATAAGATAGCATTGTGAATCACTGAATCAAAAACACTTGGCATTTCTCATCTACTGGTGTATTTGAATGAATCTTTTGAGTGAATAAATCAATTATTTCACTCACCTTTTCCTGCCAACTGGTGTAATGTAACCTACAGAAAGAGAAACTGAATGAATCAGTGAGTCTTTTGAACAGAATCAAAAGATCTGAGTCACTGGGATTACTCAAATCCTAATCTAATCCGTTCTACTAACTGTTAAGGCTCTTCAAGTAGTAGTCAGGAATTTGGAGTCAACTCTCAATTCCCAACGCCTCAAAGAATCAATTCTTTTTAGCATCAACTCTAAGCCCTAACACTGATGCAAGTACTCATGAAAGAAAAAAAGAAAAGGAAGAAGGATAAAAAAATTGGAAAAAGGACACTATGTGAAAAACAGCAGAAGAAAACCTGAGAATAGCACATGCAGAGCATGTCTTCAGCCTGATAGAACGTGAGTGAGCATATGCAAGTCTCTCACACAGAAAAACCATTGTAACTCTCATTTAGGTGAAATCACACTTCTGCTACTTCATATGAAACACATCCTGATTCCTATTACATCCATAGTCTATGTGTCAGCATTGTGGAGGGACAGGTTATTCAGACACCAATGGCTTATTAAATATGCATCCTGATGTTAACAGGTATTGTGAGCTCTTTCTACACCAATGTGGGCCACAAATTTAGAAGACAGGTGAATTTTCCTGAAGGGAAACTTCACCTCAATTATTTTTTCATGCAAGTATGAACTTTGTTTCAGTGGTTTCTATAGGAGAAATAACAATAGGAACAAATGAGACAAGGTGTTCGAATATAGAGCTATAACATTAATGTGCAAATTAGCTTTAAACGTGTTTCTTTTGAGACCCCATTAAACTACAATTTTGCCTTTAGAGTCTCAGAAAATATCTAAAAAGTCACAAACTTTGCTCAGATCAAAAGTCAGAGATTTCAATTTAAGTTAATTGTTTCTACATCAGTGTTGTGTACTTATCATTTCCCTCTAATTTTAGGGATGAATTATGGGTAAAGGTTAGGTTTAGGGGGTATGGATAGGGTCAGGAGAAAATTTTCGGACAGGAATGTTGTTCCAGGATCAACAAAATATGTTAATGTCTTACTTAGCAAAAATCACGGTGACCGTATACACATACACAGTAAGGACACATACATATATAAATGTGTATATGAAAAATTAAAACTGATGTGTGCAAATGTAGGAGGCTAGGAGCAATGTGTGTTTTTCCCTGTGTCAGGAGCAGTTTTGGGGAAAGTTACTTGAAAATTAATGCATTACAATATTGCATTCCTACCTTCAAAAGTAACTAATTGCGTTACTTTGAAAGAAAATAATGCAATACATTAGTTTTGCGTTACTTTTTCTCACCTGGGCTGGGCTTGTTTTTGTTTGTTTTTTTATAACAAAAAAGTGCTATTTTGGGGCAAATGTAAAGACACCAAAATTGAAATAATAAGCCTGAGTCTTATAATCAGTCTGATACTGCTCCATAGGGCTTTGATTATGAGGCGTGTCTTAACCGAACCAGGAAAAAAAAAACTCTGCACTCAATTGGATAGACCTACAACCAATCAGAGCAACGCAGTAAGTGACGTATGGTGAGCTACGCATAGTTGTCAACAGAACTCAACTGCACGCACGATGGAAGAAGTAGTAAAATAATGAGTGTTGCTTCTTTTACTTGGTCCTCCATGAGTGCGACCAAAGGAGAAACCACAACGACCACAGGGTTTTCATTGCGTCCCATCTTCTTAGCGACCATCGGAGCCAGCTGATAAATGAAACTTTTGCCGAATCCCGTAGGAAGGACGGCAAACACAACTTTCCGATCGACAAATGCCTTGATTGCAGTTTCCTGTTCGTCTTTTAAAGTTAATGTTAATTTCTTTTACAACAGACGCGATAGCGGAATCTCTACATCTCAATTCTCCAATTGCAGTCATCTTTGAGGGAAACCAGTTCAACCCAAGCGCTCTTTGATAACGTGATGATTACGTAACTGCAGATCATCTGTCCATCATCGTATAAAGCCCGCCCTGGCAATTTGATTGGCCCGACGATTTCTGAACCGGTCATAATTACTCCTCAATGGATCGAGTCCAGACCAAACTTCCCGACCAAAAAATGTTGTGGGCTGGGTTCGGGCTGGCATCCAGGCTAGGGCAAGAGAGCTGTCAGTCAATAAATGGGAAAACAAAGTAACTTGCGTTACTTATTTGAAAAAGCAACTGAGATATGTTGTTGTAAATTTTGTAAAAAAAAAAAAAGTTGTATAGATTGCGTAACTCAAGTTACTTTAATGCATTTCCCCCAACACGGGTCAGGAGTGACTGTGATGTGAAACGGTTGGCCAGCTACACACTGACGAGTCCTCCTGCTCCCTCCTGCCCTAACAAACATTCATTAATGACTGAATCACTGTCCTGCATTAGAACACTCTCTCATTAACTGCCCAGGAAAGCAGATCCCATTAATAAAATCTTACCAAGCCGGCTTCAATCTGGTCCTGTAGGAACATACCCATAATTTTTCAAGAACGATTACTCATTTAAAAAACTAGAGCTGCACTGCAAAAAAACAAGCAAAACAACTTTTGAATGGATACTTCATCCAAAAAAAATCTGTCATCATTTGCTTGTCCTCATGCTGTTCCAAACCTGCATGATATTGTAGAAGGTATTTTGAAAAGCGCCTCACTTTTTTTTTTTTTTTTGTCCATACAATGAAAAAGTTAGTGGGGGTCCAGTGAGGTTTAGGACCATCAGGCTATGAACAACATAAGGGTGAGTAAATGATGACAGAAATTCTCAGGACCATCTGCTGGTTGTACGTACAGTGCATACAGTATTTTGCTTGCTCAGATTTATTGTGCTGAATCAGGATTTTGCACTTTGTTGTTCCCTCAGCTGAAAATTGTCGGTCATAACAAAAAAGTCTCATACATATCAGTGGGTCATTCCATGTCAACTCAACCAAAGGTCCCCGGCTCAAAATATGTATTTTTTGTTAATATTTTTTTCCTGTAGAAAGACAAACATAAATAGCCAAAATATTAATGTCACAGTATATTTACTGAGTAATCCCTTATTTTGTAGAGGGGCTTAAAAATGACAATTTTCACCAATTTACAGGGGGTAAAAATTACTTTAGAAAGAGGGCAACATCATTATTTTATTTTTACACAGAGCTTGGTTGGTCTATTAGTTAAATCTGTTGACTTTAGCAATCTTTGTTTCATATATGCCAGTTCAAAAATGGCAAAAGGCACTTATTTTGTTTTTTTTTTTGTCCCAAGTTTGCATGCCTGTAACTCAAGAAGTATTAAATATATTTTAATATTAAACTGGTTGTTAACAAACTTTCCTTTTGGTATCTTCATTTTAAAGGCCCTTAATGGTTCAATCCCAGAGATATGGAGATCTAAATGAGGCTCCATGAGTTAGTAAATTGGTCAATTGGTCAAATCAAATGTGGGTCACTTTGCATACAGCTGATACTTTCTTTCTTTTAAAGAGGAATATCTAAATAACAAATAATGTTAAAACTAAAAATGTATCTCGTGTTTTCTATCAGCTCAATTGCATTGGCCATACCTGTCTGAGTGCCATAAATATTATTTTTCTAAAGTTGTCATGCATGTAAAGTATTCAAGATATCTTAATATCATTCTAGATTCTCATTCTTAAAAAAACTTTTCTTTTGAAATCTTCATTTTTAAGAACCTATATAGTTCAGTTCCATAGATATGGGGATCTCAAAGCAGGTCCAAGTCCAATAGACCTACCAATCTTAGTGTAAAAATAAAATAATGATGCTGCCATCTTTCTAAAGTAATTTTACCCCCCTGTAATTTGGCTCCAAATCTCTGGTGAAAATTTTAATTTTGACCCCTCTCTACAAATAATTTGATTACTCAGTAAATATACATCAGTGACATTTAATCCAAAATTTGAGCCAGGGAAGTTTCCGAACTTTGGTTGATTTGACATGGAATGACCCCAGTTCTTCCTAAATTATCCCTTGTACTTTTTTTTATACTTATTCAATTAAACAAAATATTTCTAGCCATTCTTGCACGTCCAACCCCCATCAGAAATGGATTGTAACCATCATCCCCATAAGATAACTGCTTGATGCAAGGGCACTCGACAGTCTGCTGCAATCCTGTTTAGAGCTGAAGTGAGCTTTGGGCCGTTGGCTCTGAGCGCAGGACTTGGCAGAGCTTTCGATAGAAATGTGTGAGTGGGAAGTCTCTGATAGTGTGAATCCCTTTGTAGTAAACTAGAGGAGCTTTATTGGTAGTGTACACTGACAGCTCATGCTTGCGGGTGGGGAAGAAAGCAAGACAGAGAAAAAGAAGGGTTGGCTGTTCGGAACTATGCCATTAAATTTCATTATATCAAATTCTCGCTCCTTGTACATCTTTAAAATCTGATCCAGATTAAATTGCATGTTGCAGAGATTTATGAACAGTGCTTTTTGAATTAGTTTACCACCTTGCTAAGCAATGTTCAAGAAACCAAATGTCCCCCAAGGCTCTTGATTCAAACACAAAGTATACAGCTAAGCAGAAATGCATTTAGTATTCAGACGTTTAGGCTTATTCTAACAGATGGAAAAACAGAAAGGGCTTTACAGCCTCATCATTTGTTTTCATACCTGTCTCTCAGTTTAATTAGCATCGCTAACCATGTGTTTGGTAGCTGTACGGCTAACTAGATCACATCACATGGGATCTCAAGCATCTCTCAAGCTGAAAGTAGCGGCTCTACCGCTGGAGACTGAGGGATCACAACATCTTAAGTGATTTCAGAGGCAGCAGGTGCTTTTGAGATGAGGACACCTCTGATGGGTTAGAAGTGTCATAGCCACGTCTCCTGAATGGTTATAGCATCCAAACACAGCTCTCAAACAACTATGTGATGATTTAGTGTTCGTTACGTTTCAATAGACTCCAACCTTAGTTTTCAATTCTAAAATCTCAATATCCATTCCACAATTTAAAACATTTACTATATTTTTTTATGTGCTCACTGCACTGTGTAAACATGATGGTTACTGTTCTAGACTAAATATGAGCATGCATTTACTCATCTCACTTGCACAAAAACAGATTCAGTATTCTCAAAATGAATAAAAACAGTGAAACGAAAACTCAGAATAATATGCAAAACTGCCTTAATTATGTTAAATAATACAAATATACTTTATGTATTTAATCTTCCTTTATTAACGTCTTTGCTGCTGACCTTCGATGATCCAATTCAACTATAATAATAAGCAAAAACTACATAATGTAATGCATAACTGTCCATAAAAAGTAACTAAGTAACTCAATTAATTACTTTTTTATGGAGTAATGCATTATTGTAACACGTTCTTTTTAAAAGTAACCTTCCCCAAAACTGTATATTATGCTTTCTGCAGCCAGATATAACTATGAAATCTACAACCATGGGGTGAATGGGGCCATGCTTTTTGTAGATGAGTTCACTTTTTCTCATTCACTTGCTAAAGGTAATTTTTTAGCATTTAGACAGACTGCACATACATCATACACATTGTTCATATAGCTCAAATAATAAAGCATGTGCTCAAGGTCATGCAAGATCATGGGATTCCCAAGCAATGCATGAACTGAAAAAATGAATGATTAAGATTTCCATTACACGAGAGTAGATGTTAAAACTTCATGCTGATTTGTACTCGGCTTTCGCCAAGATAAGCAAAACTAAGACGTAGCTTTACAGTAAACTATGCTTCTCCATCCATTTACGCTTCTTTCCATAAGGTAGTGTGACTCCCCTTCTGTCCGGCGTTAACGGCAGCAGTATACTTGGCGCGTTAGCACACGCGATGGCTGCAACTACAGGACCAGCACGACAACCGTCTGGATTGAACCGAGTAGGGGACATCTCTAGGGTCTTCAAGTGGGCACCTTCCGTCCTCAGTGTTTCGTCGACTAGCCCACGACACCTCAAGAGGGCTCGACAGTGACTCTGGCGTCCCAGAGTCACCCCCCTCCGTCCCCCACTCAACTCAGCCCAGCTTACTGACCTCTACATCCCTCCTGCTGCTGAGACCTAACCATAATATCACAATCTCTCCGCGACCCAACCATACGCGCCAACCCGTTGACTAAGGCTGTCGAGCCCCACTGGTGCGTTAATATGCAGTTTCAGTGGACAACGGTTCCGTATGGCATACCACCTACCGCAAAACACAATATCTACCCAACCACCCGTCATTCACGCAATATCCACAGGAACGTATACAAACAAACCAACAAACTCTTCAAGTTTTCAAGAACTCTACGAAACCGTAGCGTGGCGGCCTGTACACAGCCAGCTAGAATCTTTCCGTCTCAACCACAGCCAGTTGCTGCTCCTTTCTGCTGCTTCAGATAAGTTCTTTACTGTGCGACGCAACTCTTGGCCACTGAATCCGACGTCTCTGAGGAACCGGGTTGTAGAGTGTGCCACGAAACCTCGACAACCCACTTCCACTGGATAAACCTGGACTCTCCATCCTCGCTGTTCTGCTTCAGTGGCCAGATGAGCATACCGCAGTTTCTTCCTCTCATATGCCTCATCTACCGCATCCTCCCATGGCACTGTTAACTCTATCAGTTGAACAATGCGTGCTGATCCAGACCACAAAACAATATCTGGTCGGAGGGTAGTGGTGGCAATCTCAGGTGGAAAAATAAGCCGTTGGTCAAGATCAGCCAGCATCTTCCAATCCCTAGCAGCTTCCAGTTGTCCTGGGCGAGAATTGGTGTTAACACCTTTTCTTGGTGGTTGCTCGCCTGGGCGGAGGAATATTGTCTTCTGCGTGTAATGTTTTGCTAGAACAGGTGGCAACTTATAGGTCATGTTACGCTTGCCTTCTAATGCTAAAGCCAAACATCGCAGTACTTGGTCATGGCGCCAAGTAAACCGACCTTGGCTAAGAGCCACTTTACATCCTGTCAAAATGTGCCTTAATGTGGCAGGTGATGAACACAAAGGACAAGAGGGATCCTCTCCTACCCAGAGGTTTAGGTTCTGCGGTGATGGGAGAACATCATATGTTGACCTAATAAGGAAACTGATCCTACTCTCTTTCATTGACCAAAGGTCTTGCCAGCCCATCTTACGTTGTTCCACACTCTTCCATCTCATCCACTCTCCCTGCTTGGCCTGTGAAATGGCCTTTATACACCTCATCCTCTCCTCCTGCTGTCGCACCTCGTTGACTACCAGCTTCCTCCTTTGAGCTGGGCCTGCCTTGTGCCATTTAGGAGGAGCTAAACTGAGCCCAAAACCCCCTCTTCCATGCTGTACCTGTCCCACGATATCCCTAATTTGAAGGGCAGCCTTTGCCTCTACTACAGATTTCTTTGCTGACCACTTTCTACCAGTTTTTAACACAGGGGCTGCCTCCCTTACACATTTGTCGCGTGACTCTACTAAGGTCATTTCCAGTCTGACCTTGGCACACTTGAACTCCTCGGTTAAAGCAGAGACTGGCAGCTGCAATATTCCTTTACTATAAAGTCCTACTCTGCTGAGGCAGCGTGGAACTCCCAACCATTTCCTGATGTATGAACTTACCAACGCTTCCAGCTTATCCACTGTTGTCAAAGAAACCTCGTACACGGTCAGTGGCCACAGCAACCTCGGCAGTAGACCAAACTGAAAGCACCAGAGTTTTAGTTTACCAGGTAGAGCACAGCTGTTTATGCTCTTCAACCCTTCCACTGCTTGTCGTCTAACTTCTCCCACCCGAACTGTGTCCTTTAGATCCCCATCGTACCATCTCCCAAGACTCTTCACTGGCTTCTCAGAAACTGTTGGTATTGCCTCACCATTAATGACGAATGTTTTATCTACTACCTTTCCTTTAACTATCGAGATGCTCCTTGATTTAGAGGGCTTAAATTTCATTCGTGCCCATTCAATATTATCTGTTAACTTCCCCAATAACCGATTAGTGCAGGCTACTGTTGTAGTCATGGTTGTCATGTCATCCATGTATGCTCTGATTGGTGGTAGTCGCATCCCAGAAGCCAAGCGCTCTCCTCCTACTACCCATCTTGATGCCCTCATAATTTGAATGCAAAAGTGGCTACTTATTTTTTTCTTACAATTAAACCATTATGAAAACGGAAAAATATGACATTAATAATGATTAATAATGACTTTAACTAAAAAAAAAATCTAACTAAGAATCCAAGGATTTCCTATATAAATGATTTGTATGGCTATATGATGATCATTCAAATATATTTGATGTTCTTTTTTTAATTATTAAAGAAGTTCAATACCTCATTGTTGCCATTGTGAATAAAGTTATCAACATGAACATAAACACTGGAAGCTCTCTGCTAGCACTTCAAATGCTTCTCTTCCTCTCCAGGAAAATTCAAAGTGCCTCTGAATAACAGCACCTGCTGGAGTTGCTCTATGAGGTCAGGCTGTGTGGTCAATATCTCATAAAAGCCCAGGGGAATTTTCTTTTGCTTTGATTGTGCATGAAGTGGTTGCCTTTTGAGGTGCCAAAAAACTCGATAGGGTAGTCTAATCAATATCCAGGTCTGCAGACACTTACTGTACAGCTCTCTGAAGAGGTCTTTTGAGTGTCCACATACAAACAGGTCTTGTCACATAAAGCCAAGCTATAGATCTGACCAACCCAATTGTGAGGTATCGCCCAACTTGCTTCGAGGAAAAGGGTAGATAACGAGTAAAGCAACCAGTGAGCCGAATGTTGCTACTGATTCAGAGTAAACAAGGCTGACAAGAAATAGCTCTGCCCAAGAGGGAGTTTCATTGCAGGGCTAGAGTTTAGAGGACAACGAAAGGAAAAAGAGGGCATGTATGTAATAGATTACAACTTTACTGTACAACCATCATGTGTGTTTATATTAATGTGCATGCATTTCATACAGTAGGGTTCAATACAGTTTTGATTTAAATAAATGCAAAAAAATAAGCATTTTCACTTGTGGTCTCAGACTTTTGGACCCCATTTATGAGGTCATATGCAATGCATACATCTTTTCCAAAACGTATAATTGCATATGTATAAAAGCATAGCTCTTTCACCTTTGTATATACACACATTTATCTAGACACACTTCTGAATTATTACACTAAAACTAAAACATTAATATGGGATGGGACGCCATCAGAGTAAATCATCCAAAACATGCCTGAAAGTTTTAGTGAAAAGATGATCCAGTTTACTAACTGATGTATTACCCCGTTTACAGTTACAGTTATGTACTGTATGTAGCTCATCGTTTGAAATGGAGCAGAAATTATAAATCAAATATAGATGTGGTTGATGCTTCAGACAGGGCACAGACTAACTCAAAAGGGTAGTTTGAGGTTCAAAGTTGCCCATTAAATTGACATGTTTGTTTGTTTGGTAATGCCATGCCAGATTCTGTGGCTATTTTCATAGAGAAACATTTATGGTAGAACTATATCAGGTTTTATTTATTTATTTTTTGCTAAAAATAAATAAATCTAAAACTAGCCTATATTTTGATTAACTTTATTAAAAATGTCCTCCAAAGTATTAACCGAATAAAACAGGGTTCTTACGGGGTTAAACCCAGCACAATCTAATAAAATGTGCTTCAGGGATAAAGGATTTTTTTAATTAGTGCTCATAATAATAGAGAAGGGAGCTCTGGACTGATAACTGGTTAGAGAATAGAGCTGAGAAATTTGATGATTAGAATTGATGAAAATTGAAGATCTGAAAAAGAGTTTGCTAATCATTTCAAAGTAACATAAATAAAGGCTGCTGTACATTTTCAAGAGGCTCATTTGTATGCACAAACACACAGCAACTCATCAAAAGATCTCTTAAACTGCTCTTAAAGGGTTAAATCTGGCTATAATCTATCGCTATCCCTTTATGTCAGTGAATTAAAAATGACAATCTAAATTGTAAAATAAGTGGAAACTGTATCAGTCAGTATTAAATATACAATACTGACTGATACAAATAAATACATGAATAATAAAGCCTCAGTCTCGCTTGGCCGTCAGATGCTCTCAGAATAGAAAATATTTAGTTCCAGTCCTATTAGCACTGTGTCTGTATTTAACATTTTATGGCACTATACAACATTGATTATTTATACATTACAGCAGCAGAAGCACACAGAAGTCACAGAGTTTGTTTTATCATAGGTTTAAGGTGTATTTACATCAACAGGCAAATCTTAAATGGTCACCATCATAACAACAAGCTGTTTCAGTGACAATCTCAGCAGGAAAGTTAAATTATTCCTCATGGAGATGAGCGAAATCTCTCTCTAGCCTGTTTCTCACAGCAGGTGGCAGATCACACGATATATTTCATATGTGATTTACAAAATTTAACTTCGATATAAACTCCACAGGCATCTGGTACTCCACTTAAGAATTCATTCTAGTCTGCACTTGCATTGATATGCTAGCTAGCTAGCTAATTTGCAAAACAATAAATCAAGAGCTGACAGTGCCTTACAAAACACCAACAGTGGAAAAACTTGGCAATAAGCTGGACTGTCACTCAAAGTTCCCGAAGTGAAATTTGCAATTTGGTATCTGCATGCTTCATCTATCACATTTAAGCCAGACGTCTATTAGTGCGCTGTAACTCGTTCGAGATAAGCTCTCATCTAATTGCTCACACCCTTAAGTGCTTCACATCACTGATGACAGCATAGCCATCTGCATTTTAATGTGTTATCATGATAAAAGTAGTAGTGTGGGGTCCTATATGCTTATGAGTTTGTCTGAAGTCAGATTGAGTTATTTTGCATTGGACCTCAGAAGTTTAGCATCCAGTTTAATTAGCAGGATGTCCTAAGGAACTATACCTATATCACAAAATATTGTTTCCCAAATGTAGGTTTTGCTGTGCATGTAATTGTTACGGTCTACTCTGTTGTTATACTGTTATAGCCACCTTCTTTGCATGAGAAAAGAACACGGTACTTGAGGACTTCATAACATATCAAGGCTATGATACGTGTCTATTTGTTTGCATGCGACCGTGGTTTGGAAGATGTTACTTTTATATTTCTCATCTAGAAAATTGCCTTTCAAAAACCTTTGAATCATTGAAATCTTCCAGGAGATTTGCATAAAAGAACAAACTAGCGTTTTACTTCAAACTGTCTTACATTTTAACATGTTGGTCTGTGCAGTGAAACGAACTGATAGGTTGTCTTGGCTTTCTCGACAAGTGCTAGCAACTCTAGTATCCGTGTCTCCTGCTGCAGTCGTTGGATGACAGCTAGCTAAACTACATGGTGATCGCCATCCATCACAGGGGTTCACGGTTATAATTCTGTGTTCTATACCCCCGCCTTTCATTACTCTGACTTACAGAGTGAAAAGGGAGGCGGCGTTGAACGATCCATGCTGTTAATTCTCTCGTCCGGTGCGCCTTCATACCCTGTTCTCTCCATCATCGAAGTAATTACACTTCCCGTTTTCCCAAGCTGAAGGTGTAAAATTCAATCAGCAGTCAAGCAAATTTAAATCCCCAGCTCCCATATGTAGCGGCAACAGAGCACAAATTATTGATTTATCTGTTAAGCCCCTTTTTGCTGTACCTCTGCATGTGCACATCTACGGCACAGACATTGCCTTCCTATTCCCTTTATTTCTAAAACAATGAATTATGCACCAGGCAAAGCATAAAACAAGCAGTTTTTTTTTACTGCGCTCAATCATTATTTCAAGGGTTATTGACCACAGGTCCAAAGTTAAATGCTCTCGCAGGTGCTTTTTTTATTTCAAAATATTTGATATTAAAATTACATGTAACTATTTCGTTTTTTTGTGTAATAGAAGCTAAAATATTCAGGCACTGCCACTATATAAATGAAACTAGTATGATTTTCCGATATACTGAACAGAATAGGGGCCAGCATAAACTACAGTGGCCAGAAAGTCACCCAAAAATATCAAATGTATTCACTCAGCCTTTTGCGTGCTTTACATTCTTCCGTGCAGGGTTATTACTAAAACTAAAAGCATTAAAAAATCTAATTCTTGAAATAAAATAAACATTAACAGAATTTTTATAGTTTTATAGTTTGCTCATTTTCATTTAGTTTGAATTAAAATACAAAAACAACTAAAATTCAAAAACTACATATACAGTTTAAAAAACGATAACAAAATGACAAAAACACAACACAATTACTAAAACTAAAATCAAGACTGAAAATGTAAAAATAAAACCTAATTCAAAATATTATTAACAAAAAATACATTATTATATATTTTATATTCGTTTTCTATAAAATAAAAACTATAATCTAAAATAGAATTATTAAAGTATGCTATTGAATAATATTGTCACATGATGAGCTTTTTATTGAGTGAGCAAATTTTAGAACAAATACAATAACAAATACAATACATTGACCTGTACTGACTCCCAGCAAGAGACTTGTCAAGAGCAGACCACTTACCCTATTTTTTTAAATGTTGATAGATAGCACAAGTAAGAGGGGGTGGATGGAAAAATGTTACGCGATGGGTCACAGTCATTTTCAATGAAAAGGGTGAGCATAACTGAGATTGGGTGCCATCTCATGAAGTGATGAAGTGAAATGTATTTCTTGTAAGAGCTGCCCCGCATGCCTCCCTAAGTGACTGGCTAGCCTATATGGCAGGCAGTCTGTTTGACTCCGTCCTTCCATATAAATTTTTATGAAAATAACGAATATCTTAAAGATTCTGTGATTTCTTCTCCTTTCATGTTATGTGGGGAAAAGTCATTGTTATTTTGATTAAGGATTACAAGGACACGTGATTTTTTTTTTTTAAAGTTCATAAATAAGTAATTTATAATAAATACTGCAATATTCCATAAAAAGAAGATTTGTCGATTTTACTTTTAATGGTGACTTTAATAAAGTGGATTTATTTTTTAAATCAACTTCAACCATATGATATAGTTTGCTGAGCTCAGTTGGCTTAATTTGGTCTAGCTGGTTTCCCCAGCCTGGGAAAGATGGAGTTTAGTTGGTCAACCAGTTGGTCTCCATAGCCCTGACCAACAAGCGCCCAAAAGCCCTCTAAAACCAATCAAAACAGACCAATATAATAATAAATAATAATAATACATCACACTTGTATAGCGCTTTTCTGGACACTCAAAGACGCTTCACATGAAGAATAAAACAAAAAAACAAAACAAAAAGGGGATTTTAAGGAAAAGCTAGTTTGAACAGGTGGGTTTTGAGTACTGATTTGAAGTTTGTTAGTGAATCGGAGTTTCTAATGGATGTAGGGAGTGAGTTCCAGAGGGTGGGGGCAGCAATGGCAAAAGCTCGATCCCCCAAGGTCCGGCAGTTTGTGCGAATGATCGGGGTAAGGCGTTCGTGCCAGATGAGCGGAGGTGGCGGGTGGATTGGTGCTCTACCAGAAGCTCAGTGAGGTAGGGCGGGGCCAGGTTATGGAGGGACTTGCAGGTGAGGAGGAGGAGCTTATATTGAATGTGATAATGAACAGGTAGCCAATGGAGCTGCTGGAGAACGGGGGTGATGTGTTCCCGTGACCTAGTGTGTGTGAGTTCTGGATGTATTGTAGTTTTTGAAGTTGATTGGTAGGAAGTCCGTAGAGAAGGCTATTGCAGTAGTCAAGTCTTGAAGTTATGAAGGCGTGAATGAGGATTTTAGCTGTTGACAGGGTGAGGGAGGGGCGAAAACGGGCAATGTTGCGGAGGTGGAAAAAGGATAGTTTAGTGATACGGTTGATGTGTGTTCGGTATGAGAGGGTGGAGTCTATTATGATACCAAGGTTTCGAACAGAGAGGGAGGGGGAGACATTCTGTCCGTCGATAAGGAGAGTAAAGTTCTGAATAGAAGAGAGGAGTGATTTTGGGCCGGTGATAAGGAGTTCTGTTTTATTGCTGTTGAGTTTAAGAAAGTTATTGTCCATCCAGGTCTTTATGTCGGAAATACAATCGGTGATGGTGGAGAGGATAGCCGGGGTGATGGATTTGGTGGATATGTAGAGTTGGGTATCATCGGCGTGGCAATGAAAATGGAGTCCATGGTGGCTGATGATCCATCCATCCAGATCCATCCATATGACTAGCTTATCCAGTCGGTGTCACCAGCTAACCACCTTAAAGGGATAGTTCACCCAAAAATGAAAATTAGCCCATGATTTACTCACCCTCAAGTCATTATATATGACATTCTTCTTTCAGACGAATATAATCGGAGTTAAATAAAAAAATGTCCTGGCTCTTCCAAGCTTTATAATGGCAGTGAATGGCTTTATTTTTTTTGAAGTCCATCAAAGTGCATCCATCCTTGATAAAAGTGCTCCACACGGCTCTGGGGGTTAATAAAGGCCTTCTGAAGTGAAGCGATGCGTTCGTCTAAGAAAAATATCCATATTGAAAACTTTATCGACTAAAATAACTAGCTTCCGGCAGACGGCCTACGCAAGTCGACTTGCGCCAAAAGAGTAATGACGTATGTATGACGTATAGGATGTAGGACTAGCGTAAGCTTTGACGCCTCTTGCGGTTCAAACAAACAGGGCTGGGCAACAAACTTAAGCTCCTCCGACATTTCTCTTTAATAATGCTTGTTTTAGACTTCTAATACATGACAGGTGTTTTGCTCTATCCTCTGCGCTTCCACATTCGTCAATGCATCGTGCGTCGGGTCAAGTGTTACTCTTCCACCGTATATCAATGTGTACGGCCGTCTGACGGAAGCTAGTTATTTTAGTCGATAAAGTTTTAAATATGGATATTTTTCTTACACGAACGCATCGCTTCACTTCAGAAGACTTTATTAACCCCCCGGAGCTGCGTGGAGCACTTTTATCATGGATGGATGAACTTTGATGGACTTAACGGCCATTCACTGCCATTATAAAGCTTGGAAGAGCCAGGGCATTTTTTAATACACTGAAAGAAGAATGTCATATACACCTAGGATGACTTGAGGGTGAGTAAATCATGAGCTAATTTTCATTTGTGGGTGAACTATCCCTTTAAGGTGGTTTAAGATGGTTTTCTCAGCTGGGATGTATGACATTAACCTGCTCATCCCTAAACATTGTGAGCTAAACTGCATATACGAAAGAACTTGAGGCTAATGTTGGTGTATTGCTAAAATAAAGAGCATTCATCTTCATCTCTCTCTCTCTCTCTCTCTCTCTCTCTCTCTCTCTCTCTCTCTCTCTCTCTCTCTCTCTCTCTCTCTCTCTCTCTCTCTCTCTCTCTCTCTCTCTCTCTCTCTCTCTCTCTCTCTCAGATTCATTTGGGACAGGTGTGGTGCTTGAGGTGGCGTGTTTGCTGATTCTATTTTGTGTACTGTATGTTTGCCAAGGCAAAAACAATGACTCATCCCGCAGGTCCAGCAACAACTTCCACTCCGTCAGGAGTGCTGTAACTCTCTCATCTCACTCTTTCTTCTGTTACATTGTTTTTCCATTTCCAAAACCCATATTTGTGCTCAGCTTACAGAAGAGAAAGACTGTCAAGCGCCATGTAATTTTCAGAAACATTACTCAGCATGATATCCAATAAAGAAAATTGTCATTTATTTTAAATAAAATTTTCATAATTTCTAGATTTTTTTTTAAATTTTATATTACATAAAAAAATGTCACTGAAACATTTTTTTTTTTTTTACAAAAAGAAAATATGCAATATGACAAATTATACAGCTATAGTTTAACTCTATAGATTGAGGATGACAACGCAAGGATATGATGCAAATGCAAAATATTTCTGGTTGGTTTGTATTTTTCAGGACATACTTACTGATGCTTTCAAGACTTTCAGAAGTAATTTTTGCTATTGTACCAAAACTTTATCTATTAACCAGCGGGATAACGCTATCTTGGTGGGAAAAAAACAGGAGAATTTGCAGCAAAAAAAAAAAAACAGTAGAATACATCACAGAAAACCAAACATTTTTGTAAGTGCAAAATGACTTGTTGGAATTATTTTCTGTTGCAATCGACATAATGCCAGAAATACAGCTGATTTATCTCAGAAAACCAAACTTTTTTTGAGAGCAAATGGACCAGTTGGAATAATTTTCTGTTATAATCAACATAGAAATGCCACTGATTTAGAACCCGAAACATTCCATTAGGAGGTTTTTCATACCTGAAATTAATATCCTCCAAAAATTTAAGCTAAGTGCCATAAATTCTCAGATATTTTGGCTCACACCTTACACAAAAGTGAAAAAGCAAGAGTCCTTAAAGGAGCTGTATGTAAGATTGTGGCCAAAACTGGTACTGCAATCACTTTCAAATTACTGTAGAGTGGTGTATCCCCTCCCCCTCCCCCCTGACTCAAGGTTGCCAGATCGGCTGTAGGATCCAGCAGGAACGTGACGAGCTGCAGCTGTGGTAACTAGAGCAGAGCTGGCAACCCGGATGCCGCAACACTACTGACTTCGTGATTGGTAGATAGGTGGAGGGTGGAGCATCAGACCAAAACACAACATGACAACATCAACATCAGTTGAGGGCTGCAACTGCACTTTTTTAATGACAATATCCTGGCCGGACTACTGTTGTCTGTCAGTGATATAAGTATTTGAAATGTACATGATTTCTTAATGTCTCGTGATATATCAGGGCCATTTTATGATTAATTGAAATAAATTTCTTACATACAGCTCCTTTAAGGATTAATAAATTATCCACTTATAGAGCCCCTTTCAGTCTATGTTTGTCTTAAAAAAATGTTTCTAGTCTTCACCATCCCTCTCTCAGCGTGTCTGTGCTGCTGTTCTCTCTGAAGGAGAGACTGTGAATCTGAGCCCATTACAGCTCTGTGCTGTTGATTTACTACAGTCCTGACTAAGAGTGCCGCACACTTCTGTGTGTGTGCAGGCACGTGTTGCACTCCACTGATACATGGCCAGCTGTTTGCCCACGATAAGGCCTTTGCAAGGAGAGAGAAGAACCTAAGAGAATTCCATTAATCTGAGAAAAGCAGTGCACTCTGCTGGTAAGCCGTATCAGTATAGAAAGGAAACATCTTTCATAGGGTTAAATCTATAAGATTGAGTCATAGTTTAGATACTGATACATATAAGTGGTCCTCACTGTGATTACATTGCAATGGTAATCTGGATAGATTTTGTATAGATGGAAGTACTAGTCAGGGCTCAACGCTAACATTCTACTGGTCCGATAAATCTCCCCCGCCAAAAATGTTACAATTCTCTATTACAAATTCCAATTTCGGTACCACAGCAAAAACTACTAGCCTAAATACTAAATATCAATCATTATTCATTAGTAGTAATATAAAAAATAAACTAATTACAAGTAATAGCACAACATTTAAAGCACAAGTAGACGCGAAATATAAATTAATTCAGTATTTGTGCATTGCCTGAGAAGCACGAGAACCAAATTGAGTTCTTTTTCGAGTCTACTTGTGCTTGAAAGGTAAGGTTAAAGGGATACTCCATCCAAAAATTAGCCTGGGAAAACCCAGACAACTTCTGGCAAATTTAGATTTGTTCTGAAAGTTAGTCTGGCAAAGAGCTCATTCAAGCCCATTTCCAATCCGTCGAAATCGAGGCACCAATCAGAAACGTTGGGGCGGGCTTTACACGATGACGACAGCGCTGGGATTTTGAAGCAGATTTTGTAGCCTAACTTACATTACAAAGATGGATGCCGCCGTCGAACATCACTCGTTTGAATCAGCTATCGCGTCTGTTTTAAGCGATTTGAACGTTTCCTTTTTGTTAAAAACCGAGCAAAGAACAACACTCGGAGATGTTTCTCCACCGCTCTGCATACGTCATCTCCTTCACATTTTACATTTTTACATTTTAGTCATTTAGCAGACGCTTTTATCCAAAGCGACTTACAACTGAGGACTAAACCAAGCGAGTCATCGTGAAGAGGCAAAAACAACGCAAGAAGTGCTCAAAATACAAAGTTCGGACATAGCTCGGAGTAGCATAAGCCAGGCAAGCGAGGATTTAGAGGAAAGGATTTTTTTTTTTTTTTTTTTTTTATGTTTTTTTTTTTATGTTATGTTATGTTAAGTGCTCCCGGAAGAGATGAGTTTTCAGTTGTCTTTTGAATGCTGTCAGGGATTCTGCATTCCGGATGAGGGTGGGGAGATCATTCCACCAGCATGGAACCGTGAATGAGAATGTTCTGGAGAGTGATTTTGTGCCCCGCTGTGATGGTACCACGAGCCGTCGCTCATTGACCGATCGTAGGCTTCTGGTAGGGAGACTTGTAGTAGTGAGTGGAAGTAGGAGGGAGCTGAACCTGTGGTCAATCTGTAAGCAAGCGTCAAAGCCTTGAACTTGATGCGAGCAGCGAGTGGTAGCCAGTGCAGAGAGATGAACAGAGGAGTGACGTGGGCCCTTTTGGGCTCGTTGAAGACAAGACGAGCTGCAGCATTCTGGATCATTTGTAGAGGTTTAGTTGCACATGATGGAAGTCCAGCCAGAAGAGCATTGCAGTAATCAAGCCTAGAAATGACCAGGGCCTGGACGAGAAGTTGTGTTGCATGCTCAGTTAGGAAAGGCCTTCATCGCTCTGATTGGTTTTAGGTCTATCCGCGACGTCCGTTGGTGACGCCCCTCTGGAAATTATTTGTCTATGACGCTTTGCCAGACCATAACTCAGTTACAACTGAGAATGGTCTGGTTTTAACCAGGCTACCCAAAAATGAAAATTCTGTCATCATTTACTCACCCTCATGAGTTTCTTTCTTCTGCTGAACACAAAGGAAGATATTTTGAAGAACGATTGGAACCAAACAGTTGTTTGGCACCATTGACTTCCATAGTAGAAAAAAATATATACTATGGAAGTCAATGGTGCTAAAGTTCCAATCGTTCTTCAAAATATCTTCCTTTGTGTTCAGCAGAAGAAAGAAACTCATACAGGTTTGCAACAACTTGAGGGTGAGTAAATGATGACAGAATTTTCATTTTTGGGTGGAGTATCCCTTTAAGGCCGTGTGTCCACCAAAGCGTTTGCTGAAAACGCCTAGCTGTGGGCGCTTGAGAGCGTTTGGCAGCACAGCGTTTTTTTCAGTAGAGACGTTTCGTTGCTATGATACAGAATATCCGCAGCACAGTTTACTTGTAACTGATTTCGCAGATAATTTGTTTCATACTAAATTTATTTTTCATCCATTTTGTTCGGTTAGCTCTGCTGGTTGATGTCGTTGTACAGAAAGAATGTTGTGACAGTTGGTCGGTGTGGTATTAGTCCCGCCCCTCCTCTACTGTGATTGGACGGCTGGGTAAAAAGTGACAGTGATGAGCGCTGCGTTTTACCCAAAGTTGAACATTTTTAAACTCTCGGCAACCAGTAAAAAACGCCGGGCGCTCAGCGCTTCAGCGTGAAAAAATTTAATTATTCAGCTTCAGCGCTCCCATTGAAAACAATTGAATACATACGTGAAAAAAACGCTTTGGTGGACACACGGCCTAAAGGTGCATTATATTTACACAAAGGTGCGTTTCTGAAAAACGCTGTTGAAAGTGGATCGAGCACCACAACACACTTGTAGCCAATCAGCAGAAGTGGGTGTATACACGTGATGGGGGAGGAGAGAGAGTGAGCAAGAGGGAGATTTAAAGAAAGTTAAGAATAAAAATTAAGAATAAAAGATAAAGAGAAATAATAATTTAATAAATATAAAAAAGTGTCAAATATAAAAAAAGGTTTAATAGTGATGACATGACATGGTGGTACAGTGGTATCTATGAATGATAGATGTCTGGATTTTGAATCTCAGCCAAGTGAAATTGTGTATGTTTATCAGCTGATACACATCAGCAGCCAAGGCACATTTTATTTTGTGATTCGATTAACTTGACCTGTACTGTACAGTGGGAAGAAAGATCTTGTCATGGGTAGATCGCATTGGTACTGACAGATAGCAGCTGAAGTGAGAGGGGGCTGAGAAGTGTATAGCACAGGAAGCTGTTCAGACAAATTTACTCCGTAGGTCACGGTTTATTTTCAATAAGTGGTGCGAGTGAAACAGATACTATTCCTTGAATCTGCTGCGATGAGAGATGGGATGTGGAGTGCACATCTAAGAGCGGTCTGCTAGAATGTAGTCAAGCTTTTAAAAAACGGACACAAGATACCAAGAAAATCTGTATTTCCTTGTTAATAGTATTTTCATTTATGTTAGTACAAGCAGCTCTTGTCTGCTGTTTATGTAGACCCTAAAAAGCAATCAGAGGTTTTAAGAGTGTTTTTAGCTGTAAATAAATTGAGTTTCTTTCTGCCTAACACTGGCGTGAAAACTTTGTGATGCTTGGAATTGTAGGTCTGTAAATCATCCAATACTCTTACTCTGTGTGATCACACGCTTCACAGGTTTGGGGACACATTGTCTTTCAGGTGTTATATTTCCATCGCATGGTTTAAAAGGCAAAGCTCGGTCGGCCTTAATGGATGTAAATTGGATAAAGCCGCATTATAGACGAATCCGGCGAAACTACCGGAAGTAAGCGGGCGCCATAACTGAGCTGTTGCTGGGTAGCGTTGCGCCATTGCCTCCTATTGTTTTATTTGCAACTTGCGTCCACTGGAATAAACAGCCCGCGATTTACGACGGTCACTAACGTTACAACTTTTATAATGTCGAGTGGGAAAACATGTTCCGGTTTAAATTGTTTCAATGGCGGCAGTAAAGGGCGCATTGGGGCAGTAACGTTAGTAACATTACTGTTATGTCTGTTGTTAATGTTTGATTTGCTTGACTGTGAAAGAACTTTTTTTTAAATAACAAATTAAAATAACAAATTAAATTAAATATAATGCAGTTTTTGTTATAATAACAATTATTTAATGACATAAGTAAAAAAATATAATAAAAATGTAATATAGTGCTCAGCAAAATCTCCTCTCTAGCTATTTTTTCTATTCAATTAACATGCTATGGTCATTAAATGGCTTTCCTGAGCTAAATGTAACGTTGTGTGACATAATTGTTCTCCTGCTGTTATATTGACCTCTTTCCATGGTTTAAAACACTAATTGGTCGATATTATGTATACTTTCTAGCTGTACCTTACCCTTGCCTTTTGCAATGTGAAAATGTGATAAATAATGGACACAAATGAAAAACATGAATTCGTTTATTTGATGTCATTAATTTATTTATTGTTGCCAAATGGACAGATCTTTTTATAGTTTCCTCGTTAGCTAACGTTAGCCTAGCTAGCTTGCCAAGCTATTTTCATAAATAATCTGTAAGATCGTTTGTACCTTCATCTGTGACTGGAGGCCACTGTCTAACATCATCAACCCAACAAGTCATTCTGCCTGGCTGTAGCTAGCTATAGCTGTCATCTACGGTGCGTTATCACGTGAGGTTTGTTTACATACCGGTAACAGCCAGAGATGGGCTTTGTAACAGCTCAGTAATGGCGTCGCCACAAGATGGCAGCCTACACAGAACTTTCTAATGTATACACGAATCCGACGAGCGTTCTGTGTAGGCTGCCATCTTGTGGCGACGCCATTACGCGAAGGTATAATGCCTGTATTAAATTGTATATTAAATTTAATATAATTTAAACGGATGAGTTGTAAAAAAATTCACCCCCCTCACAGTTGTCATGAAGGGCAAAATAAGCTATAAAGACCAAAACCACTTTTTGCTCCAGGCTGTAAACATGTTTTTTTTCTGCTGTAAAGTTGGGCATTTTAACATGGGGGAGATGCAGATTTGACTCACTTCTGCAGCCTGCCTCACGCGGTCAGTCGATGAATTGCAGTTTAATTCACTTCCGTGTTGGTTTCAAGAGAGAGACAGGGAGGTTGCCGCTTGGTCCAATCACACCTTTAAACACCTCCCCCTCGAGCGAGCGTGCAGTGACAGTAGGTGTGTTCGACATCGGCTGTGGCTGGATGTAACCGATCGGCGAGAGTAGCCGCGTGCAGGCGGGGAGGAGCTGCAAATGGAGACGTGAAGTCGGACACTTTCTGGTTCCCGTAGTGACAGCTCACGTGGTGTTTGTATACTTTACCACAGCTGAAGTGAAATAAATTCAATATTTGCCAAATGCACAGATGTTTCAGACACATTTTCATTCAATACTTTATGTACTGCTTCATACTGCATCTGTTTGAACAAGAATAAAGTTCAAAATAGCCACTATCAATGAAGTGCAGTCGACTTTTTAATCCCTTTTATTTTGATAAACATAACACAATATAGCCTAACATCACGACTACATGAAAAGAGTGTTTACTGTTATAAAAAACTGATTTGTGAGCTTTAGTGGAACTAAAGGTGTGAGAATAAACACGAAACGCACGTGATCGTTGTCATGCGGTGAATCCGGCCAATCGTGGAACAGCTGTGTCGTCATCAGAGCTCGTGCAGCCCCCATAGACAGTATAAAGCCTGTTTTATGCTTCTGCGTCGAATCGACGGCGTACCCCCGCAGAGCCCTCTGCGTCGCCACGAACCCCTCTCCGACCCCTCCGCCGTAGCTCGACGTGCACCTCCAAAAAATTGTAACTATGCGTCGAGGCGACGCAGACCGCAAGGGCTGTGATTGGTCAGATTATACATCATTTCGGGAGTGTAGCTTTTCCGGTTTCCCCCTCCCGCTATACTGCCATTTTTAAAGTGCACTGTTTGTTTCAACGATGTATCACGTTGAGGGACGATTAAATTATTCTGCGATTAAACATTTGGAATAAAATAATTTGTTGTTCAACTTCGATTAGTTCCAGCTGCAACAACATTCTCTCTCTTTCACTCGCCATTAGGCGCGTTTACAGATTTGCGCAAAACTTTTGCGATTTTTTTCTAAATGTCGATAAAAAACTATTGCCAAATGACCGACGTTATGTGACTAAACGTCTTTTTTTCCTCTCGCGATAATCATTCCAAAAATCATGGCAACGGACGTTGGTAGCCACCGCACTAGACATTATTATTATTAATGGAAGGAGACGCATTATTAATGGAAGGAGACGCATGACGCATGGCCCTCTGGGGTCTGCAATCACGCCGGCGTGATCTGCTCGCTTTTTTTCTTATCAGTGCAAAAGAGACTCAAATAACTCAGTCGATTTTTGTCATACAGGCAAATGTTATACATCAATCGATCCTGTTAAGTTTCTATTTTTTTTGTGGATACTCACAATAAAAACAAAGTGTTGTGCTTTTCACCAAATAAAGAAAAACAAACATGATGCGAGTTCTGCGTTCTCTCTGTCAGTGAAGTCCATTCTGAAACGCGTCCTAAGATTAACTGTAACTCCGCGATTACTTGTCATACAGGCACGAGAGATTTTTCTTTATGAAGCTTGAATTCTCTTCTTTTAAATGAAGTAATTTATATAAAAAACAAATATTCTCAGTTTATGCAATCTGTATGAAAAGAGAGTGCTGTCAGTATTTTTTTCCCCAGCTCATTACACTTCATTACGCGTTAATCTGACACGCCCACGGATGACGCGCGCTATTCAAACGCAAATGTCGGCAAGCCATGACAATGCCCACATCAGCCGTTCCACCGCGGTGGTAAAATGTGTGGTGTATTTGCTGCCTTTTACCGCTAAGAGGCGCTACAATCATAGACTATGAAAAGTGTTCGTTTATTCCGGTTTATTCTCTCTAATGCGTAATCTGCTGCCGCATCGCGCTGATTCAGAGCGATTGAAAGCTGGTAGCAGATGAATTCAACAAGTGAAACGTGGTTAAAATAATTCATAATCACAATACTGAAATTAGGCTACTGAAATGTAATTGAATAAATAATGAAAACATTTCAACATAAAAAACAATGAGGCTTTACAACTTAAACAGCGTACAGACGATAGCTCAGTGGTTAACGCAACAACACGATCTTCGAGGAGCTTCAAACGACCCGAGATCGAATCTCAATGTAGCATACACGTTGTTAATAGATGTTGCCCTACAGCGTTTATATTTTACCACCTTGATGCTTAAATAGCTAACTGTTTATAACTGTTTACTTATTTAAAGTCAAGAGTTTTGTTTAATTATCATTACAACATAAATTTGCTACATTCCTGTAGAACCGCAGCCGCTGCACAAAGGACAAAAACTGATGAAGGAAGATTGTCAGCCGATTGCGTCAGAAAATGAAAATGAAGAAGCTCGTCTTTAGTCTGCTAAATTATTGTGTAATGTAAAAGAACACTAAAATTACTTAAAGGTGCTCTAAGCGATGTCATGTGTTTTTTAGGCCAAAACATTTTTTGTCACATACAGCAAACATCTCCTCACTATCCGCTGGCTGCCTGTCCCCTGAACACACTGTAAAGAAACGCGATCTCTGTAGACAGCCCATGCTTCACAAACAGCACCAAAAACAAACTGCAGCGACCTGCTCCCCAAAACATAACAAACTGTTCCAGCCAATGACCGACAAGAAGGGTTTGGGGGTGTGGTTTGGGGGGTTAGTGTGCGGATGAGGAGGAGGGAGGGTCTAGCTAGCCTCCGTTTTGTTTGACAATAGTTCGAACGTCAACAAGAAGTGACGTCACCCAGGATCGCTTAGAGAACCTTTAAGTTTGAAACCAAGTTCGAACATTTCAAGGTTTAAATAAAGTGTCGGGACAGTTTTTTTTATTTAAAACAGGGTTGCATCGGGTTTAGAGTTTATTTCTTTTGCGATGCAAAATAAGAAACACTAGGCTAATCTTATTATTGCGACATTTTAAATTTGTATTGCCAAAGAAATTACAGCTAAATTAAACAATTAAAACAGTACAAAACGAAAATTGTCCAAAGAAACATAATTAAATTAAAAACATGCGTTTTTCTTTGCCTCTCTCGCGCTGAAACTCTTTTTAACAAATTTATTTAGTCTCCCTCGCTGCGCATGCATGATATGATCAATGCATGATAATTATTTAGCCTTTAATTGTTGCTTCAAAGACACAGCATGCCTTGTTGAATTCACCTTACAATAACTTCAATTGAAATTTTGTGTGAAAAAAAAATTAAAATAGGCTACAATAAATAAACTACAATATTTATAATTTAATAAGATATGGGGCCTACATTTGGACACAGATTTATCCTTACAATAATTTTGCCTGCTCATCAGGCTGGCTATCCGACACTCTCCATATGAAAGAGGAACATTAACACCTTTGTCCAGCAAATGTCCCTCCAACCCCCCACAGGCTATCGGAGTCTGAGGCTGACTTAACACAAAGAGAAGTCGCAATTCACACTTAAATCGCTATTCTAGACAGTGTTGATAATGAAGGAATTGAATGATTTAAGTTACATGTAGCCTAGTGATATTTCTGTCATAAAAGTTTATTACTAAATATTTCATTATTTCAATAATTAATGAAATAAAACTGGCTTGGGGCAGCTTTTTCCAAGCAAAACTAAATATAATCTGAAAAAACGCTTGTTAATTTGTTGTCATGAACAAAATGTTCAACTTAATATTAAAGTCTACAGGGATCTTTGGATCCTTATAACCAGGCATGCAATTTGTGAATTAAGTTTTTATTTTATTTTGTATTCAAATAAATATCGAAACACGGTGCTTCGTGGTAATGCTGCTAAATTAAATAACATTTATAGAATAAATATGAACTTAAATGAAACAATATCGCAACATTTCGACAAATACATTATTATGTTTTTACATTTTAATTCAGGGCGATTTAGCCTACATTTAATTAGAGCGAGATTTTCACCCTTGTCTTGTCATTTTCTCATTGGGAAGCGCATGTTTGAGTAGATCCTCTGTACCTCTCGTTTTCATATGGATTAGCCTACATAATCAGATAACATTTATTAGCCTAAATATTTAGACATTTAAATTCTTTAGACATAGCCGATTTCTTATCGTGACTGAGCTGAAGTGGCTTTCGGTTCATTTTTGTGACGCGCAGTTCCCGGACACAGAGACGACAGATATACTGTTTTTGTCGTTAGCCTAATATGAATACAAGTTTACAGTTTTGAACGATGTAAGCTACTCTACTCTTATCTGTATGACCAAAAAATTACGGAGTCGCCTATTAAGTTATTTTAGCTGTAATAATGAGATAAATAAATTAATCTAAATGAACGCGCCGCCGCGTTTGTCGAACACTAACTCACCATGCCAGAATAAAACCCGACTTTAGAAAAATGCATAGGGCCACTCGGCGTGGTGTGCCAAAACACTTAATTATAAACTTCAATATTTCATTCAAAATAATCTCAATACGCTTTGTGAAATTTTGAAAAGCCGTGCATGCATTCAGGCCACTGGAACTAATGAACAACTGAAACGCTGGCTTTGATTTTATTGTTTGTCGTTTAAACGTGCCTGTTGCATAGGCCTATCTCTATTTTATATATTTGATATTGGTGAAGTAGCCTATAGCATTGATTAGCTGTGGAGGGAGGGGTGTGGGGATTAAAATAATTCAGCAGAAGTAGGGATGTTTAGACCAGAAGGAAATCCCAGTCCCCCCTGGCAAATCACACTTTACTTAAAACCATGTTTTTAAAAACTCTAGGTTGTAGGGAACAGACCTCTCTGCCATGCGCGCGCACGGTTTGGAGCACAATATCTGTCTTGCATGCACGCTCGCTCTAGATAGATTACGGGATATTTTAACTAATTCGCGGTATAACTAGTCGATCACGAGTGGCTCAACAGGTAGATCTATAGATAAACTATATCTTTTAGGAGTTTGACCGACCGGGTTGACACTTCAGCGTGAGAAATCGGGGGTGTGGCGTGAGAGCCTGGAATAAAAAAAATATATATATATATAGCCTATATAAAAAAAAACTGTATGGTGTAACAGAGTTTTAGAGCTAGACCAATCTCTCTGCAATAATAAATATAAAATTTACAGCAGACCATGTATGTGCGGGATTTGAACCTGTGTCATCTTGATGATGAACCGTAAGTTCTACCGCTCGGCTATGAATTTTGTTACTGAGAAATATCCAAACGTTTGATTCTCACATGAGCGAGAAAACGTTTTGTCTTTAGCCTGTGAGTGTAGGCCTACTTTAGCCTTTTACAGTTTTAAAAGATTATATCTTATCTGTATGACCAACAATTTGTATAGGCTTATTTGGAAATTACCATAACTTGTAGTATTTCATCCTTAGGCTACTGTTAATAGACATTAGCCCCACTTACGTTTTGCTAAATGTCCCTTTGCGCCACCTGGCGGTCATTTCGCGTACGACTTTGAAATGAGACTGGTTTATTTTTACCGCGGTGGATGGCTAAAAATGGTATGTGGATGGCTAAAAGGTGTGACTAAAAATGTGCTTTTGGCTTTCATTTATATTTTGATTGTTTGTATATATATATATATATATATATATATATGTATATATATATATATATATATACTAATGAGCCTTTCATTCAGGGGTGTCACACAAGAAAGAATGCAAGGACAATATATATATAAATAAATAAATAAATATTTATATACACACACACACATATATATATATATATATATGTGTGTGTGTGTGTGTGTGTATAAATATTTATTTATTTATATATATATTGTCCTTGCATTCTTTCTTGTGTGACACCCCTGAATGAAAGGCTCATTAGTATGCAGTCTGCTCAGGTGAGAACTGCCTAATTATTCATGAGGGGGTTGGGCCTATCCGCCCATCCGCATATTGCCTTTGCAAACAAAAAAATGTTTTTCACAATTTAAAACAATCTATTGTTTTATGTGAATGATTAGGCAGAATGATTTTCAGATCAATTTGAAGCAAATACTCTAGGCGACAACATCCACTAGTCAAAAGTCTTGTGGACAGATATTTAGTATGTTATTTGTGGCCTTATATTAGAAACTTTATTTTTTATTTTTTTCAATAACCACGCATAAACAATATTCTCTCAAAAATACAAACATGTACATACATGTTGCTCACATATTATGGTAGCCCTGTGTGTGCTATATAGAGTGTAATTTCACCTGTGCCATTAATATGTTTATAAGCAACTGAAAAAAGCACAAATGTCATAGCATGCCAAAACATCTCAAGGACCCCGAAAACACCTCAGACCCCAGAGGGTTAATGGCAGGGAAAGACACGGAGTTCTCCCTCATTTCTGCTCCGAGGTCTTGATTGTGGCATTTCTTTGAGGTTAGAGTCCAGTAGGCTATTCCTGTAATTATTGTTTCTTTTATGAATCCATTCGTTTCCCCTTATTTAACCCGTAATTGCAAAATGAAAAATGAACGGTTGTTGTATTTTTAAAACGCAAAGTTGAACACCAAAATTTAAATTTGAACTGTACACCAAATGCTGCGCAAAAAAAATATATATATATCGACGAATTTTCAGATATTTGTTTATGATTTTTTTGCCCCTTTATTAAACATTTAAAATATTCACAAATTAATATGGGAAAAATATAGATTTTACTGGTTTTCTAAGGCTAAATTAGAACCTGGAAATGATATTTTTCCCGGAGTGCTGAATGAGAAGAGCCATAACCACAGAAAGGGGATTTATAGGTGAGATATAGGTTATAATAAATGTTTCTGAAAAAATATCGAGGCATTTTAATTGTTTATTAATAAACTATTGTTTTCTATATCAATGTGGGCTAAAAAACATCTCCATCACCGGATGCACTTTTAGAGAGAAATGCACCTTTCATACGGATTACATAATCAGAAGGTATTAGCTTTCGATTCGAATTTGTTCGTTTTAAAGAGGACATTTCAATAGCCTACAGAGGCGATATTTTGTTTCAGTTCTCGCGCTTCAGTTCACGGAGACCATGAAAGCGCGCCTGATTGTTTTATTTTATTTTACAAAAGCAAAACGTTTTGTTGTTATTGTGAGTTTACGCAAATAAAAGAAGTTGCAAATAATGTATTATTATTTTCTGTATGACCAGAAATGATTTTTTTCTTCAATTTTAAGTTGTTTCCACTGTTGATAGGAAAATGCAAGTGTTCGCGGCGCGCCCGAGCCTCCCTGCCATCCAGTGCGTGCTCCACACTCGCATACACACTTGGATATGCGTCAAAAGCTTGTGTTTATTCGTAATATTAATTAGTATTTTAAAAGTAATACAAAAAGTATTTATTGATAACCTTAGCCCTGTATTATTATTGTCCAACCTGTATTTTGAATGAGATGTGACGAATTGCTTTGTTCCTTTTTTGGATAAAAGCGTCTTCTACATATGTAGCCTAATAAATGTTATAATAATGATAATTATTATTATTATTTGTGGACACGGACCCCAAACACACCGCGTCTTCTAAGTCAGCTGACTGTAAATGCGCAAAACCTGTTTCCATTGCAGTTTTGCGAAATATTCCTTTTTCAAATTGCCTGAAAAACCTCCCCATGCGAGCGTAAAATCTTTTTTTGTGATAAACGGGAGTTTTTGCGAAATGGTCGTTCCATTGTGCGTATTTTCAATTCGCAATTTCAATTTGCGGAATTTGAAGGGTAATGGAAACGAAAGCGGAACCGGCGCACGGAACCAAAACAAACTACCAAAGAGATTCGCGAAGCACACACCCCCCTAGCGTTCTGGCGTTGAAATGCACCGCGATGCAACGCAACCTGACGCAGAACCATAAAACGGCCACGACGCCGTAGGAGTGACGGCGTAGCTACGCCGTGGAGTTGACGCAGAAGCATAATGAGGCCTTAAGAAATGGACAAAGCCATCTCATTGGAACTCAGTTGAGACAGTTGAAGCCCATTTTTAGCGATTTCTGAGCACTTCCGTTCCTGACGCGCAGACTCAAACCGACTCAAACTAAGCTTGATGACGTGAGCAACCTGTCTGACAGACGTTAATCTTCTAGTAGCTGTGCGTGAAAATTGCCAACGTTAATCTTGCAGAGACGGGGAACTTGAGCAAAGAGTTCTTTGGCGTGAGTGAGCAGGAGTAAGTATTCCGTTGCTTTTATGGACTCATTATCTACGGGCTTCTCCCTTGACGGGACGTCCCCCCGATTGCCTGCGAGCTTCTACTCCTGTCTGTACGGTCATTTCTGTACAGCGCGACAGAGAGTCGAGTGGTTATGACGCAATCGTTAGCCTATTTTTACTAAATCTGTTTCTACGGGGCCATAGTGTAACATAGAAGGTAATGGAGTCCTTTATACATTGTCGTGTTTCTTTAGAAATAAATAATGGACAAATGGAGTCTTTAACCCTTTAAGACCGACGGGAGTGCCGGCGCTCCCGTTTGCGTGTGTCTGTTTAAAAGCCTATAGAAACTGAAACCAAATTGCTAGCTCAATCATTCTTTTTGCATACAAAACCAGAGATGTAACATGTTCAGATCATGCCTCCAACATGCCCATGTTGCGTTGTTTTCACCCTCTAATCAGTCTGTACAAACTGCGTAATATGCGTTTACAAAAAAACAACACAAAAATGCATTGCACGTCTTTGCACACATGTTCTGTAGATCTGCGATTGATAGTTACGTCTTCCGATGGCTCATTGACGTATCACGTTCTGTGCACTATGACCCCCGGGTGTGTCGCATATTGTGACGTCACAAGCTGCGTCATTTGACCATGCGTTTGACTCGCGTGATTTTTTTTCCCCAAACCACTTCAGCGGAAATCCCGCCCTGCAGCCGATTCTAAAGTTTTCATTGCTCATGTCAATCACTGTACAGATTGCCTACACCAAACACTGATCCCTAAACCTACCCGTCACTGTAACCTAAACCAATGAAATCGGCTGCAGGGCGGGATTTCCGCTAAAGTGGTTTGGGGGGGGGGGGGGGGGGGAAATCACACGTTTGACTCCCGTTTGACTCCCATTTGCTATATGTTCCTTCTTATCGTTATTGTCTTTTTACCATTGCTTTATTTTATCATTTCTTTCTCCTTTAGACACTCACAAATACAAGCACATTCACACACACACACACACACACACACACACACACACACACACACACACACACACATAACGCAACGTTATGTCTAAACGAAAGTACACGGACGCGGAGGTTTTGGAAATACATATTGCGTCCGATGACGATGAACTATACGTCTGCTCATCTATTTATTTTATATTTTAACCAATTCAATGTTCAATCAATATTCAAAAGCAAAATGTTATCTGTTTGACCACAAATGTAATTGAATATTTTACATGGCATTTCCCCTCCCTTTTTTTGAATGAGTGTAAAAATGAGTGTATCTTCAAAACTAATTTATGTAAACAGTTCAAATCAATTCTGTGTAGTTTTAAATTGTTTTATGCACGTTTTTCACATTGACAAGTTTGAGGTTGACATTTATCCATTTTTTGTATTGAATAAAATATGTAAAAAATAAATAATTAAAATTGTTTTTCTTTTTGTTTATTGCACTTTTGAGATATTTATCTAGTTACTATTGATTTTTTTACAAAAATAGCCTTCAAATTGGGAGAGTAAGGATTATTTTGATGTATGGCATATGAAAATGCTCAAAAGAATGACAGCACAGCATGTAAAAATACAAAGATATACTCTGGTGGAATTGTTCTATGGCAGGTCATAAAGGGTTAAACGCCTCAGATGTAAAGTTATTCGCTGTCAAAGTGACGCCAAAATGAATGGGAGTCAATGGAAATGCTAACGCAAGTGAAGTTCTGCTACAACATGGCGGCACCCGGCCGGCTTCAACTTCCGGTCGATGGATTACCCCCTTGGCAGCCCCGAGCCGCTCTTCAGAAGCTGCGCTGGCTGAGTTCTCCGGCTACTCTCGAATCGCTCTCGCAGTATTTTGATGCCATACGTCACAGTCACGTGGCGTCGGCGCTGTATCAAGTCGGACAACATTTCTAACCGGCATGCACTGCTTCAAGTCAGCCGCCGATCGGTCTGCGCAGAGCTGCATGAAGTCGAACAAGCCTTTTGTGTATCTGTCAAAATAGTCAGAGAGACAGAGAAGGCAAGGAATGTGCAGAGAAATAGCGTGAAAAAAAGAAACAGGCCCTTGGCTGATGAGGATAGTGAGGAGGATAAGGAGAGAAATTAGTGAGTGTAGAGAACTGCGGTAATCAGATCTAGGCTAACTTCAGAACACTTACGTTATAAGTGTAGGAACCCATTACCCAGTTACGCATTATTTCCACTAGGGGTGTAACTATATTTGAACCGAACCGAAAAACCGCGATACACCACCCACGATACGTATCGCGATACTCTCATGGCGAACCGAACACGCCCCGCCCCCTGCTGCCCCGCCCAGTCCTGCTCATTGCACCTCATGTGTTATGTGTACACAACGAATACAGGGCTGTTGCCTAACCACCATTAACCACATACAATCGCAATAAGCTCAGTGTTTTGTTACTTTTGATAATAAGCAAGCTGTAATCTTTCAAATTATGTCTATTTGATCACGAAATGCAAACAATAAATGCCGTTTTGGCGCTCTTAGATGTGGCGTGACAGATATCACTGTATGCATGCGGCAGCGCGGAGCGCGATCATCTCTTCCTCAGAATAAACATGAATGGACACCCGAAGGTATGTTGAAAGATACAGTATACTTACTGAAAGGCATCATAACTCGTGTAAACACTCAATCAGTGTTTCAACAGCGGAAATACGTCAATAAAACGCTTAGTTTTTCACATAGCTTTATATTTACCTCAGGCAAGTCATTCAGTGTCCACAGCTTGCTGGTTTGCTAACTTTCACTAAATAAATGCTATATATTAGCCTATATTATATTTTACTTAACCTGTTTATGATATCTTGATTATTTAATGTACGGTATGTTTAAAATAGTTGTCATGAAAATAACAGCAACTGTGTAAATTATTATATAACAATAACAAATTAGAGTAAAAACATGTTAATGCAAAAATTGCCTTATGTGCAGTTTACATGTTTTCAATACAATTTGTTATTTGAGTGTTGATTATTATTATATCATTTAGGCTAAAAGTCTATAGGCTCTGTTGTTAAGCTTTAATGTTATAGTAATGTGCAAGTAAGGGCTGTAGTTTACAGCATTAGCAGATAATTTTGTTATCCTTAAGAAACGTTTACTTGTAATTGAATTAATTTAAAGACAAAAGACACAATTTGTTCATTAAAGCACTGTTTAATAAAAAATAAAAGCAATTTTAGCTTTCTAAACCCCCCCACCCCACCGAAATGAACCGAACCGAACCGAACCGAACCGAACCGAGACCTCAAAACCGTGGGACGAACCGAACCGTCAGGTTTGTGTATCGTTACACCCCTAATTTCCACATCTGCATATTTGACGATTACACATTCTCTGATTTTACTAGAATTGTAATGAGGCGTGTTTGTAAACCATGTTTTTCACCAAAATAAAAGCTTGCAGTTTCCATCACAAAAAAAGAGATCACATGTTTATCTCTTTCAACTCAATTATAGAAATTAGTACAAAACTAATTATGAAAGTTTATTTTATTTTTTAGTGCATTTGTTTTGCAATATATGGCTATTACTGTCAAGGAACTGAATATTACACAACATGGGCTATGCATAAAACACACAAAAATGTTATAGTATTGCTGGTTAATTGATAATGTAATCTAATCGTCCATTTAAGCCGGGGACATCAAATTAATTTATGATGGCCTGGACTAAAAAAAGAGGGGATTTTAATTTTAATTTCCTGTCAATGCAGACAACGCGCGCGCAGTGCAGTGCTTGTAGTATAATGGTATTTAGTTGGAATGCCAAGTTACATAAATGTCGAACCATGATAATACCACAGTTTTATTATATACTTTCATTGCGTATGATTATATTTTGGTTAGGACATGTTTACCTGCAGTACAGCGTCATTCAGGTGCACGCGGAGGTGTTGAACTTGATGGTGGTAAAGACTATCTTCGTCGCTGACACACGACTGGATGGATTAGCAGGTGGTGTTTCAGTGGATTGACGGTAAATATCATCTTAATCCAGTGCTCTTTTTGTTCTGTGTTATCCTGTTTTACAGAGTTAGAAACACCACAGAGACGATTCTGTGAGTGAGCTCAGCTGTCCGTATGAATCATTTTGAATAGTGAACTGATTCAGACTGTTTTGCTAATTCATTTGACCAATTCGTTGAAAAGAGACGACTCGAGTGATTGGTTGACGAAACAGATATTGATTCACTAGCTCTGGTTCAGAAAACAACGGACAAGGCCTGTTTGTACAATTTATTAGCCTGTTGTTCAGGTTTATTTTACTAGCGTTTGTATTACTTTTTCTCGGTTCCTCTTGAGCTTGGACACGTGCAACAACAGATCATTCGTAGAATTTGAGTGTGTAATATTTACAAAGAACTTTAATCTCTGTTTCATTTCTCCCTCTGATAGCCTCTTTTTTTTATAGCTTTTGATGCCATATTAAATAGTTATGGTTAGGTTAGCTGACCTAATAAAACATGTGACAGATATAGGGTGTGGCTATTAAATTAATCTAAAAAAAAGTTTTGAGCACCAGAGTGAGCAGACATGATTTTTCATGATCGTTTCAGGGAATTATGGTAGAGTAAAACTGCATTTAAATTCAATGCATGATCTGCACTTGGGGTAAGAATTGAGAGTGACAATTTGGGTAGGACAATGTCCACTCCAATCCTTCCATTGCAATGGCCCACAGTAATACAGACTAAATAATACGCAATAATATTGAACTGTGGCTGCATTTAGAATGCCAGATTGTACCAAAATGGGCCTCAAAAGAAACTTTTAATGAACTTATAATAAAAAAAATTAAAAAAACTCCCACACCATCGAGAGTTTCAAATACCAACATCTGTCACTGTGACTGTCATTCTCAACTCTTGAGAATGTATCGCATACAACAGAGATTTATATTGAATTATGCAGAAATTGCTTTGATTTTTGAGTCTGACAACTCTTTATTTGAATATTCCTCAGACATGATAGCAGGTGACGTTTAGAACCTGAACCCAAATTAACGTCTGCGAGGGCTGTAGAAATTGAGAGAACAAAAGCCTTTTCATGTTGCACCTGGCATAAAATATACTGAGTGGAGTCCATAATTATGAGATAACATTGAAATCATATGAATTTGTATGCAAGTAATATAATTAATGAACACTGAGTATTAAATTAGAATGTAAAATGAAAGTATTTTCCCTAGCGTTCTCAGACTTGTGGGCCTTGTGTGTTTGTTATTCTGGCAGACTGCATTCAGTTTACTTGGTTTTAGCATGGATTTCTTACAGTATGCCATTGTTTTTGCTATAATTTGCATAGAAAGCATAATTTGCTAAAGTTTAATCATAACACTGAAGGCAAAAACAAAAGGGGGGTGAAAAAAACCTCTTTTGACAACTAGTCAGCTCAGCTCTATTGGAGGCATGGTACAGTTGTGTGCATCCTGATCAGTAAGTGAGTCGCCTCTCCACACCACAGCAAAGTGCTTCCTTGAATGTGACGGGGGACACTCCTGCTGTGCTGTCTGCAGGCAAAATGTCACCGTATGATGTATTGTACACACTGAGCGGCAGGAAACCGTCACGTGAAAGTCAATGCCATAACACTTTAGATGTCCCAAAGACAATTTATGGCCACCAGGCAAAGTTATGATCACTATCCCAATAGGCGACGACACAACGTTCCATTCACGCTCCTCTTTCTCTAGGTCTGCCTGCGTGTCTCTCTCTCTCTCTCTCTCTCTCTCTCTCTCTCTCTCTCTCTCTCTCTCTCTCTCTCTCTCTCTCTCTCTCTCTCTCTCTCTCTCTCTCTCTCTCTCTCTCTCTCTCTCTCTCTCTCTCTCTCTCTCTCTCTCTCCCCCTCCCCCCCTCCCCAGATTGCACCGCCAACCAAAATCTGTAATGTGTCAGTCACGCATGGCATGACTGAAATCATAGTGCCGAGCGATACTAGTTTTGCCTTCAGAGCCTTTGCTCATATTTTGAAGTGATTCTGCTGGTAATTCTCCTTGACTCCCAACCAGTCATGTAATTTAACAGGGGTTGTCCAAGAGGAATGAAAAGATAAGCATCGATCTGATAAATGACATGGGAAAGTGAAACAATAATGGATTGCTTTAAGTCAGAGGGGGGTGAAATCAGAATGATTTGCACTGAAAGATTTACTTGTCCATTAAAAGGATAGTTTGGCCAAAAATTTAAATTCTGTCAATGATAACAGAAAGAAAAGTTGTCATCCTATGTGCTTATGGTTCTGAAATATGAAGTGGGCAGCTTGCTTTCCCCACTGACATTAAGCAATTAAGCAAACATATTTTTCTGTGCACTAGTTTGTGGTGATAGTGTGCATTCAGTTTTAAGCAGTTCTAAGCAGTCCCCCCCCCCCCCCCCCCACACAGACACATTCACATTCACACACTCAGACTCAGATTTATAATTATAAGATTTGTTAAAGGACAAATACGATTTAAGCTGAGACTCTATATTATTCTTGTGCATTTGACATTTCACTATTTTTCAAACACTAGAAGCAGAGTGTGTTTTATTTATTTCTTTGAGCGGTTTTGACTGAAAAAACATAAGGCATAAGATGAAAATATGTACTGTATTGTCTTTTGAGAGTTTATATTAGATGTTGCGTCTTTAGGTCTGTGATGGTTAACAATACACATAATCATGACATATTGTTAGTGGGTATTATTAGAGTGCTCTCATTTTCTTCATTCTGGTTTGAATAAAGAAGATTGTGGCATTTATTTGCCATTTTCTTTCTTAAATCTGAATTACTGTCAGTAGTGTTGTGTTTGGTCTATACAGCAATGAGCTGTCATTCTGTTCATTATTTTCAAATTGACTGTTTGTCCTGCATCAATTTTCATTTCTTTGCCATGACCATTGTTCTTTAATTGACGCCGGATGAGATTTAATCTTGCTTCTCAGTGTGGGCTTATTATTAGATGCATCAGTTTAAATCCACATTGCATGCATTTGCCTACTGTAATTATGGAATCTTAGGGGTGAACTTGGGGAGATATTAGAGAAATGTATCATAACATTTGTATTTGGCTTGCTACGTAGAAAGGACTTTTAAGAGCCAAAAAACACTATTTGTCAGAATCTTGTGCAAGAGCTTTCAGGCTTAAGCAGGTGAACTGTGTGTGATCAACAATATAGGAAACAAAATCCACATCATACAACAATATAGCCTACAAGAGAGGACAGCATAGCCAATATCAAATGTAATTGTATGTTAATTGTACATTTAAATTTATTGTTTATAATACATAGAAATACTTGGTCAGAATGGTCACTATCTTGCTAACAAACAAACAAAAAACCCTAAACTAAACATCTTTAAAACAAAACAAATTTATTTTGGAAGATAAATCGTGTAAGACTTGCTTCCAAGAGGGTATGTTAAATGTTAACATTATATATATATATATATATATATATATATATATATATATATATATATATATATATATATATATATATATATAAATATATACTGTATATATTTAAACGCAAACTGTTTGATTACAAAACAAAAATCCTAAACTCAAAACAGTTGATTATGAAACATGTCATGACACCAGGACACTTGCTAATCAGTCAAATTAGACAAACACAAGAACAAAACAAACAAAAAATGCAAGGCAAAAGTGGTGAAGTTATATTACCGGGTTTATCACAGGGAGGAAAAAGCAGCAAATAAGATCAAACTCCAGTGGAGATGAGATGAACTGTGTGAAGCAGGCTGTCTTCAATAACATTATCTCTGCTGTGCATCCCAAAACATTGGGCTTCTGCCTCCACACCAACAGACAGTGGAAATAATTACTGCATCGATCTGATTGGTGTAGAAGGAGGGGCGATCATGCCATTCAATCTTTCACAAATTTCTTACTACCACTCACAATCAGGCCACCATGTAGCAGCCATTACTTTAGTCACTTTTTTTTTTCAGGTGTCTTTGATAAATAAAACGTTCAAAAGAACAGCATTTATTTAAAATATAATTTTCAAATTTCTCATTTGTTTTTAAATTCATCTTTTCAAACACACAGTTTTACTGACCTTACAAGAAGTAAATTGTTGTCAGGTTGTTGATTTTTTTTTTTTTTTTTACTTGATATTTATAAGCAGATTAGATTAAGAAAATGATTTTGAAATTATTCACTGAGCATTTTCATTATGCCTGTGTTTATCTTGCATAAGATTTTCTTCAGTGGCCTTGTAACCCTGAAGGACCTGTTGCCCAGTGAACAGTTGCATTGTTTTAAGGAAATAGTGCGTGTGTATGCAAAAAAAAAGATCAGACAAGTTATTGTTTTGTCTATGCTCATTTTTACTGTCTTATCAACATAAATGTCCACTTATATCAGTATCCATTCTGTGGGCATGCAAAAAAAAAAAAAAAAACATCCACATGAGGAAGCTGAGTTGACAGTGGGACAAAAACAACCTAGCAAGCAAGTTTAATTGAATGTTTATCGACTGGCTATAGCAGCGGGGGATCTTAGTGACCAACACAGTGAGACGCCATGGGTTTTTTGCTATCCCAAGAGGCACAATAAAGCTCTAACGAGCCGTTCCATTCCCTCACGAGTCACGCCTCCCCTTTATTGTCACCATGAGCTGGGGCCAGTCGCACACAGAGTTGTGCATTATGTGACCGATCAATTAAACCCTAACTGAGGCAAGGCATGCACTGCTGTCAAGGTTCTGTCTCATGGTTACACATTCCCCTAAATCTCTGTACAAACACTTAACTGAATTCATCAGGGTCCCTTTAAGACATTTCATCTTGCTGATTAATGTAGTTCGTCAGAGAACAAATTCCACTTTGTGATTTTCATATTCCTGCGATGGCAAACCTGAATTTTCAACAGCCATTGCCCCAATCCTCAGTGTCACATGATCCTTTCAGAAATCTTTCTAATATTGTACATTTGATTATGGAATCCCACAGCAAGCCATGTGTTCCACTGACTTTACTCCCATTGGTAGTCGCTCATTTGCATAATGTCAACTTGTCACCTCCAGCCGGAAATTGAAAATAAATGGCTTCTATAGTCTCTTTTTCACTGTGCATTTTCATTGTTGTATTATTATTATTATTATTATTGTATATTTTAACCGTTTTGAACACAAATTTATACATAATAAATAAAATATATTACATATTGCAATAAAAAGCCGACAAGCATGAAACAAAATTTCACATTTGAAGCATGTGAGTTAATGAACCCGATCTCACGCAATTCGTACGAATTTTATGTGGTGGCTAATTCGTACAAATTCATACGACCTCACTCATAAGTTTTTTGCTAAATCGTACTGTACATATTTTACGAGTTGCCCAATTCGTATGAATTCGTACGAATGACCTACCCCTGACCCCGCCCCTAAACCTACCCATCACGTGGGTTTAGACAAATCGTACGAGTGAGGTCATACGAATTAGCCACCTTTTAATCACTTATACGAATTCGTACGAATTGGTCATAAGATAGCATTGAATGAATTGTCCCCCCCAGTAAGCCATAGCCACATTGCACATTGACTGATGTTTCACGGTATTAATTTCTGTTTTCCTATACTGGTTTGTAATTGGAAAGCTAGCTAAACTAGGGTCAGTCTGAAATGTACCAAGAACTATTAATTGTAGACTAATGATTGCTTTTGAAAATACTCTGATGTATCAGGCATCACTGTAATCTAGATCATTTGGAGGGCTGCATAAAAATCATTGGGTGGATTTGTAATCCATGTAATCCAGCAGTCTGCATTCACTGTGACATTAACCATAGGTTCCTGCTATGATTGACAGATCAAGAGTTAATCAATTATTGATTTGGTCATTTGCCCAAGGCAGTCTGGTGTGTCCAACCACCTGATGCCCTCCAAGATTTCCTCTTTCTTTAATTCATATGAATACAATCATTTCAAACCCTCAGCTATATATATATTTTAGTGCTATGAATCCAGTGCCATTTCCTCTTATTAGTCTCTGGCTAACCCTTGGCCTGGCTGTCAAGACAACATGTAAGAACTGTTGTTCAGAGCAGCACCTGGTTTTATTAATGGTGTTTTTAAAGTAGGAATAGCAATAATGCCTGAATAATCTCCAGACAAAATGTCTTTTAAAGCTGCTTTACAGTTCAGTGTATAAAACTGTATTTGCATGAAAGCAGACAACACGACTACTAGCTATTTTTTCACTCTCTGTGTTTGGGTAAACACACTGTTTTCCCAGAGGGTCAAAATGATTCCCGTTTAGACCATAATAAATTGAAATGGCCTTTCATTTGCTTTCTGAGCAACTGCTGGGTGACACACACTCCTCATCTTCAGCTCGATTTAAAGCACATCCAGAACTGTTGTCGTTTCTTATTATTGCTGTTAACATAACTGTTGCAAATAAATATACATTTTATACAAAAAAGTTTTTAAAATATGCATTATATCTTAGCACGCCTATGGAACTCTCTTCCCCTTGATGTTCGCAATAGCGACTGCTTGTTGACTTTTAAAACGCGTCTTAAAGGAACACTCCGACTTTTTGGGACTTTAGCCTATTCAATAGCGACTGCTTGTTGACTTTTAAAACGCGTCTTAAAGGAACACTCCGACTTTTTGGGACTTTAGCCTATTCACCTTATCCCCCAGAGTTAGATAAGTCCATACATACCTTTTTCATCTCCGTGCGTGCTATAAGTCTGTTTGACGCACCCACCGCTAGCCTAGCTTAGCACAAAGACTGGATGTAAAGGTTGCAGCTAGCATACTAATCCAAATAAGTGACAAAATAGCGCAAACATTTTCCTATTTACATGATGTGATTTGTATAGTCACAGAGTGTACAAAAAACAAAGTCACATGAGACACAGACATATTCTCTGAAGGCGAAGCACTGCTACTTGGGCGGAGTGATAACCGCAGCACCTGAGACGCGCCGTGGTGAGGAGCAGAGAGTTCGTTCAGAGTTTGGGTACGGTATGTCTCAGGTGCTGCGGTTATCACTCCGCCCAAGTAGCAGTGCTTCGCCTTCAGAGAATATAGTTCCCAGTATTTATACGGTTAAAATATGTCTGTGTCTCATGTGACTTTGTTTTTTGTACACTCTGTGACTATACAAATCACAACATGTAAATAGGAAAATGTTTGCGCAATTTTGTCACTTATTTGGATTAGTATGCTAGCTGCAACCTTTACATCCAGTCTTTGTGCTAAGCTAGGCTAGCGGTGGGTGCGTCAAACCGACTTATAGCACGCACGGAGATGAAAAAGGTATGTATGGACTTATCTAACTCTGGGGGATAAGGTGAATAGGCTAAAGTCCCAAAAAGTCGGAGTGTTCCTTTAAGGTATATCTTTTTATACAAGCTTTTTTATAACATGTTGTATTGAGTTTTTAATGCACCTTATTTGTATGTGGCTTGTTTGTTGTTTGTATTGTCTTATGCAGTGACCTGTTTATTGCTTGTGAGGTGACCTTGGGTGTTATGAAAAGCGCCATTAAATAAAATGCATTATTATTATTATTATTATTATTATATCTGTGAGTGAGTGTCTCAACTTTAAAACTTGCCATCTCATCATTGCATTACCTAACATTTCTTATGAAACTTATTTAAACATAACATGACAAAATTTGTGTAACTGTTGTATAGATTATTATCTTACCCTCATGTTCTTTTTCTCTATCTTTTTTCAGCTCATTGTTAACTCTTCTTTTCTCATTTGTATTCTGATGACATTGAACATATTGTATACAAAGTTATATGTCATAAACATGTCATCTCTGTATGTTTTGCAACAACAACAAAAAAGTTCAAAAAAATAAAATAAAAAAGTTCACTTTGAGCTACAGTATAAGCACGTCCCAGCCGGGTTCGTCACTTATTGGGGTCCCCTGGAAACATTTCCATTGTGGTCTGTTCTATTTGCGTGTTTCTGTATTTGGTGGTGTTGTGAACTTTTGCGGCGCATTTCTGTATTTGGTGGTGGTGTGAACTTTTGCGGCGCGTTTCTGTATTTGGTGGTGTTGTGAACTTTTGCGGCGTGTTTCTGTATTTGGTGGTGTTGTGAACTTTTGCGGCGTGTTTCTGTATTTGGTGGTGTTGTGAACTTTTGCAGCGCGTTTCTAGGGGTGGTTAATCTGTCTGATTTCCCGATTCGATTCGATTACGATTATTGAAGTCCCGATTCGATTACAGTCGAATTTCGATTATTAACGATTCTCGATTAGCGATTATTGATTTTCCATTTCACAACAGTAAACGAAAAAACACTACAAAGTGATTGCAGTATTAAAAAAAGTCAGCTGCTGAATTACTTAACTCTTTTATTGAGTAACAACAACTCAAAGCACTTTCTGTGTTGTGTAGTTATAATTTCAGAATTATTTGTATGTAGCTTATGTTCTGTAGAACACAGAAATGAATACATCACATTGTGTTGTGACTCATCAAGTTGAACGAAACAATAACAAATAAATGAAAGGCTTATTTCCTTAAGGAAGTAGATCAGAAACAACATACTGTAGAAATTGGACAATTTTCTTCTAGAAAGACAAGGTGTTGTTCAGGTGGAGGAAGACTGCAGGTTGCAGTCGAAACATGTCAAGGTAAATAAAAAGTTTATAATGCAAAATTTTTTTTGCATTATATGCGGTTAGAACAGCTGTCAGCAGCGCGTCCTCATCCATATCAAGCGCCTCGTCCCCTGAGGCGGCGGCAGCGCGGGCGGGAGCCGGCGGCTGCGAGTCCGGGAGAGGGGGCGGAGAAGGAGAGATAGACGCTCGAGGGAGTCATTCCGGCGAGCATTTGCATCAGAAAACGACGGCAGTGCAGCCCGCAGGGTCGACATCAGAAGTGCGTCGCTGAGCTCACAAACCCAGGCAGAGAGCGCAGATCACATGGCGGTCTCCGTCGCTGTGCGGGGCTCTGCACGCGCCGCAGGAAGTGCAAGGCATCTTGAAAAAGACGCTCGCTGCTCTTTTAGACAGTAAGTTTTGCAAGAAAGGATCCGTCGCCGGATAGCGTAGCTCGCACGGATGGCTGAAGGTGGCGAAGACGGCCGGCTTCTTCAGGCGCTGTCTTGTCGCTTCCTCGACGGCGGCGGCGGCTTCTCTCTAGATCCAGCGATGCGGCAATAATAATAACGCAATTTTTTTTTTTTTTATAATAATAAAAAATCGATTTTTGAAAATTTAATAATCGATTCATAATCGTCCATAACATAATCGCGATTAATCAATAATCGATTTTTTTAACCACCCCTACGCGTTTCTGTATTTGGTGGTGTTGTGAACTTTTGCAGCGCGTTTCTGTATTTGGTGGTGTTGTGAACTTTTGCAGCGCATTTCTGTATTTGGTGGTGTTGTGAACTTTTGCGGCGCGTTTCTGTATTTGGTGGTGTTGTGAACTTTTGCGGCGTGTTTCTGTATTTGGTGGTGTTGTGAACTTTTGCAGCGCGTTTCTGTATTTGGTGGTGTTGTGAACTTTTGCGGTGCGTTTCTGTATTTGGTGGTGGTGTGAACTTTTGCGGCGCGTTTCTGTATTTGGTGGTGGTGTGAACTTTTGCGGCGCGTTTCTGTATTTGGTGGTGTTGTGAACTTTTGCGGCGCGTTTCTGTATTTGGTGGTGTTGTGAACTTTTGCGGCTCGTTTCTGTATTTGGTGGTGTTGTGAACTTTTGCGGTGCGTTTCTGTATTTGGTGGTGTTGTGAACTTTTGCGGTGCGTTTCTGTATTTGGTGGTGTTGTGAACTTTTGCGGTGCGTTTCTGTATTTGGTGGTGTTGTGAACTTTTGCGGCGCGTTTCTGTATTTGGTGGTGTTGTGAACTTTAGCGGCGTGTTTCTGTATTTGGTGGTGTTGTGAACTTTTGCGGTGCGTTTCTGTATTTGGTGGTGTTGTGAACTTTTGCGGCGCGTTTCTGTATTTGGTGGTGTTGTGAACTTTTGCGGCGCGTTTCTGTATTTGGTGGTGTTGTGAACTTTTGCGGCGCGTTTCTGTATTTGGTGGTGTTGTGAACTTTTGCGGCGCGTTTCTGTATTTGGTGGTGTTGTGAACTTTTGCGGCGCGTTTCTGTATTTGGTGGTGTTGTGAACTTTTGCAGCGCATTTCTGTATTTGGTGGTGTTGTGAACTTTTGCGGCGCGTTTCTGTATTTGGTGGTGTTGTGAACTTTTGCGGCGTGTTTCTGTATTTGGTGGTGGTGTGAACTTTAGCGGCGTGTTTCTGTATTTGGTGGTGTTGTGAACTTTTGCAGCGCATTTCTGTATTTGGTGGTGTTGTGAACTTTTGCGGCGCGTTTCTGTATTTGGTGGTGTTGTGAACTTTTGCGGCGTGTTTCTGTATTTGGTGGTGTTGTGAACTTTTGCAGCGCGTTTCTGTATTTGGTGGTGTTGTGAACTTTTGCGGTGCGTTTCTGTATTTGGTGGTGGTGTGAACTTTTGCGGCGCGTTTCTGTATTTGGTGGTGGTGTGAACTTTTGCGGCGCGTTTCTGTATTTGGTGGTGTTGTGAACTTTTGCGGCGCGTTTCTGTATTTGGTGGTGTTGTGAACTTTTGCGGCTCGTTTCTGTATTTGGTGGTGTTGTGAACTTTTGCGGTGCGTTTCTGTATTTGGTGGTGTTGTGAACTTTTGCGGTGCGTTTCTGTATTTGGTGGTGTTGTGAACTTTTGCGGTGCGTTTCTGTATTTGGTGGTGTTGTGAACTTTTGCGGCGCGTTTCTGTATTTGGTGGTGTTGTGAACTTTTGCGGCGTGTTTCTGTATTTGGTGGTGTTGTGAACTTTTGCGGTGCGTTTCTGTATTTGGTGGTGTTGTGAACTTTTGCGGCGCGTTTCTGTATTTGGTGGTGTTGTGAACTTTTGCGGCGCGTTTCTGTATTTGGTGGTGTTGTGAACTTTTGCGGCGCGTTTCTGTATTTGGTGGTGTTGTGAACTTTTGCGGCGCGTTTCTGTATTTGGTGGTGGTGTGAACTTTTGCGGCGCGTTTCTGTATTTGGTGGTGTTGTGAACTTTTGCGGCGCGTTTCTGTATTTGGTGGTGTTGTGAACTTTTGCGGCACGTTTCTGTATTTGGAGCACTGTATTTGGTGTTGTAAAATTGATGAAGATGTTTTCTTAATTTGCTGGTGTTTTTCTTTTTGCATGTTTTCTTCAGTTGCAGCGTGTTGAGCTCTCTCGGCCACCATAGGTTTTCCTTCATCTGCCGTCAGTCGCTCAGCTCTCCATCGGTGTCACCAAACTGCTTTGTCTCCAAAATGTGCGTACGCATGGCTCAGAGTTTACTTACAGGTGCACATATTTTACCATCAAGTTTGTTTTTAATAGATCACATTCACAACCTTTGCCTGGGAAGTGGCGTATGCACATTTCCATCCCCGTTTTGCGCGTACGTACACCACGTTTATAAATGAGACCCCTGTTCAATAAGCTTTATGCACAGCTTCACTACTTCCTGAACTTCAGCCAGCCCTTTGTTTCCTGTCTGTCATTATTGGACAAACTGATTAATCCAGGTGTGCCTGATTATTGCTACTGAGGCCAGGCGCACCTGGATTAATCAGTTTGTCCAATAATGACAGACAGGAAACAAAGGGCTGGTTGAAGTTCAGGAATTAGGGAAGCTGTGGCATAAAGCCAATTACATACAGTAACTTCTTGTTCATGGACTCATGAGATACAGTAGTAAAGTGTGGCTTTTTTCATCTATTGTTTTTGAATTCCACATATCCATACATTTCTCTTGTCTGACATACTGCTTTTTGCATACTAGCCTATATAGTAGCTAAAATAAGCCCCTGACTTTTTTTCTTTTTGCAGAGCTTTTTGCTGTTTTGCTGTAGTTTTTGTGTGGTATTTTAAAAAAAAATTAGCTTACAGGACTTTCATCATCTTCCTACCAATATACTTGTTGAAAAAATAAATAAAAAATCCACGAGAGTATTAATGTGGCTAAATATTCCTCACAGAGTGTGGATTTATCTCGAATGAGAATTATTTCAGGAGTTTATATATATATATATAAAAAAAAGTATACTTATAATTAAATAATCTCAGAGGTTGATGGGTTGCCGAAAACATAAAATGACCTGGAAAATTTCACTAATTTTTTAAACATACTAGCTATTCAGACTTTGGTCTAATAATGTATTTTTAATTCTAACAGCATTATTAGCAAGTCTTGTCAGAGCGTGAGAGAGAGTGTGAGTGGACATAGGAGAAGAGCAGTGAAGGTCACATTAGGTAACTGTAAGTACTCAGCTACATTTACATTGCCAAGATAGATTAGAGTCAGATAAGCTCATAGCGAGTGCTGATACCTTGTCTGAGAGGGTGCTCTGGTGTAAAGGCTCTCTGGGATTTTCAGATAGATAAATATGCTAGCGTGAGAGTGGTTGGCCAGTGGCCAGTTTGGTTTTAGCTTGGCACACAATGTTACAGCGTGATGCTCTAAGCGCCCATTAAAATGGCCAAAATGATAAAACCAAAAATATTCACCCAAATTTGAAACCTCTTGACCTCTATATGAATTTATTAAATAATAATTTGTTACATTTATATAGCACTTTTCTCAGCACTCAAGACGCTTTACATAAGGAAGTTGGGAATATCCTCAACAACCACCAATATGCAGCATCCACGGATGATGCGACAGCAGCCATATTCCACCAGAAAACTCACCACACACCAGATTATTGTTGGAGCAGAGACAGTGATGATGCCAATCAGTAGATATGGGGATGATTAGGAGGCCATGATGAATGACAGAGGCCAATGGGCAAGTTTGGCCAGGATGCCGGAGTTAAACCCCTAATCTTTTTATTTCTCTCTCTCTTGGGATTTTTTATGACCACAGAGAGTCAGGACCTCGGTTTAACATCTCATTCGAAGGACGGTGCTTTTTGATAGTATAGTGTCCCCATCACAATACTGGGCCGTTAGGACCCACACAGACCACAGGGTGAGCACCCCCTGCTGGCCTCACTAACACCTCTTCCAACAGCAACCTAGTTTTCAAAATATGCAGAAGGTCTCCCATTCAGGTACTGACCACGCTAAACATTGCTTAGCTTCAGTGGGGCAACCAGTCTTGGGCTACAGGGTGAGAGCTGCTAAATCTGATCTGTGGTGATGCAGACTATTTTACATTCCAAAAAGAATTATTTGGTCAACTTAATTCAGTTGTGAATAGAGTTTCCACTTATTTGAAATGGGTATTCTTAACATTAAATAAACTGGACTCAATTGAAATACTTGATAGTTTTCTCTTCACATAAAGGTTACTCCCTGACAAAGAGAGTTGCTTTTGTTTTATTAATTAAACAGTATTATACATAAAGAACTACATTGTTTGCTTTCTTCTCATAATATTGAAAATGTGTGTGTATCCCTGTGCATCAATAGTTTGGCTCGCGACTGCGCCAGAACCAGCCCTGTGTGTGGGTTTGACAACAAATGCTGCCCTATGTGCTATTGGAAATGTCCTACTTGTGCTCATCGCATTCAAATTTTGACTTGAGAGGGTGTTCATGTCCAATTTTTTAACTAGGAGACTAGTATTTACGATAATTCCGATAGCACGTGAAAGCAGCATAGGGGCCAGATTTACTAAACTGGGAAAATTAGCGTGAGCGCAGTTCCAAAAAGTGCAAATGAGAGTGGAAAGTTCTGCATGTGATCTACTGACGATGCGCAAATTAACACAAATGCAGGATCATTTCATAATGACCAATGCAATCTACCAAGAGCAGTGCAAATTAGTGTCTGGTTTAAGACGTGCTTTTTTGGGCCATTAAATAATGGAGTATACCAGTAAATTGACTAGTTCAAACCTTATAAATCACCTTGCATGATTCATTTAAATACTCTCCTCCAATAGATTTAGCGTCTGAAAGGTAAACTCCTACAAATCCATATGCAATTAGGTCAGCCACAAAAATAACCCTGTCCACGCCTTTTCAGTGCAAATTTTTCACTGTGTGTCTTTAGTAGATCCTGACAGTCTTTTAACGCCAAAAGAGGCGCAGGCTGTTAGTAAATCTGGCCATAAATCAAGCCATAAGTCCTCTACCTCTACATTGTGATGACATCCACCTCTCCCCATACTTTAAATGGCTAAATAAACATGCTGAAGTTTATATTAAAAATGTAAAAAGGCTAAATGTTTTCTGTTAGGGTTATGTTTAGGGGTGGGGTTAGGGTTAGGAGAAAGACACTATCATTAGCACAGTATAAAAACCATTACGCCTATGGAAACTACTCATAAAGGTACCAACACAATAGCAAAAAGTGCTTACCAGTGATACTATTTCTAATACAAACAGAGACTGCATACCACATGGAATGTATGCCAGTAGAAATGCTTAGGCCTGGTGTCTGGACTTCATACATCATGTATCATCCCCATTATGAAAGTCTGTAGTGAGTCCTCCTCTGCCCAAAAGCCTAGCAGAAACATGGACAAGAATCCCAGCGGTCTATGAAATATTCATGGAGGTGTCATTCCTATTCATGGCTGGCAGAAAGCTGGTTTAATCATGAACACTTCTTTTCATCTAATAACTTTGCACTTTATGCTTTCATAATGGCTGCTGATTGTCAATAGACATGAAATACTGTTCACTTGGAGTTAAATGATTTGCCAGTTCCCCTTTGATATTTCCTCTATAGACGCAAAACCCATTAGCGGTCTCCGTGAGGTGAAAGATTGAGTCATTTCAACCTCGTCTAACCTTTTAAAGTCTTTATGGGAGATATCGCTTTTCTCCGGACTCGCTGGGAGAGAGCCAGAATCCACTCAATGAGTTCAAATGACTCATTGGAATGCATGAACATTGCCTGAAATTAAATACAAACTGAATGCTTATGTGATTTAAATCATTGTGCAAATAATATACTGTACCTTCACTATAAAAAAAAATGCAATTAAATTTTTTTTCTCTTCTTGTTTCTTTTCCTAATTTCCTCATTGAATTGATGCTGAATCATCATGTGTTATCCTGTAATCACTGAAGAAAGCCAAGCCCTAACAGAGAAGTGAAAGGTGAATTTCTTTTGATGTGTGGAAGCGAAAATGAGAGTGGTTGTCTGTAGGCAGTTAGTAAAGTATGTCCAGGCACTTTCAGTGTGTCAAATTTGTGTATTTTGAATCCTCAATGGTGTTTCCCTCTCATACACTTTATTAGACCCAAGGTCTTTTGTGCATGTTTTGTTTTTTGGATTATTTAGTGGGATTATTGAGTTAATCTATTGCATACTAGTACCTTGCCATCAAAAAGCATGCAAAGTGGTTCGTATTGCTGAAAAAGTAATTTAATTGAATGTGGATATGTATAGTATTGCTTTGATGTTGTTAAACAAAAACGTTTTTGCTGTACCATTTATTCCTTCTACTTTTAATTGGGGGGAAAAACAAAGCATTTCACTTTACATCAAAGCAAAACACTGTTCACTTATGGGTTAGCTCAAATTTGACATGACATCTTACCCTGCTTGTAGATTGTGGACTATTGATTTTTGTCTGTTTTGTCTGCAAAACAAAGAGAATCAAACCGTACACATCTTGAAGTATCTTCCATTTACAGAAAACGCATTGCAGTACTTATTACCTGTTTGGTATTGCTTGTGGGCTTCTATCTGTCTGTGTGTAATGAAGCACTTCAAGTGTCTCGGTGTATAAATAAATATATAAACAAAACAAAACCTAGGCAATGACAGTGGGATTTTATTCCATTCAGTAGAAGAAAAAGCAATAGAGGTTACAGCCATCAATACTGACCAATTATGTTCAAGATGTGAGGCATACAGTGTGTTAAAACATGGCATTTACCACATATCTCTTTTAAGCAGGTCTCTAGTGTATAAATTAAGATGAAAATATAGTTGCAGATGTTTTCTCCTTGTTTAGTGTCCTCTCTCTGTTCCATGGAGACAAATGATGGCATGAGAGAGGATGGACACTGCTGAGTAGAATGTGTTGGCAATTTCTTTCTTTTGGTTGAAGAGGTTGACATGGTTGAACTGACTCTCTCTTCTCCCAAGGGAAATAATATGTTCCTGAAAGGCAGAGAAAGCTGGGAATAAGTGGGACACAATTATGCTGTGTAAAAAGTCCACAAACCTTTGTTTTCTAGGGCCCAACCTTGTTTTTGACCCCAAGTCACCTTTATTTATATATAGCGCTTTATACAATACAGATGGTTTCATAAACTGAAGAATTGAGAACTGAATTATGTTTGCATCGATTATTATTTTCCTGAGTTCAATAACTGTGTAAAGTTCATTATGGATTGAGTTAAATTCAGCTATAAAGCAGCCCTGGAGAAAACAGTGATGTCGTCAGTGATGTCATCATCCAGCTCAGTTTAATTCCCATCTGAATGTGTCAGTGCAGTCACATCAATAATATTGCTGAGTATTATTAAAGGGTTAGTTCACCCAAAAATGAAAATTATGTCATTAATGACTCACCCTCATGTCGTTCCAAGCCCGTAAGACCTCCGTTCATCTTCGGAACACAGTTTAAGATATTTTAGATTTAGTCCGAGAGCTTTCTGTCCCTCCATTGAAAATGTATGTACGGTATACTGTCCTTGTCCAGAAAGGAAATAAAGACATCATCACAGTAGTCCATGTGACATCAGTGGGTTAGTTAGAATTTTTTGAAGCATCAAAAATACATTTTGATCCAAAAATAACAAAAACTACGACTTTATTCAGCATTGTATTCTCTTCCGGTTCTGTTGTCAAGCTAAGTTCACGAGTCCGCAGTGACGCTGATGACGTAAGGCGCTGCTGACGTGTATCTGGTGGGTCTTCGGGTTCAATTAAATATGGCTGGGCAAAAAAATGCAAGTCTTCATCTGTGTCGAAATCCTTTGACATGTTTGCGAAGATTGTTTTGTTTACAGTGTGCGTCTCCCTCAGAGACTGTAAACGAAGCTCGGGCGCACCAGATACACGTCAGCAGCGTCTTACGTCAGCAGCGGCACTGAACGCGGATTGACAACAGAACCGGAAGACAATACAATGCTGAATAAAGTCGTAGTTTTTGTTATTTTTGGACCAAAATGTATTTTCGATGCTTCAAAACATTCTAACTAACCCACTGATGTCACATGGACTACTTTGATGATGTCTTTATTTCCTTTCTGGACAAGGACAGTATACCGTACATACATTTTCAATGGAGGGACAGAAAGCTCTCGGACTAAATCTAAAATATCTTAAACCGTGTTCTGAAGATGAACGGAGGTCTTACGGGCTTGGGGCGACATGAGGGTGAGTCATTAATGACATAATTTTCATTTTTGGGTGAACTAACCCTTTAAGTGTCCCCAACTAAGCAAGCCAGAGGCACCTATAGCAAGGAACTCAAACTCCTTCTCTCCATTTTGTCACCTGATGAAGAAAAAACAACAACCCCACAGCGCTGATAGTGATCTTCAGTATGGTAAAACTAGGGGGAAATTCGGGTTTAGTCCCAAAAATTAAAATAATAATAATTTACTCGGCCTAATGATGTTCTAAACCTTAAATAATCTTTACTTTAATTTTTTATTGTTCCAGCTCCAAAAATAAAAAAGCACTATAAAGACAGTCCATACAACTCATTAAAGTCTTCACTGATTCTATTCTATTCAAGTTTGGAATGAACTGAGGCCTGAACAAGTGATCTTTTAACTGACTGAAATTTTGCTCTTGCCATTTATACAACATAAATACATTATTGCATTCTTCATCATGTACAGAACAGCTCTTGGCACTTAAGCAGACTGTGTGTAACCACGCTAATTTTTATGCAAGCAAACTGCCATGCATTGCATTTAGTTGTAAATCAAACACCATGATGTCTGTTTCTCAGCAAGCAAGCGTAATTAAGATGGCACAAGAGTTTGCTGGATGATGCCAATACAGAGAGCGCCGAGACATGAAAAATCCATCTTGTTCCTCAGTCTCTGTGTGGGGTGAAGCCCTGCTGTAATAATGATCTCCGGTCAGCTCAAAGATGCTTGTGCCAGCAGCACCTCTGCCCAAGGGTGCTTTTATGAGACTTTGATAGAGAGGTGTTTTTTTCTTGGCTTTGTTTTATCTTTTTATTCTTTTTCTCTCTGGACAGCAGAAGGTCAGTGCTGTAATTGAGCCGGTGACATTATCATAAGCACAGGGTCGCTTTCATACGCCCTTCTTTTACAATATCTCTCCATCTACACTTTAGGAGACCACCGGTCCGTGAAGTCAATAACAAGAAAACAGGGACTATTATAGGAATAATAATTAAATAAATTGTTCTGTAGAACGAGGAAAGAAAAAAAAGGAAAAAAGGCTCACGGCTTTCAGGGACTGTATTGCGTTTACACTCTGTATAAACTTTCCTTTAAGTCCAGTCACAGCCGTTGTGATTAATGGGATAATGGACACTTTTGCAGTAACTACTCTGACTGCATAATATACTGCCTGCATCTAATTAACTTCATTATTCCAGTCGGGTTTGGATTATTAGGTTATGTTATTTTACTGCTTAAGAACTTATAATGGTGTTTATAACATTAAAATACTATATTGAGACTGTTTTTTCTTCCTTTTAAACAAACTTTGTAAAAAATAACTTGCATGGAGCATTGTGGGATATTTGTGTAATTGTGTTGTGTAGTGTAAAAATGACTGTGAAAGTGTGGCAACCACTAGGCAGAAATATACTGTAAATACTGTAAGTTAAACCCTGAGGAATCTTAAAAAAAAAAAGTCAGGACACATGATCAGAGCCCAGAATGCCCCGTCATTGGCACATTGATGGTTCCCACTAGGTGGCTGAATTGAGCGCCTATACTGGTAAAATAGCCTTTTTGTATAATAACATAAACATTTTGGGATGCACATTCTCGGGAAATGTTTGCCACTCTTATTATCGGTGCACAACTTGCATGCTGCGCACAGCAAAGTGTCATATAGCACAAACACATACTTCTGAGATGATGCATCAAAAATAAACTCAAATTGACCTGTTCTTGACTTCAAAATAGTAATGCAATTGGATGTTTCCTGCATTGGACTCACAGTGTTTCCATATCACAGTGGCCTAATTTCCTTACGAATTCTTATGAAAACCTAACTTCCCTTGAACGTTCTCCACAGCGTCCCAGCTTTATTACTCTATGCATAGACAGCCCCCTCAGCTGAGATATCTGAATAATTCAAAGTGCTATGGAGGTAGAGATCTAAATTGTACATTAATCCACAAATCTCCCCCCACCTTCTTTCCAGGACTCCATTGCACTTTTAATAAGTGAGCGTATGCATGCATCATGTCTGATGAGACCGGAGCACAGTGCTTTTTCCATCTCCCCGCCTGCAGTCATTTCTTTCAAATGAATTATTCCTAGAGGATTCCAACTTATTTTAATGATGACAGCACTGCCTTGTCAACTTAACATATGATCGCTTTCAGCTGCTATGATAAAATGATAGAAAACTGAGATTTTGCTACATGCAACCTTATAACACTTACAGTATATTAACTGAATTTGGGGGCAATATTTGTTATTGAGGACGAGGACAGCCATAAGGTATAGTGACCAGAAAAGACACATCCCTGTGGAAAGATACTGCTCTCTGGCAATGCATTTTGTAATGTTTTAGACTCCATAACCACCAGCCAGGAATGTACTAAATGTAAGGATTCTGCACTGCATTGTACAGAGGTGTAAAGTCCAGGGATCAGAAAGTAAAAGCCCTGCCATATGTTTATTCCACCCATGAACTCAGCCAGCTGATTTCACTAATTAGTTCTATCTCGGGGCTGAAAAACTGTGCTAATTAGCCAATCCAGGTGATTGGGACAAAATACTGAGGAGGACTTTTACTTTCTGAACCTGGGCCCGTATTCATAAAGATTCTAAGAATCCTCTCAGAAAACTCTTAATTTAGCTTAAAAACTTTTACGTAGGAGTCTTAGCTTAACCCTCTATTGCATGATATATGAAATAATAGAGAAAAAAAATATTTCCACACATTTTATTACCAGTCATAGAGCACATTAAACAATTCAACACATAATTTACAAAAATTATATTAATAGGGGGTAGATCTAGGTATGTTACTTTGGCGCAACAACATGCAATAATGGGAATAAAAACAAAAAGTGCAGTCTATTTAATATATATCTCTTTATTTCATAACAAAACACATTTTATGAAAGATCTTCAACATCAACTTCATTTAAAAAAAAACATTTGTGCTGAAAAAGTAATACAGTTAAATCCAGTTACCATCTTAGTGGGGTTTGTTACCTAGAAGTAACAACGCGCAACAAAGGAGTATTATTTTTATGCATTCATTCTCATTAAATCTCGTGGAACAACCAAACAGTGTCCACTGCCTGACTCCTCTTTCTGCCATAGAATGTTGTTATGTTCATTGTCACTGAAAAAGATAATTACACAATTATTATATGTATCTGGAAATATTGGAGGCAGATTGAACATTTGGTACACACACACACACGCGCGCACACACACATACATCTGAGCTTACAAAGCTACAAATTCTAGGCTCTGCCTATGCATACTTATAGCTAAACTGTCATCATAAATATTGTTATTGTTATTAAGTATTTTAAAATTAAAATAAAAACAAGGCACATACTGACAAATACTTTAATAAGTCTTGGTATCCTTCCATCTGTGTATAATGTTATATTGCTGATAATATTGTATTGCTAACTAGCATGAAAACACAGGGAATTCTCATTCCACTGTTGCATATTGTTGCTTTGAGGCAACATAGCTATTTTACCCATTTACAAAATAAATATTCAATGAAAACATAATCAACAGAGTGAAATTAAATCAGAACTTACCCAAAATTGTGAAAATATTTTTTATTTCATGGAAATCCTAAGGAAAATGTCACTTTTTCAAAGTTTTGTGGAGCTGAAAAAACATGGCTGCCGCATGTGAGTGCAGGTGAGGAAAAGACATCGAAAAGGGAGTTGGACAAGTCATTTGATCAAATACAAGCATTCTATTAGCTTTTCATACTTCCTCCAGATTAAAATAAGCTTTTTTTTTTGGTGTATGATTTTGTAAGCCTGAGAATATGAGGGAAAATGGGTATGTTACCCTGAAGCAACACTATGCAATAGAGGGTAGAGCGATTCGGGACCGATCTGAGAGCAACTCTGAGTAAGGAAAAGACAAAAACTTTCATCTTAGTGAGGAGGCGGGGTTGACCCCGTTGCTATGTATGACACAATCTTTTGAAGACTGTGATTGGTTGGTTGTCCTAGAAGGAAAAAAAGAGTGATTTTAAGTATAGGGTCTATTCTAAGCCTTCACTTTGAAATTACATGCGTAATTTTTCCTCTTTGACCGTTCTCACACACACACATTATATATGTGTATATAAATACTTTTTTTTTTTTTTTTACCATGCCGTTAATTTCATATGAGGTATTTGATTGGCTTAGAATGATAAAAAAAATTGTTCCACTCTTTCCAATTACACTGATTGCTGGCGTGTCTATTTAAGTGGTGGTTTGAATGTTGGTTTTAATGTAACAAACATGGAATCAAAACCAAGAAGGACAAGAAAGCCTGACTGGACAGAGGAACAGTGTTTACTGTTAGCCCAGTTAGTGGATGAACACAAGGCCATCCTTAAAGGAAAATTCGGGCCGGGTGTCAATCTATAGCGTCTTATTAACTCACTGTCATCCATTGTCTGCAAGACATTTCTTCTCCCTCTTCATCGTTCTGTCATTTTCTCCTCTGCTAAAGAAACTCTTAAGCCTCTTAAAAGTCCTCACCCGTACTCCTAACAATTTTGACCTTAAGACCTCTTTTAAGGGTTAAGATACTTTCTGAATTACTTTTTTCTTTACTAGGATTTTTTCTTTAATTTTAAGAGTAAAAAAATGTTCTTAGAATTTTGTCACTAGGAGCTACTGTTTGCATTAGGATTCTTTATGAATACGGGCCCTGGACTTTACACTTCTGGCATTGTCATTGACACAATTTGTTGTGAATCAATTTATGTCTGTAAATAATGACAGATATTTAATTTTTGATTAGTTTCTCACCCTCATGTTGTTCCTAACATAAATGGCTTCATTAATTTCTTAGTTTTGTGTATTTCAAAGGTCTTTCTTCACACAATGAAAGTCAATGAAGTCCAAAACAACATTGGACACCTCTTACTTTCATTGTATGGAAACAGTGGCAAAAACAAAAAGAAAGAAAGATCATTCAGACTGGAACAACATAAGAGTGAGTAAAAGATGAAAGATTTTTCTTTTTTGGGTGAACAGTCATTAATTGCAACCTTTTAGGAGTGGATAAGTGCACAAATCAATTTTAATATGGACACTTCTAATTTAATCCCTTTAAAGACTATTGACAGTTATAAAACGTGAAATTTCCCTGCAGGAACCCATGAAACAGAGGAATGACTCATTGTGACAAATTATTTGTTGTTGAAATACTATAATGAATCCAAATACTCCTGAGAGATATTGTCAGTTTTGTTGGTACTATACCAGCTGTTCAACCGGCCACATATGTTTTGGAACAAGAACAAGATTAGCAGCCTCAGCGTATGCTAATGTACTCATAGCACATTACCAGAAAGCTAAAATCATTGATTTTTTAAAGGCATTTAAACTATTCTGTAACTGTTGTGGCATAATGCTAAAAGAGCTAGCCTGACCCCAATAGCCTCCGGCTCTATTCCCTGCAGCACTTCAATTTTTACTCTGAGGCTTGAAAGAATTTCCATTAAATTATTCTCTCACTCTCCATTTGACGGTAGAATTTTATTACAACCACAAAACTGAGAAATACAAAGCTCTGTCATGAAACTCTAGATGGCGCAGGCTAATTGGTCCTTAACTCAACCTGCTTGCAATCACATCATTCTCTATAGGGCACAGCTGATTGGTTCCTGCCAGTGGTGGAAAGAGTACTAAAAAATTGTACTTAACTAAAAGTATTGCTACTTAAGAAACAATTTATTTAGTAGAAGTACTGGAAAATAATATGACTCGAGTATGAGTACTCGAGTAACTCATTTGAATGAGTTACTGATTGTTTTGGCTTTGTTTTTGCAAGGCTGTTTTTTTCCCCTTGTGTTTTATTTTTCTATTTGGTGAGTGTCTGAAAAATTGCTGCTGTGATCCTGAATCCTGTCCTGGTTGTGGATTCTTATCCCTGGTTTGGACTGGCGAGCCATCCAATTGGTTCATACCTGGAAACAGAGTAAAAAGAGTTGTGAAAGTTGTGAGAAAAGAGTTTTCTGATTGGGTAGGACGGAACTGCATACATTGCGTTTTCCTGGATTTCCCTGAAGAATTTTTTTTTTCTTCATGGACTGAACTGTTAATTTTTCATGAACATTCCTACTCAGTAATGTTTTTTGGGGAATTTGAAAACAAGACATTGAACTTGAAATTGAGACACTGAGGTTGAATTTCAGAAATTGGCATTGGGATTTTTTTACTCTTTCTGTGTTTATCATTTATTATTTGAAATAGTTTATTTGAATGTGTTACTGTCATCTATTTGTTTTTATTTTGTTTTTCTTTCATTCTTTCATTTAAAAAAAAAAAGAGATACAACTCATGCAAAATAACAAACAAAGAGAAAAAATACACTTACCTTTTCATTAATTAGCTGCATTCCAGTGGTCTGAGTGGTTCATTTATTTTATTCTTTCTTATCATCAGTGAGTCGATCCAAATGTTCTGTTTCTGGTCCATAGTTTTGATTTTATAGGATCTAGTAACTGAGCCGTGTGCTACACTTTATTCCATGTGCTTTCTCCTGTAGAGTGACTCAGCTTGGCTTGGGGAGATCCAGCTGTTAGACAAGCTGTGAGGAGAACTTTGGCTCTTAACAGCCTTTCCAGCATCTGTTAATAGAAAGAAAAAAAAAATCTCTTTCAAACTTAAGATGTTCTGGAGAAACTTATGAGATTAACAACCAGGAATTTGTTGTGTGTTTTTCTGAATATCCACTAATGCAGACTCTGCTTCTTGAACGTGCAATTCATGTTGAAAAAGAACCTTGATAACTCAAACAGTAGAGCGTTGGCGCTTGCAACGCCAAGGTCATGGGTTTGATTCCCGGGGAAAGCAAGAACTGATAAGAATGTAAATGTGTACCCTGAAATGCAATGTAAGTCGCTTTGTAATGCGTCTGCCAAATGCATAAATGTAAACTTAAACAAATTTCTACTTAAAAAAAAAAAATACTTTAGATACTTGGTAAACGGATAGCAAGAAGACAGTGATTCTAACAAAGAACATAAATGTAAGTGAGGGCTTACGTTCCCATGCTCCCCATCCCCCAAAATGGTGCAGAATTTTATGTAGGTGTCACATTTAGATTCCAAAGATGATGATGATGATGATGATGATGAAGGCAGGTAAAGAGTTTCAAAATAGTAACAAGGTTTATTAAGAGAAGAAGAAAAAAACTTGAGACCGAGTGCATAGCAAATAGGGGTGGGCGATATGGCAAAAATGCCTTTTTTTTTTTCAAGAACATCACGGTTCTTTTTTGCATGTTGGTTTTAATATTTTGCAAGTGACTGAGCATTACAGCCAAACTAATGTCCCTATTTTATAAGCAAAGCCTTACAAGGTCACAAAATATAAAACAAAAAAGAATGGCAGACATTTAGGCCAAAGTGGCGAAGATACAAATCTTTGTCATAATTTTTTTGTATTTAAAAAATAAGAACAAAGATACACATTACATATACACAACTTAATATACAAAATAAATAAACAGTGCTTTATTTATTTTTTTCTGCTACAGGTGTATTTAACCGTAGCATTCAAGAAAGAAATTAAATGAACAATATAAAAACAAAACACTACATAGACTCACTATATTATACATTGATTCTTATTAAAGTTCTCAGTCTAAGATTTTCAGAAAAAAATATATTTTCTTTGTTATTTGTTGTTTTGTTAAGATTAAAGGAATAGTTTCCCCAAAAATGAAAATTGTCATTATTTACTCTATCAAGTTGTTTTAAATCTGAATGAATTTCTTTCTTCTGTTGAAAAAAAGTTATTTTGATGAATGTGGGTAACCAAACAGTTGCTGGTCCCCAGTGACTTCCATAGTATATTTTTTCCACATTCTTCAAAATATCTTATTTTGTGTTCAGCACAAGATAGAAATTAATACAGGTTTGGAACAACATTAGAGTGACAGAATAATGACAGAATTTAATTTTTGGGGTGAACTATCTCTTTAAGGACAAGCGGCAGCATGTTTACCAGGCTACTGTCACTTTAAAACCGGCACGCATCAATGACACATGATTTTCTCTCAAATGTTTGCTTTCACTTTAGACATAACCAACTGTGTTTATTAGGGGTGGAACGGTACATGTATTCGTATTGAACCGAAACGGTACGGGCGTCACGGTTCGGTGCACGAATTTGCACGCAGAATACACGGTACAAATAAAAAAAAAAACCTCTTAAATAGCGATAAATTTCGCTCTATTCGCTTTTGGTGTGACTGTTAACGCAGCAATGAACAGGCTGCGATCAAGATTGCAATGCAGGAGTGTGTGTGTCTGTGTGCGCGCGAGAGAGAGAGAGAGAGAGAGAGAGAGAGAGAGAGAGAGAGAGAGAGGCGCGATGAACAGTGTGTGTGTGTGTGCGAGAGAGAGAGAGGCGCGATCGAACAGTGTGTGTGTGTGTGCGCGCGCGTGCGAGAGAGAGAGAGGCGCGGGCGCGAATCGCGCGATGAACAGTGTGTGTGTGTGTGTGTGTGTGTGCGCGCGCGCGCGCGAGAGAGAGGCGCGGGCGCGAATCGCGCGATGAACAGTGTGTGTGTGTGTGTGTGCGCGCGCGTGCGAGAGAGAGAGAGAGGCGCGGGCGCGAATCGCGCGATGAACAGTGTGTGTGTGTGTGTGTGTGTGTGAGAGAGAGAGGCACGGGCGATCGAACAGTGGAAACGTAAAAACATACTCCGTCATTTTTTTCATACAGGACATCATTAAAACTGCAAATTGTTTACTTATATTTGTGTACACTGGAAATAAAACACAACATTGTGCTTTTGTCACACTCTAAACTCTTGTCAAACTGTAACCTACAACTGTTAACAAAAGTTTTTATGGTAGTATTATTTTATACGGAAATCAATTATTTATAATTCAGATGAGAATAAAGTTAGTTAATTAAAATGAAGGAAAACAAATATCTTGATCTGAAATAGCAAATTAATTTTAAATTCATTCAGGTACAATTACCAAACATATCTCAAGGTCTTTTCGTCTTTTTAATAATTTAATTAATAAACTAATTATATAAAACTACTGTCAGTGCACTACAAATAAACTGGTTCTATGCCTTTATTAATAAAACTTATTTAAAAAAATACAAGGTTTAAGACATTTATAAAAATGCCTTCTGCATTTTTGCTTTGCTTTTCACTCCATTGTACCGAAATCGTACCGAACCGTGATGTCTGAACCGAGGTATGAACCGAACCGTGACTTCTGTGTACCGTTCCACCCCTAGTGTTTATGTAAACCTTGTGTGTATTTGACAGTATTAGCGCAATAAGACTCGTCTCGAAAGATACAGTAACTTAGTCCAGTAACCAGGTGCTGTTTGACATGCACTTAGTGCCTGTGCGCTTCGGGTGTACGTGCTCAAGAAAGCACATGTTAGAACAGCGCATCAGCACGCGAATGAAATGTTTAACCGGCAAGGCTTTACAGCACATGCAAATAATGAGCTTTTGTGAATTGCAGTGTCTCATGAGTGTAACTTTACCTCTGCTTTAACATGTGATGTGAATGTACGTCGCGTTGTACAGTATGTTGAGATGGAGGCGCCAGACTGCAACTGATAGAATGTACTGTAGCACGATACTACGCTATTTCTACAAAAGCAGATCGTGGAGACATTTTATTCGTCCACAATCAAAAATCTTGATATTGCACACCCCTAATAGCAAACACCAACAATACCTGACGAACACAGCAAGGAAATGAGGAACTTAAATACTGGATGATAACAAACTCAATAATGATGTGTTGATAAAATGAATATCCATGGTAACAGATGACTGGCTTTACAGTTACTGAGTAACTGCTTTGTTTTAGAGGCTTTGGGTATTAAAATATGTTCTCAAAACACCAAAGTAATTCAATTCACTGTTTTATGTAATCAAGAACTGCTTTTGGTCACATTTCTAAGCAGAGGGTTTTCCTGGCCGTGGTCGGGCACAGGCATCCACACCCTTTTAGTTCAAAAGCTTCTCATTCATTTATAGCATTTGTTAAATCAGCCCACACCTCTTTTCACATCCACTCCACAGAGAGGGATCAGTAGCAAAATTCGCACAATTGTGAAACATCCGTTTTCCAGACAGTCACAACCAAAAGAGCATACTGGCTGTCCGCCATATTGTAAGACAGCTTTATGCAGTGTAAATGAACAGGACATTTGTAGTGGTGTTAACTATTCAACACATTTGACATCCTGCTGTGAGGGTTCTCTGCGAACCGTAAAATAGATAGGGGAATGAACTCGCTTTACTTTTATGAAATAGGAGAATACTTTCTTGAACTTGCACTGGTATTGGTATTGGAAAAGAAGTTTATTTGTATTGTGCTTATAATATATATATTATTTTCTGTAAATATAATTTCTGTACGATTATACAGTATGTGATGCATATGATATCGTTTTTTAAATCAAATAAACCAGGAATTTGTATTAAGAACATTTCCGTAATCATCTCTGATTACTATCACAGTGGAAACGTTGCTATTTTCAAATCTATTGGCAGGAAAATGTCTCAAGAATCAGTGAGCTGTCAGTCCCGCTGCCTCATGCACAGACAACTTTTATGCCATTTTTTGTTTTGTTTTAAATTCAATTTAGTGTGTTTTTCACGATTCAGTCAGGTTGTAGGAGTGCACATTTTCTCTGTGCTCCCATTGAAAAAAAGAAAAGAAGGTTTATTTCCTCATTGGCCCTTAAATCACATGTACCTTGTGACAGTTTAAATTATAATGAGGAAGTTCCAATTGTTCCATGTTGTTTACTTCTCAATATAATTTTTTTTCTTTAGAGAGCACCAGATGAGATACAAAACAGGGAGGGTGTCTCTTTCTCCTTCCTGCCATGCTGTTCTGTTGCCTACATGAGCTTGACCCTTCTTTCTCATTCGACTTTTAGTCAATCGCCTCTGTGCCGGTGCACTGTAGAATCACACTGTACACACTGTTGTCATCTGTTAGTAAAGTAAAAGTTTAATGTGAAAACAAGAACTGCAGTGGAACTAGTCACGCAATTATGAATGATATTCAGTCTATCCATCTATCGTACTTAATGTATTTTTCTTCTATGAGGACAGCATAAATTTCAAGTGACATGCAATTAAGTTACATATATGAGAGAGAAACTCAGTTTGGAGTGCCAGGACAGTGATTTAAAAAGCCTCATAAGGCGATAATCACAGATCATTCTTTCCAAGACAACACCAACTGTTCCATTAATCTTCTGGCGCAGACCTGGATATGAAAAATTGTTCTTACTGATTGTGTAGCACATGATAGCATACCTGAGAGCACATTAACAGTGTTTTCCATCTTTACCATAATACTTATTCTATAAATGTAGCCAGGTGTAAGGAAACCCACCACCACACACTTTGTGATATCTCATTCTGCTCTCCAACAACAAATTTGGGAGATATTCGAGTTGTCTAAAAGAAGACAGCTAAGTTAGGAGAGATGGCATACAGGTGGAGGCAGCGCACAGCTGTGTTTGTCTTTGGCAAGGTGTTTGAATCCATTGTTCGCTGACTGTTTACCTGGATTTGCTTCCTGTTATTTGGAGCTGGCAGAGTCCACAGAGGTTTCTTAAAGGGTTTCAGTGAGCAAAGCTGAAAGTTGCTGACTGTTGTGAGCTGTTCTACATTACCCAGAATCCCTAAGGACCTGCTGCTCTGGAAAACATCAGACGGACCGAAGCTTCACCTCGGTTGTGTCGAATGGGAATGAAAATAGGATTAGGTATTACAAAGAGAAATATGACATCTTCCTTGTTTAAAATAACATTTAAAATAGAGAAATGTTTGGTATGATTGTCAGTGTATTGTCAGTATGAAATATAAAATTGTTTGTTTTGTGTGTGTGTGTGTGTGTGTGTGTGTGTGTGTAAGGGCGTGGACAATACACCTATCTCCTGATTCAATACTATCACGATACTTGGGTGCCAATACGATTGCGATTTTTTTCTTTCTTTCTTTTTTTTTTTTTAAGAATTGCGATTCTACAAGTATTGCGATTCAATATTGCTTTTTTTTTAACACTAGACCATCGGGAAAAGTTAAATCACTTATACAGATTGTACATGATGTATAAGATGAGTCATATTTACAAAAACAAATCATCACATCTTACTGACTTTTATTTCAGAAGCATCATACAATACTACATTCTCTTGAATAAATGATTCAATAACAAATACATTTTTTAACAGTCACTTGTCGCCACTTAGTGGTGAAACAATGTAATCGATAAATGCGTTTTTAAAGCTGCAGTCCGTACCTTTTTTTGGGTTAAAAATTATCCAAAATAAATGTTTGATCAAGTACACAACCAGCCAGTGTTCAAAACTATCTGCTTGCCTTAGCTCGATTCAAAACGGTAAGCTTGTAATAATGTTTTTAATTCCAGTGGTACTGGTGGATTTCCGCGGGAGATTCGAGCATGTCTTTGCGTCATTACGTCACATCTGTACACATAAAGAAGAGTCTCGGCTAGTAGGCTATGTTGCGAGTGAGGATGTTGGAGGTGTTGGAGATTTATAGTCTTTTCTCACAGCACTTGATATAAATAAACTTATCAATTTGATGGCGGATCCAGAAAGGTTTAAACGACAATCACCAGTGACAACTAGAGATTCGCCCATTGTAAAATGCAAAGACTTTGGACTTCGGAGTGGCTACAGAAAAAAAGAGACTGCAACCGGGCCCATGCGAAAACAAGGATAAATATCTGAAGGGCATTACAAGTGGATGTTACTTGTTCAGATGACATTTTCCGGTGAAAATTCTTATGTTGGTCATACTTCCAAAAAATTGAATCTGTGATTCTGAATGACAGTATCCACACCGGCGCGGTGACTGACAGCCGCACATTCTCCTCAAAACATTGGATTCATCCGCGCAGTGCCGTGCCGAGGCACAACCCACATAAAGTTGATAAATTCCGGGAATGACTGCAATTGCAGATTTCGAACAGAGATGGCGACAAAGAGGAAAAACTACGGACTGCAGCTTTAAGCACCAAGTTTCTATCAAAAGCTGATTTTGATTGCTATCGTAGACAATAGTGTTCATATTTGAACTTTAAACTTTTATCCAAGTACTTCTATGATCATTTTAACTATTGCATCACAGAAATAATGATACTGTGAGGTTGAAAAGACTGTTTGTGAAGCTGTTTCATGACAACTCTCTCCGGGTCAGCGGCAGCGCCAACACAGCTTTGAATGTTGCGATACGATTTTGTCAAAGTTTAATAGACAGATGAATTGAAAGATCACGTGGGAGTTTGAATCGAGATCACAGTCTTTTAAAGATGAATCGTGCAGCTCTATAGACCAATTTCCAGCCGACGTCACAGTTACGTCACGGCGCTAGCTGGTGGCAGAACAAAGGGAAAACTGGAGGCGGCAAATACAAACCAGCATAGATTCGGCTACAAAATAAGGATCTTAAATTATTCTTATTATTATTAAATGTCATCTTGTTGTGTTGTTGGGTGCAAGAATCAATGAAAAATTAATATGCTTTATCTGCAATTTTTTATTTCTAGAAAATATTCACCTCATTAAAATTGCACCGTAATGTCACTCTTTACATTGTCGTCTTGTCGGCGCTGGCTCGGCAGAACTGCGGATCGTTCCACACAAGTCTTGTACTTGACCATTCAGCACATAGTTATAGGCATCTAAAGATTTATATGCCCTCTGTTTCTCTATCAGGTAGGTGTAGATGTCAGGCCACTCAACCGGAGGTAGCGTTAACGTTAATCCTGTCAGATCCTCAATCAATGAGTGTAAGGGTCGGCCAATCTTCAGTTCCGTCCGTTAAAATTAACTTTTGCAAAAAACAATCGTGGTCCTGGACAGTGAGCCACCTTGCACATTAAGATAAAATCGGATTTTCTCCAGTCATTGTTAAAAACAAGCTAACAAAACTTGCAGACTTTACGTTAGTGAAGCGGCCAGAGGGATCGTTCTGCCACCACCTAAGCTCCGCCCACAGAAAAACGTCACCATGTTTACCAACTGAAAATTGGTCTATTGTCTTATCGCTCTCTCAGCATATGAGTAGCGCTAGGGCCTTTCAGTCTCATGTCTGTTCCACGCGTCCACTTGGGATATTGCGTCACTCAACACTCATAGATAACGACACATTTCATCCTCTGTTGGAACGAAAGTGGCTAACTTCTGTCATCTACAAGCAAGGACAAAAATAAAGCAATTGAATTAGAAATAATATCGATTCTGGAATAAAAAAATCGATTTTAGAATCGTAAAAAAAAATCGCGATATCTAGGTGAAACGATTTTTTTTCTCCCAGCCCTAATATATATATATATATATAACTGTTGATACAAGGCAGGATGGATCCACACTTCTCTTTTTACGCCAAATTATGACCCTAACATCTGAATGTCACAGCAGAAATCAAGTCTCATCAGACCAGGCAACATTTTGCCAATCTTCTATTGTCAAATTTTGGTGAGCCTGTGTGAATTGTTGCCACAGTTTCCTGTTCTTAGCTGACGTGGCACCCGGTGTGTCTTCTGCTGCTGTAGCCCATCTATTTCAAGGGTTGATGTGTTGTGTGTTCAGAGATGCTCTTCAGCAGACCTCAGTTGTAACGAGTGGTTATTTAAGTTACTGTTGTCTTTCTATCAGCTCGAACCAGTCCAGCTATTCTCCTCTGACCTCTGGCATCAACAAGGCATTTTCACCTCTCAGAGCTGCCACTCACTGGATATTTTCTCTTTTTTGGACCATTCTCTGTGTAAACCCTAGAGATGGTTGTGCATGAGAATCCCAGCAGATCAGCAGTTTCTGAAATACTCAGACCAGCCCATCTAGCACCAACAACCATGCCGACCATTCCTCTCCTGCTCTTTCTGACCATTTCTTAAATATTCTTAAAGAAATATTTGGTTGAAGGATTAAAGAATCTCTCTGTAATAGATAAGCGAGCTAGAACTTGAACTGCGTTTTTGTTTTGTTTTACATTCATAAATATTTAATCTGAAGGTCAAATGGCCTGCACATAATCAGTGCAGTGAGATCACTTCCTCTACATGGTTCCTCGACTCCTGCCAGGAATTGATTGGCACGGTAAAAAAAGAAAAGAATGAATAATCATCTCTTGTTTTGTTCCTAGTAAAATGTTGGCTTTTTCAAAGTTGGTGCTTTGATAAACAGTAATAGCCACAAAATGAAGCACACATGCAATTCACTAAGAATGAATCGCACCCACTGACAGCATTGTTTTATTTAGCAGATATAGGATATTTAATTTTACATTTCTATTACCTTTGCCATCCTCTGATGCTTATTATTTATTAAATAATAATAATAATAATGGAATTAAATAATTAAAGGATTAAAATGGATTTAAGGGAATAAATGAAAATGCTAAAAAAAAGCATTTTGCAATGAAGTAATCAATTTAAACTATTGGTTTAAACTAAATGTGCACACATTCACTCTTATTCGTATGTCATATATGTCGAAAACTCAAGCGTTTCTTGTCTCGTCACATTTATTCATGAATTTCATGAATCATGATTGCTTATTTTCAATTCAAAACGACGAAATTTCATAAAGTTGAGTAGTTTGCATTTTTTGGAATGCAAACTGTCGGTTGCTGAACATTTCTTTTGTAAAACAGTCGTCTAATACTTATATCTACTTGCATCTTTCCACGAACTTGAGCATTGTGAAGACCGTAAGACCCGCCTTCTTTGATTTGATTGGCCATCTTGATCTACAAGCATTATTAGAACGCTGAGACAGAGCAGCCTAAAAATGTATCTTTTACAATGTTTTTGTCATCCTAACAACAAACCGCTTTACTCATTCTACACTAAAATGATAAGATAAGATAAATATAAAATTAGAAAATATGAATTCTAACTCCACCTAAGAGCTAAACCTTAACAGCACCATGATGATGTTGCAGCTATAGAGGTGTTCCCAAAGGGCAAGAAAGCTGATTGGCTGGTGACCCATGTTTGAGATGGCTGCCATTGATGTAGCTCTCTACTAATTATCTTGCTTGAGCAATCTCAAAGCTAGCAAGCTTCTTGTCTTGTCACAACTGTTTACAACTGATTGAGTCTGATGCTTCCAGTTCAATAAAAGCACTGGTTTTAACCTCCAAATGCTAAGCCCAGAACCTTGAGGCAAAGTGAAAACATTGGAGCACTTGTACTTTCTTTTCTACAACTTTTATAAACTTATATAATTTATATAAGATTTCTTTACCTACACTACTGGGGTAAAAAAAAACACACTATATTATTCATAACTATTGTCATAACACTCTAATGGCAATATATATTTATAATACCTAATATTATATTTGCCATCAGATTCTACTTTCTGTTTTGGCGAATTTGTGGCTAATTCCTATGAATTTGTATGATCTAATTTGATGAATTTCATAAGGTCTACTTGCGATTGAATGACGGATAGGGTAAGGGGTGGACCTACTGTACATGCTTTGCTTTTTTCTAAAAATCGCTTTCTGAGCTAATCATATTGACGAAATTATACAAAATATTGTCACCTCAAAAAATAGTTATGCTTTCTCAGGAGAACAGGTTGATTTTTGTCCCTACCTTGTCTTGCAATTTGAATTCAATTGGCCACACCCCCATAGGAAGCTGAATTGAAATGTGAGGAAGAGAAATGTACTCTATTTATCTAATTGATCTGTCTGTCTATAGAACGCAACCCTGATATTCACAATATTTCTCATTATAGTGTTTGCAGAAAAAAAAAAAAAAAAAAAAAATTGTAGTTCAAAAGTAATTTGCTGCTGGTTGTTTTGATGTTGCTTGTGTTTTCATACATTTTTCATTTATGTTTGTGGATAACTGGGAACTTTTGGACTGAAAATAAAGCAAAGAATTGACTATTGCAAAGAAACTCTACTATAGTGTGCCGACTACAAAGTGCTATTTGACAGCACAATGTCCCCAACGGAATTATGCATTGTTTGAGTTCTTTGATATTTTATGCAATAAAGACCTCAATGGCAGATGGAAGAAGGTATTTTAACAAAGTTTCCAATATGAGACGGTACTTTAGCATAAAAGAAAAAAACATAAAAGGTTACAAAAACTTGCACAAAACTGTATGGTTGCATTCCTCAAGGAATGTATCAATGATTGTGCTCTAAAACTTTGCAAAATTGCAGCACAAGCTCAGAAAATGGGTGTACACATTAGTGTTTTTAAATCATATTCCATATATCATATATATACTATATATCCATCTGCTGGAGTGAAATGGAGACAGAAAAACAGTAGTGCCAGAAATTCTATGAAGCCATCTGCCGTACATCAGCACTATACTACTGATGATTTGGCAGAACATGACTAAAGCCTTTTTTTTTTTCATACCCTTCAAAATGAACACAACCGTTTCATCATGTTTTCCACTGCAGGTCTGATTCATTAGTGGGAACAGTTTGGTGTGCAGTTGTGCACTTTGAGGAAAGTATGAAAGTGAGTGAGAATGTGCTTCAGATTGCATTAGAAGAAAACATTGCTTATTAATTCTCCAACTTTTTCATGCTGAAAAAAAATATTAAATCCACCATAATTATAATTGCTAAAACTGTTAATAATTCATTAAAGTAATGTAAAACAAATCATGTAATTTACCAATTAAAGAACTACAAATGTAATACTTCCTGTTCCATACTTGAGGAAACATGCAATTGTAAGACCTCATACCATCAAACGCAGACTGTAAAGTCAACAGTTACATTCCAATAGATCTGTTCTAATCTTGTAGTCACCAACAGATGCTGTGCAATGTGACTAGAAGACTGTCTTAGTGTCAACTCGAAACAGTGCACACATACCTGCAGTGTGCCACAATCAATCAGTCTATCAGGTTTGCTATCAGAGCCTCTGGGATTTGACTTTGACAAAGGACAATGAAAGTCAATTAGAGAAACACCAAACAATATGATAAAACCTTACTGCACAGTACCCTGGGATACATGATTTTGATCGATCAATAGCGTACAGCAGTTTGCTGTCATCCATTTGCAACACTGCAGTTTGGATCTTAACCAGTATCATTTTGATAAATATTACAATCTCCTTCTATAAGAAACATGGGGGGATTAGAATCTGATGGCAAGCAATTGTTGTTGCAATCTGTTTCCCCACACCTATGGTAAGAGATGTTGTTTTAGTGGCTTAGAATTTGTTGATTCCAACCTGTATAGGTATGGATCTTAATCAGTATCAGATAAATATTAGCACCTCCGTGTTATTATTTTGCAAAATGGACATATAAGGTATTTTCCGAGACTTCTGATTCATTAGCCGCTAGTGCGTTAAACGGAAAAACTATTTGTGCAATAAACAAATGTGTGTATTATAATTATAAAAAATTAAAATGTTAAAGGGGTCATCGGATGCCCATTTTTCACAAGTTGGTATGCTTCTTTAGGGTCTTCACTTTGGTTAAAATAAACTAAAGTGCTGCCTTGGTGGACAGCCTACAAATGGCTGAGGGCAGACATATGCTAATACGGGACAGTCCGTCAGCTGTTGTGGGCGGAGCATGAGCATATGACATCATATTGTTCAGAAAATCCAAACGGCTTAATATTGAGAGTGTTAGACTTTTTGAGGATAAAAAAAGGAGTGAATGGATTTTTTTCATTGTATGGTGGTTGTGTCCACACACTGCAAAGATCATATAAAAGTGAATTTTGCATCCGATGACCCCTTTTAAGGCAAAACTTTACAATAAGGTTTCATTAGTTAACAATGGTTAAAGTAACAACAGGTAGTTTTTTGCTCTCGGGCTCCCCCTACAGTTGGGAAACAGTATTGTCCTCTACTACTGTCGTAAACTCTGTCATCCTACATGCACGTGCAATTGTTGACAACCAGGATAGCCCTGAACACTGTAGGAGGAGGTCACATGCAGGTGTTCTGCTTGCGTCGCGTGTGAAATGTTTTCATCCCAGGTACAGTGGCATATATTTCAGCATGTCATATGAATATAATTTCATGGGTTTTATTTTTTTTCTAACGACAAATGATCGCGATGCTCACGTTTACAAGCCAGCGTCATTATAGTAGCCTAGTCTATTGGTTACCGTTTTACTGGATCTATATGATACTTCAATGCAATGTTTGAGTGGTTGATAATAACCATATATCGTCAATATTATAATATCAAGCTACCATAAATGAATCTGCAAATTTTACAAATCGATTTGCATTATAGCTTGAGGCAAGACAAATAAACAAATATCACAGACATGTTAGGTATCCTAAAATATGATTTTATTAATAATCTTCCTCCTTTCTTTGTACATGTTGAGTAGACTACACTTTTTAGGTCAAACATTTGCTATTTGCATTTCATCGATTGCAAAGTTCAAATCAGAACGAGAATACTAGCGATAGCTAACCATCAAAAACTAGAATATCGTTTACTAGCTACCAGATTGATAATTCGCTACTACTCTAGCGAATTAGAGAGGTTAGAAAGAGGCATTCTTTTTTCGATGAGGGGTTTGATGCTCCCTGCACACGCAAGGTCTCTCGCTCGCTTTCTCTCTCTGCCGTCCGCGCGCGTTGGAGCACAGTCTCTGTCTCGCGTGCGCGCTCGCTCTAGATTCCGGGAGATTTGAACTAATTTGCGGTATAACTTGTCGATCACGAGTGGCTCAACAGGTAGATCTATAGATAAACTCATCTTTCAGGGATTTGACCGACCGGGTTGACAATTTAGCGTGAGAAACCGGGGGTGTGGCGTACGTGTGAGCGTGTGAAACCAATCAAATGCGGGTGTCTCACGGCCAATGCGTGAGAGTTGGCAGCTCTGCAATGTTGATCCTCGTTCTGCCTTTAACGCGATCACTTTCTCTTTTTCTCTTTTTGCTTTGCTCCGATAAAACCTTTGCTTTCTTGTTTTTCTGTGCTGCTTCGGCCATGACTATAACATTTGGCTCGCAAGTCCGATTTTAAGGAAGTGGGGGTGGTGGTGGAAGTGACGTATATGCCGTAAAGCAGTCGAATTTTGTAGTTCTCTTTGTTCGCCGGTTACTACCCGAAACCCGAAGTTTAAAAGTACGATTAAAAACGCTACAGACCCCGTCAGGCTATGGCAGACGTGTCATTCAACCTATTGTAAGTCGATGTACCATCACAAGAGACTTGGAAATATATTATGAAGGTTGAAAAGTTACCTGTTGTTACTTTAATGGATTTACTAACATCAACTAACAATGAGTAATACATTTTTTATAGTATTTATTGTTCTGTTGATGTTAGTTAATAAACCTGTATTTTGTTTTGTATAATGTACTTTTTTAAGTAGAAGCTTTACAATAATATACAGGTAAGATAATTAAATAATGTCAGATCTATATTTCATGTCCACATATTTATTTGGTGAGCATTATGCTAGCATACATGGCAACCAGGACTTTATTTTATTGCAGCACAGACTAACTAAGTCCTTTTTCTCTCTAGCAGTCAAGGAGCAAGAATATGTAGGTTCTTATGACTCTTGGTCTGAAGTAGGAAGTAACCATGTGTTTTTAGTCTATCAGCTTAGAATATCAATATGATCATGCACTTATTATTATTATCTTCTCAAAAAAGCTACATTAATATGTTGCAGGTCCTTGCATTTAATATTAGTGTAAATTCCCAACAGTTGTTAAGTGCATTAACTGACCCGATATCCTAATCTCAAAAATCAAAAGTGCAAATGTTTTGAAAGCAGTATATGTCAAAAATAGATCCAAAGCATTTCTGTTATATTCTATAAAATGTTATATTTCTGTTATATATTTTCACTGTAAAGCTGCTTTGAAACAATCAGTATTGTAAAAAGTGCTATATAAATAAATGTGACTTGATATTGTTATTGTTATTTTTATTTTAAGGCCTGCTAGAAATTCTTAAATGGTTTTCAACGACAAAACAGGATCTTTATCAAACTGAAGATCATTTTTAATCATGACGGAGTAGCTTTTTGAAATATGCCACAGATGTTAAACACAAGTGTCACTGCCATGCATTTGCTAATGAAAGCTGATAAGTAATATGAACCTCATACGCAGAAGGTTGACCGACTGAGTTCAAAGCAACAGGTTGACTAAAGCATCCAGATGCCCACAAAAAGAGACTCAACAGTCATTAAGCAACAGGAGTTCACCTCTTTATTAAAGCAACTGCTATGGTATCAGTCAGTTCACATTTAGACTCTGTAATCAGTGAATCTGCATGCAACCTTTCCCATGCTCAAGCCACACTCAGCTGGAAGTCAAAAATCAAACTCCAATCAGAAACACGAAGGAACGAAGGTAACACTGACTAGCAAAGTTGGTTTAGGCCAAAGGTCAAGGAAAGAATTAGTGTCAAGGAGGAATTCAGTCGAGTATGCATTCTCTGAATAAGTAATGGTATGTTCAAGAGGACTCAAATGTGATAAAATGTATTTTGAAATGTTATTTGAATTATTCAAGTTATGCTGTACCTTTTTAACCCAATAAAAAACAAAACAATATTATTTGAAATAAGAAACATTTATAGAAAGGGTATACTAGGCTTTCGGTATGATAAATGTTAGCCTATATCTGTTGTTATTTCTTAAACTCAGTTTTTAAAGATAATTATAAATAATGTGTTTTTGCAATGAAAAGGAAATTTCGTTTTTCATTTCTGTTAGGAATCCTCCTAAAGTTCTTCATTCTTCAGTGAAGGATTGGCTTAATTTACATTGGGGTGTCAACCCTAAATGGGGGGGACATCGCGATGTCGGCTAAACATCGTGATGCCTGTCAGCCATCACGATGGACGATGATATCGTCCATCGGCCCAACCCTAGTAAGAATACTAATGCAATGGCATGAACAGATACATAAATAGTAAGGCTAGCTAAACAACTGGAATGATCTTGAAAACATATTGCAGGAGGCAGAGAAAAACAGCCACATGAGGTAGCTAGCATCTGCCTTATGTGGTAAATAAAGTTATGCTAGCTTATTTAGCATCTAACTTATCAGCATTGCTACTAGATAAATACATTTGTATGTGATATTTCCCACTTTATTCCCATTTATTCCCATAAATTCCTGTTAATTCCCTTAAATTCCCATTAATTCCCATGGAAAGTTTCCATCTTTGAAAATTCCCAGAATTTTGCAACCCTAGTTATGATGCAGGTTGTTGGACATCTGTCAAGTGTCATTGGTTCTCGAGTGCAACATCTGCACCATAGGCAGCATTTTGTTTGTTTGTTTTAATTTTGTTTGCTGAGGATATGGCATAATGAAGCTGTCCTCTAAAACCTTTGTAGTAAAATTTAAATTCACCACCTTGTATAAATGTAAATTTAATATTTTATCCAGTATTTTAAGTCACAGGTGAAAATGATCGACCCCTTTGGAACTTATTTGAACATCTTAAGTGAATTTTAACATTGTAAGTCTATTTGAGCAATATCTACGGTGGCCGAGAGAGCTCAACACGCTGCAACAGAAGAGAACACATACAAATAGAAAAAACGCATGCAAATAGAAAAAAACGTGTGCAAATAGAAAAAAAACACATGCAAATAAAAAAAACACCCGCAAATTAAGAAAACATCTTCATCAGTTTCACAACACACGTGTGCTCCAAATACTCAAAACACCACCAAATACAGAAACGCGCTGCAAAAGCTCACAACACAAATACATAAACGCGCTGCAAATAACACGGACCACAAGGGAAATGTTTCCAGGGGAACCAAATAAGTGACGAACCCGGCTGGGACGTGCTGGCATAGATAGATATCCATAAATCTATGCGTGCTGGTGCTTACAGCTTAAAATTCTACTTTATTTTTTTATTTGTGCAAAACATACAGAGATTAATTTTTTTTTATGACATACAACTTGTATACAATGAACAAAATGTATTAACAATATGTTCAATGTCATCAGAATACAAATGATAAAAGAACAATGAATTGGAAACTAAAATAAATAAATAAAAAAAGATAAAGAAGAAAAACATGAAGGAAAGATATTTATCTATAGATCAGTTACACTGTACAAATTGTTTCATGTTATGTTTACATTTTCATAAAGAAAAGTTTCGTAAGGAATGTTAGGTAATGTAGGGTCCAAAATTTTAAAGTTGAGACACACAGATATATAACGCTTATTAAAAAAAAGTAAAAATACAAATGTATTTGCAACCGTTATGTTAACAGCATTATATTTCAGTCGTAAGACCAGCTCTTCAGCTGATGGACGCCGTGCTGCGTTGTCATGGGAACATCCCAGGTGAAAATAATGAGGAATTACGTTGTCTTTCGTTGCTCCTTCATCAAGTGCGTTCCACACGGCTATAATGGCACACTAGAGCCCTGCTCCCTCCAAAGTCCCACTTTAAGGGCTCTGCCATCAGCCCTTAGAAGGGAGTAGGGCACAGAGACGCTCACGAGCAGTAAGCACATCCCAGCCGGGTTCGTCACTTATTTGGTTCCCCTGGAAACATTTCCGTTGTGGTCTGTGTTATTTGCAGCGCGTTTATGTATTTGGTTGTGTTGTGAACTTTTGCAGCGCGTTTCTGGATTTGGAGCACACATGTTTTGTGAAACTGATGCAAGATGTTTTTTTTAATTTGCAGGTGTTTTTTTCTATTTGCAGGTGTTTTTTTCTATTTGCATGTGTTTTTTTCTATTTGCGCCGAGCACTTTTGCAAAACTGATGTTTTTTGGTTCTAATTGGAAGTAATTCATTTCCATTGAGAAATACAGCAACTGTTGGCATGTGGCATGTTCTGCAATGTGACAAAGTTGAAAAAAAGTTGAACTTTATGCAAATGAGCACCAATGTAATGCAACGTCAAGCTGCCTTCCTTATCACTGTGCTTCTCTCTCTATCTTTAACCTGTTTTTTTTCTTATCTATATTCATGCAGGTTCATGGCTGCTGTTTGTAGAGTTAAACCAGATGGGAAATTAAGTGGTATACAGCTGCTTGCCGATGTAAGAGACAGACTCTTTCCCATTATAGAAGTCAGAGATTTCTATTGCAGTCAACTGACACAGCAGTAGACAATTAAGAGTGTAACCGCAGCATACTAAACAGCCAACGCTGATGCAACACAGCCATCTCTCACATCAGTCGTTCCACTCTCTGTCTCATTCGTGTTTACCAGTGTCTCTAGGGGCATTCGATTGTATGGCCAGCCGGTGTGTGCAAATATCGATATTGACAGTGTTCAGCAATCTGAGGTCCTTGAATATGGCAGAGCAAATTAACCGAAAGCAGGATGGAAGCTTCGGAGAACAGATAAAACCAAACTTTCCAAGACTGCACGCTGGCACATCAAAGAGCAACACGGTATAAGCTCCAATAGCCTGAGAATTTTAGCTGTAGACTGTTCCACTTTTGGCCTTGGTGGGGAAAGTGTTATAGAGTTCTCAAGGAGAGATTAAGAATTGCACATTTTTACTTGCATGTTTGGTTTAGTATGAGAGCCAGGGTTTGAATAGTAACAAGCTGTAAACTCTTAGGTTGGTGGCAGAGATAATAACTATTTAAGATATAATCTACAGTCAGCCGGTCATTATCTCAAAATAAAGTCAGAGGCGACGCGGTGGGGTCTTATTTCACCCTGAAGCAAATCATTTTGCCATAATGATCAGCTGATTGTACATTATCCTGCTTAATATACAACTACTTGCCAAATGAATGAACGAATAAATAAATGGTCTTGAAATATTGATTTGAGTTTAAATTATTCTATTATGTGAGAAAAAAAGTGACCATAGAATGGTGAAACTTGCACAGTAGGAAATTGGTTGCTTGAGAGACAACTGTCAGTTATGTTGTTTTCATTCTATGGAAATATTCTAGAAAGCGCTCAATATTGTTGGATGAACTTTGAAACGAGGAGGTTGTGTCTGTTGTTTCGAGGAGAGGTCGTAAGTCATGGGAACAACAAACCACTGCATCCCCTCATTTTTCTTAATTACTTTTTCCCCCTTTATGAAGTCAGCAAGGCTTGTGTTCTTCATGCCACACACATTTTTGTCTTTAATCGGTAACACTAAAATAAGTACAGTAATAAAGTACTTGCAAACCATTTGCAAACTATTAGTTTATATTTGATTATATTGTATATATGAATAGGCTATATGCAAATAGTGAATTCTTCATTCATTGTCACTGTAATTAACACAATTATTGTTTAAGTAGCTCATATGTGAAGATTTAGATACTGTTTTTTATGCTTTGTTAACAACTTATTAACTGTAAATAGTTCTCACTTTTGATTAGGTCACGAAACATAGGAAAATGTCATTAAGTGCTTTAAACCAACCTTTATTAGACATTAATTGTAGTGCGTGTGTGTGTGTTTGTTTGTGTGTGTGCTCAATGTATTTTTTAACTTTTTAAGGAACACTGATTATGAACGCAATTGATGTCTAATAAAGTTTGGTTTGAAGCACTTAATTAATGATATTTTCACTTTTCCGTGACCTCATCTAAAGTGAGTAAAAACGGTTTACTCAGATTCAGATTCATTTCAGATTCATTTTATTTAAATAGGGACAATGCACAAGTTAACATTAACCTTGTTTAAAAAACAAAGAGAGATGCATTGTGCCTATGCACACTCCTAATAACCAATTAACAATTCCTTTAATTAAACCATAATAATTATATTAATTATAGTGACAATGAATGAATGAATGAATATGTATACATACTTTTGGTAACACTTGAAAATAAGGTTAATTTGTCCACATTAGTTATACATTAGTTAATTTGAACTAACAACATGTAAAAAATATATTGCTCATTGCTAGTTCATATTAGTTAGTTGACTACTGTTAACAAATTAGACTTTAAGGTAAAGTGATACCATAGTTTTTGATAAATAAATAATATATTTGTACTTTTTGATAAGAACATAGTCAACATGTTTTAGGAAAATATACTTTTTTTTTGTTGACTCATATTTATATTCACACATGGAAATATAACCACCCACAGGACTTGCCACCCATGACCAGTCACGTCAGTTTTGTAGAAGCTCAGCCAAGCCCTGTACCGTAGAGTATTGTAAAGTCTGCATCTCCTCAGCCGTGTTGACATCTAATTAAAGCTCTCTCTCTCCGTGGAGACAGCTGTGCTGTCCTCTGAGAGAAACCCACCCTGGACATCCCTTCTGTGCGCTACCTGGGAGATGCTCAGATAATGTTTGAAGATAAAGAGAGACACCCCTTTGTCTAGCAGACTTTGCTTTTAATTTCCACTTTGCAATCAGCCTGGGGGCTTGAGAGCTTAATGAACTGTTTGTGCTGTAAACCACTAACACTTCCTGTACTGCAACACAACAATGGTTTTACCAAGTCCCTGTTCCTTATGACAGCTCAAACCAGACTGTCAGTCAAGCATATTTTGATCCTCTGACCTTTTGCCTCTTGACATTCTGCGGGAAGACGTCATGGGAACAAAATTTGCTTTACTGACAATTTTGAACAAACCACGTAAAACTGCATCTTGTAAGGCCCGTTCACACCAGGATCGAGAACTGTAACAATAACTATATTAGCGTCCACAGCACATCTATTGTTCTGTTGATTATAAGTGCACACTGCTGTTATGTCATCTGCCACTTTAAATGCTTAAAGTAATAGTTCACCCAAAAATGTATTATTTATTCACCCTCAAGTTGTTCCAAACCTGTATGAATTTCTTACTTCTGCTGAACACAAAAGAAGATATTTTGAAGAATACCTTTAACCAAACAGTTAAAGGAACCCATTGACTTCTGTAGTATTTTTTTTTTCCATACTATGGGAGTCAATGGGGCCTTTGGCTCGTTTGGTTACAGACATTCTTCAAAATATCTTCTTTTGTGTTCAGCAGAAGAAAGAAACTCATACAAGTTTGGAACAACCTGAGGTTGAGTAAATGATAACAGAATTTTCATTTTTAGGTTAACTATCCCTTTAAGACCTTTAAAGTAGAATGGATTTGGATTGGCTGTTAATGTTTTTATTGTTCATCAGCTGGAAAAAAATTGTTGATTTGTTGACATTTAGAACGATTTTTAAAACATCTTTATTGTTATCGTTATCGATATCATTATAGGTATTGTCCTTTGGTGTGAATGGGTAGGGTGCATTTGGTTGCATACTTTTATTTCATTGCAATGGAGAGGAAATCTCAGATAGAGACAGTTGTGCTGTCATGCAAGGACCTCTCACTGACTAGCGGGGAGAATAATACTTAATATAATGATCTTTAAAGTTTGTTTAACAACTAATAAAGGGAGGATTTAGAGGAAATGATCTCAGAGAGTTCACTACAGCTGCAGTTTTCAGTAAACATGAGGAGAGATCATAAAATCATGTGGTTTTTATGAGGCTCAGGTGTCCCTAGGATTGTATTTTTACGGGTAGTTTGAGATAAAAGATAAGGGCTCTGAAGCCCTACTAAGTAGAGTCTAGAATCATCTGTGAAATGGAGAGTAGAAATCTTCCCTCAGTCCTCCAGAAGTGGATAATGGATCACTATTGAATGATGAACGCTATAATGTTGTTTGAGAGAAAAGGGGTCTACAAAGAGGTTCTTGTTATTCAGTACTTAAATCTGTAACTTAAAATAGTAGTAAAAAATGTGCTTATTTCTGATTTATTTCTGTAAAATTAATTTCAAGCACAAGCACTTAAACTTCATTCATTAAAATGGAAAGAAAAGCATAAGTTCATTTTTTTTTTTTTGTAATCTTTTAAAATGTTGATATCTTAAAGATTTATGTAATTTTTAAACAGAATGGATTGTATTAAAGTTAGAGAAACATCATGGATTTCTTAAAATGTATAAATTTTTAATACCTGTGCTGTTTTTTTCCCCATAGAAAGAAAAACAAGAACAACATTGGTTACCAATTAAAAGAATATTCCCAAGAAAACATGTTTTGTTTGCAGCATCTGTATTGGAGAAAGAAAACAATCCAAAATCAACACTGAAGAAACATTTTTAATTAATATTATTATTTCTTAGGAAATTGCCAGATGTCATCTTAGAAATGCACAGCATGGGGGCATGGCGAAAAAAATTACATATCTGCCTAAATAGTGAAATTATTTAAAATGTAGAAGTGGATTTTAACCTTTTGTGTTGGAGTTTAATTTATGTATCCAATATATTAAGGCATGAAAATGAACTATTGTAGGGAAATTGAATGGTAGGAATGGCCCTACAAAACATTCCATATAATGGACCATGAGAGACCTATTGTAACTGAATTTATAAGGAAATGAAGACAACTTGTTCTGTTACTTATCCTACTTATTCATTCCAACATAGCAGGAGTGAATGGTGAGAGAAAGCACAGCATTGTACTATTGAAATAATTGATTTATTTCCTTAAAGCTGCAGTCCGCAGCTTTTCCTCTTTGTCGCCATCTCTGTTCGAAATCTGCAATTACATTCATTCGCGGAATTATCAACTTTACGTGAGTTGTAGTTCGACACGGCACAGCGCGGATGAACACAATGTTTGAGGAGAGTGTGAGGCTGTCAGTCACCGCGCCGGTGTGGATACTGGCATTCAGAATCACTGATTATTCTTTTTGGAAGTATGACCAACATAATAATTTTCACCAGGAAATGTCATCTGAACAAGTAACATCCACTTTTGTTCTGGTTCTGACATTGCAGTAAATCGCGCAGATTCAATCTAAAAATCACTTATCATCACGCAAAACCGTGCAAATTATACTTTGTTCTCAAATTGTTGTTAACAGCGTCAGCATTGCGTGACTACATGTAATGTCCTTCCGATATTTATCATTGTTTTCACATGGGCCGGTTGCTTTTTCTGTAGCCACTCCGAAGTCCGAACGAAGTCTTTTGCATTTTACAGCGGGTGAATCTGTTGTCACTGGGGATTGTCGTTTGAACCTTTCTGGATCCGCCATCAAATTGATAAGTTTAATTATATCAAGTGCTGTGAGAAAAGGCTATAAATCTCCACCTCCAACATCCTCACTCGCAACATAGCCTACTAGCCGAGAACCTTCTTTATGTGTACAGATGTGACGTAATGACTCAATATAGCCTACTAGCTGAGACTCCTTCTTTATGTGTACAGATGTGACGTAATGACACAAAGACATGCTCGAATCTCCCGTGGAAATCCACCAGAACCACTGGAATTAAAAACATTATTACAAGCTTACCGCTTTGAATCGAGCTAAGGCAAGCAGATAGTTTTGAACACTGGCTGGTTATGTATTTTCTCAAATATGTATTTTGGATAATTTTTAACCCAAAAAAAAAGCTACAGACTGTAGCTTTAATTGAGAAGATTTTTGCCATTTTGAAATCCCACATTTTGTTAGCCTAGCCGTTTAGTCACCGCATACATAAACGTATAGATGGATGGCGTATCTTGCCCTCTCTATTGCCATTGACTTGAGATTAATTCTGGGCATTTATCCATAGTGTTATTTGATGGAATTTTACTTTTTGAATTCCTTATTTTGTGTAGAATTTTACTGGTGAATTCTGTAGAATTTTGGTAGAATTGATGTCACATGGGGACCTGGAGCAGCAAATTGACTCATGGATCTTTTTGCCCAGTTGCCGATGGCTGCTGTCATCAGTCTTGGCAAAGCAGTGAAAATGGCTATATGAGGAAGACTCACTTGTTTCATCTCTCTGTTATTATCGGGTGATATGTTAGCACCTCTAGATATTTGTGGAGGATTATTAATCAAATGTGTTAAAACTATGATATATTTTACAATGGAGTGTTCTTAAGAATAACAACATGAACGAGACAAAAGAGCTGAAAGTTATTTTAATTTCACATTAAAGTCTTGCAGTTGGCTGATGCTCTTGAGACCAAATGTTCTCTTAAATGACTCTATTTCATTTGCTATATATGCAGTCTGAGAAAGGTGTGGTGATGTGATCTTTCCCATCACGTCCCCTGATACGAACCAGTTGTTAAATGCCCTAAGGCATCCGCTGACCACTCGGGCAAATCCTCAAGGAGAAAGGCTTTACTATGAGATCAGCTGAATTGTATGTCCATTTTCTGTGATGTGCATGGATAAATCATTTATAATTATGGAAATATTCCATTTTTATTTCATAGTGACTTTAATTTGTGTTACTTTTTAAATATAAATTTATAATATATGTCATTCATCATGTAATATATTGAAGTATTCCATAATTCTTTCAGTCAGGCTAATTCAAATGAGGTTTGTCTCTTTTTGAATGATTCATCAAAACGACTGGCTCAAAAAAGTAATTTGTTTGTGAACAGGACTACACTGGTTGTGCTGTATGTTTTTGATTTACTAAAAAGAACCATTTCATAAGAGTCACTTAGTGAGTGAATCGGACTACCCTGCTGTACGAAATGGCGTGCAGTTTTCGAAGACAAATCAATAGAAAGAATTGTTTGTACATTTAGACCTCAAACTCTGCTATTAGTTTGGTGGCAATAAAACAAAGCTTTGAAAAGCACCAAAGTCTTCCTCACAACTGTATCATAATTGGGTTCCTAACTCTAAGCTTTTTAACATGGTGGCAATCTAGTGGTCAAAACTATGAATAAGCACCTTCCAAACTGCTGTCTGGCTTTACATTGGGTCCAGCAACTGATTCTTCATGAAGATTTGGTTTTGTTTGAAAAATCATAAAACAAATGTAATTTATTATGAAATATTAATATTTTTACCCAGCTCTAAAGTACATTTTTCTATACTTTTGTACAATAAACAATTGACCCTTCGCTAAGCCACGCCCGAAAACCGCCACTGGCCAATCGTGGCTTAGCAACCGTAACTAGGCGCGGAAGGTCTGTCAAGCTTTCGAGCGAGGGAAACATGCCGACGCGTTGTGCGTATGGATTGTGCAAATCTGATACCCGGTATTCTAAAAGTTTGGACGGTGGGGTGGCATTTTTTCTCTTCCCGAAACCTAAAAGCCAAAGGGGAGAAATCCCGGGCGTGGCTCAAGCAGTGTGGAGACCCATTCACAACTAAATGTCGACAGGATTAACAAAAAAGAAAACGCCTATTGCTTGGAAATAATGGCGGTTCTTTGTTCATAATGCTTATATTTGAACGTAAAATAAGACGATTAAAGGCAAGACGGAGGCTCACTGACATACTTTAAAATATGTTTCAGCATTGTGTTAATCGACGGCGGACGGCCTACTAACGTTAACTTTACCCCTGTAACTTTACCCCAATCCGATCGCGGCTCTCCCGGTGTTAGATTGATGGATAAGCTGTTTGATTTAAATTGATTTGATATTAGATTATTTTCACATTTCACTTACTCTGCTGTGCATGAACATAGCTGTTCAATTTGTGTGTTTCCCATTTGAATGGTCTGCTAAGGAGGCGGCTGCTGCTTGCGCTGGGACCTAACGTTATAGGCTTTAGCTTCAATTTTGATGAAATTATTCTCTAATCGGTTGCACATTATGTCGTGGATATATCCCTCGAATGCATACTGCTGTCCCTTTTGTCTTGCTCTCTCAGATATTTCACTTGTTCGCCAAAAATGACTAAATATCTCCTTGGGAATGTCTGACACCGGTGCATTCACACTGTAATAGACGTGGCAGCCGCGAAAGCTTGACAGGCGTAGCAACAGTAACTAAGGAGGGCGGGGCTTAGCGAAGGGTCAATTATGGCTCTGGTCACCACTTGATCTCCAATGTAAAATCTCGATCCTGATAAAATCATTTCAGAAACTCTGTTATATTAGTTGGCCCGTTAGCGTTGTATTTACTATTGCAGTGAATTAATATGCATTCCTAAAATATCAACTATTCCATGTATGCATATCTTCATATAAAAGATTCTGTTCTGTGTCACAGTGTTTGCAGCAGCTAAATACAAAATGAATGAATAAAATAAGGCCACTGGGGAGGACTGCGCTTTAAAAGAGATGGTGTAAGAAGAATCTTTTACAGGGTGTTTGCCTTTGTTCTTCCATCATAGCCTTCACTGTCACTTTGTAATAGCAGTCATTCACTGTGTCACCATTCTCCTTTTTCCATCGAAGAGACAGCATTTAGCACATTATGGCTTGCTGTATATTAAATGTCTGGGTTTAATAGCCACTTGACAGCTGAGCCCTTTGATATAGCATGATATAGATATAGTAGACAGTGTGACAAATCATCTGTGACAAAATACATTTTGATATGCAAGGCTATTTACAGATATTGTGTCAGATATCAAATTCCCTTACTTTCATTTTACAGAATGAGTAAGGCAGACAATTAACAAATCATGTATTAAATTATATTTTGATGTATACTATATCAATATGACCTATATCTATTACCTATACCCCAGCAAATTGACATTTTCTTAAAAACTTAAAAATCTGTAGTATCTTTTTCGTTGCCTTCTAAATAATAGCTTTATTTATAGAACAGTGGATTAATAGTTACAGGGAACTGCATGGCACAGTTCGGTACGGCACGCTTTGGCGCTTTTCCACTGCATGGTACGGTACGGCTCGGCTCGGTACGGCTCACTTGTGGCGCTTTTCCACTGCATGGTACGATACGGTACGGCTCGCTTCGGCTCGCTTTAAATGGTACCACCTCTGTCGAGGTTCCAAGCGTACCGTACCGAAACTAAAATGTGACGTGAACACACTGCAGATCACTGATTGATTGGTCAGACAGAATCGTCACTACCGGCGTCACTGTATTTGCGAGACATCAAACCCGCTAGATTTAAATAGCCAGTAACAGCCCCACCGCTGTAGCACCTGTTTTAAAACTACTTGCTTGACTTGCTTGAAGAAAAAAGAAAACTTCCAAAAAAGAAATGGCTGAATCGTGGTCAGTGGACGAAGTGCAGACGTTCCTCTCGTTGGTTGCCGAGGAGCGGATAAACTATAACGGTCAGACTATAATCCCACCCACTTTGAAGCGGTACTAACTGCAGTGGAAAAGCAAACCGAGCTAAAGCGAACCGAGCCGTGCCGCGCCGTGCCGAGTCGTACCACACAGTGGAAAAGCGAAGCGAGCCGAACCGTGTCCCGCGCAGAGCCGAACCGTACTGAGCCGTACCAGCAGTGGAAAAACGCCACAATAGTCCAGGTCATCGTGTCACAAGTCTTGGGCCTTATTAAACCACCTGTTAAAAATGTGAAGATACATTGTGATTTTCCTGCTCATATTTTCCTGTTGATGGTTTGAGGAATATTGCATAAACAGTGTGTGTTGGCACATGGAGTTCTGGAGGAAATAAACTTTAGACATCCTAAATATCCTCTAATGTTACATTTTCTAGATGGAGTCAATGAGGCACAATTTGATTTCTTTAGAAGTATAGGTTTCTAATTTCTTTGGATTGATGTTAAAATATTGTTATATGTTAAAGCTGCAGTTGGCAAGTCTGGCAGATTGAGTGGACTTAGGCAAAAATTTTAATGTTTACAACTCTCATGCCCCTCCCCCACTATCAACGAATAGCCTCCCACCGAGTTCGTGCTCGTCAGTGCGTGTGCACCAGGTTATCTGTGAACGCGCCCGTCTCATCAGCATCCATCAACACCATGGAGTATTTGGAGGTATGCTGCCCTGGCTAATCTACCGATAGATTGTAATTGCTAACGTCATTTATACTCTAAATAAGCTTACTTGATTTGTTAGTGTTTTGAAAGCGAGATACATCCGCCATCACTCTTCGTTACTGCGTGAACTTCAGGCGTGTGGATGTGATTGTAACGTGCGCGAGGGGTGGCGTGTGCCCGATCTGTGATTGACAGTCAGATCTCACAACCCCCCTGCGCTGATTGGACCCGATGATCCGGGAGCTGTGGATTTTTGCAAAACAAATAACATGCTCCAGGTGGAGTTAGAAGCTCTGGGTTTTTTCTAAAACCACTTTATTTATGTTGTTCTGTCGGATTATAGAGTCGATTTCACTGAATATGATAAAAAAAATGTTGCCGACGGCAGCTTTAATTATAAAGTGAGAGCCAACTGGTGATACAACTTCTTTACCAGTCTTAATTACTCACATTTGGTGGTTTGCGAGTGTTCATTTTGGTGTATTGCTTGCAAGTTTTTCCTCTTGGCTCATTTCCCAGTTTGTGCACATAAACTGTAACAGTTTGTGGCCTTGAATGTCCAAAGAAAATGAAGAAATCTGTTGAGTGGAAATAAGGGACAACCTTAGAGGAATGACAGAGATTGGTACAACAAACACAAGGCCAATTCACATTCAGCATATGATACAGACAAACATGCCGAACCCTTTACCATTATAGTCCATTAAACCCTTAACAACACTGAAATTGCCATTGATTTGTTTTCATTTTTTATCTTTCTTTTTTTCTTCTTCCCTCAACCACAGTCTATACATTGCCTGATTGCCTAATATTTCATGGACCTGGTCATACAACACCACATTCGGTTAGTGAATGGGGGAAAAACAATCAATTAAAACGATTGTAACTGATTTGACTTTGTACAATGTCACATGTTTTAATACAGACTACTTTGGTAGTTCTCAATGCATGTAATTGTAATGACACATTTTTGAAAGGTGTTTGCTTGATAGATTTCCCAAAATAGCAAACACCTTTCACATGAAACCATTAGAGTTACATAATTCAACAGCCTAATTGCTACATTGTGATCATACCATATGTGAATTCACAATGTATGTGATGAGTGAATCCAATTATTCAGTTTTGTCGAATGCAAATGTTCATTAAATCTACTGTAATGCAACTTTTTATTTATTTATTTATTGTTGTTACAAACTCTTATGATCTAGAGTCATGACATTGATGTCATGATAGAATTTGGTGTGATTGAGGTGGCAAGAGATAACACGTAACAAAGTAATGTGAAATAAAGATAATTTATTATCCATAACTAAAATTATACAAAAAGATGGATAATAGTCATAATAATAATAATGGTGAATATAAGCAAGGAAAAATAAGCAAAATATTTACAGATCAAAAAGTTATCAGATAAATAAATAACCCAAGAGAAAAAAGGGACGCAATTAGTGAAACCAAAGAAATGAAAAGAACTCATTCTAACTTGTAATTAAACCTCTAATCTAACTAATAAAAGAAAAGAAAAGAAAAGACATCAAATCTTCAGCGTCAAACGCCCTAACTTAATTACTCTAACAAATACAAAACATACAGAGGGTGGCATTCACTTTCTTACCTGGGGTATATATACATATAGTTACTTAGGTGTTGTTTTGTGTAAGTCACGTGACATTTAAACTGTCCACTTTACTCTTGGTCGAACAACGCCATCAAAAGGCAGAAAGAACGTAAAGGGAAAAGTATCGACAATATTCAAAAACGAGATGGCAACAGGGTTACGACGGGAATGAGCGTACAAAGCAACAACAAAGCAGAGCGGCAGGAATACAATTTGCTTCCTCGCGTTCTTTTCAGCGTCCCTTTAACTGCTGGCGGGAAACTTGATTGGCTGCGGGGGAGGTGACGTCACGCCATTGATAGAAACTGACAGCCCTCCAAGCCAACAGCCGATCAGAGGTGGAGCGAGCCTAAGAAAATGTCAGATAGAGAGAGAAACACAGCCACGCGTCGCACAACCACAGGGACGTAACAATTGAAATAGGACCCTTCTTGAAATCTATTGCACTTACATGGAGCTGTGTCATGTTTACAGTGGCCTTTACAAAGTGTGCTGTCTGCTCTTGTCAGCTATTCTTCTCCTGTCATAAATCAATGTTCACCAGGTCTGCAGAATCTGCAGGCTTTCTGATAGCCTCTCTCCTCTAGTCTCCTCCCCCACCCCCCAGTCTTTTAAACCAGTCTTTCTGACCAAATGTTTGTTTTTGTTTTGTTTTTTTGGTCCAGACTATGTATATTGTATCATTGTCTTTGTTGTACTATCTAAAAATAAGGCATTGCCTATTGTGTTTTACTACCGGCACTTTGTGTTAGCCTACTGTTTTTTCCCCCACACTTGTTCACTCTTTTTCCGTTGATCTAATCACTTATCTTCTTTCCGGAACTGCCTGGTTATTTGTCCTGCACCATGTCACTGCAGAAGCACCGTCTCACTCTCAGGACGAGCATATTTTAGCATATTTCTCATGTGTTTTTGTGTGGCCCCTCTGACATATGCAGTATTTTGTGACGTGTGTCCCGAAAACGAAAAGGCTGTAAAGGAGAACCAGTGTGGAAATTAGGGAATAAAAGCCGAAGAAAATGGCATTCAAGCCTATGTGGAAGACATATTGCTCACCTCTGGATTCTGGACAGGCATAATAAGATACTGTTTATTGTCATTGTCACCTCTGATCCGGAGAGAAGCCATGTTCTCATCTAATGAGCTCCACCAAGCTGCATCAAAGTCTGAGAAAGTGAGGAACTTTAGATAAGGAGACCGGAGATGAGTAAAAAAAAAAAAAAAAAAAAACGTCCAGAACTCAAATTAGAGGTGCTACAAGAGCCATGAGATTACAGGAGCGGGTGAATGTAACCTCTTAATGCCAAGGGAACCGCATTCGTTGTGGAAGAGGAGGCCGTGTCTAATAATGAGAGCATTCTGGTTTTGTCTTGTTGTTCATGTGCAGTGATCATGTTGGAAAGAATGCTAATAATTCTAAAGAATAGCTTTCTTCAGGTATCTAACACCTGATTGTTATTGGCAGTGGAGATTTATTCAAACATGGCAACAATAACAATGTTCATATGCAATGAAAGACTAGTGACCTTGTGTTTGAGGCCATATTGTGTGTGTGTGTGTGTGTGTGTGTTTAGGAACTACTGTCTACTGAACTAGAATTAAACTGTGAAGTAAGCTGATGTGGGGTTGCAGATGGGGAGGAATTTGATATCAAGGGATATTACTGGCATCCTTCCTGTTTGGAGCATATTATATTAATTACATAAGTGAGTGGCCTTCTCCAAGCAGAAAAAAGATCAAGCTTCTGTTCTTCTGTTGCATTCTTTTTGGCAACTGAATTTGTGATGGCTCATGAAAAGATGTGGAGGATCTTGATTTAATGTGTCAATTTCGCAGACACAATTGTTGTTTTTTGTCAATCACATGTTTCAATACAGTCAAAATTGTGCAGGGACACATACATTTTAGGTTTCAATCTGGATCTATTTGTTTCTGTTTTATTTTGTGTCCCTGTAGGTAGTTTTTTTTTTTTTTTTTTTTTTGCTATCTGTCTGCACATGAGTCTCCTCATCTGCTAGAATGCAAAGATGTGGGAGGTTGGATTTAAATAGCACCATACAATAAAGGTCAAGTTAATCAAGTCAGTAAAATCACTAAATAAATGCAGGAAAATCATGCACCCACACTTCTTGTTTACTGAAAGTTAGTCTAATGACATAGGGCTTGAACGTGGGTCTCTATAATCACTCTGAGAGATTCCTATGTCATGATCAGCGATTAGCATTAGAGATGCGCACAACTGTATCATTACCATACCTGTCAATATTAGAGGGTTTTTAATTTTGTTTTATTTGTATTTTTTATTATTATTATTGGCCAATTTCCCTTGTTTTTACATTAAGATTCCTTCCCCATCATCTAACTTTCACCTAAAGCTAATCTTAAATGTATTAACACTGTCAAATGTAGTCTTTGGCCCAAAAAAACAACAAAAAAACCCCCAAAAAAACATACATTTTTTTTTGGTTTTTATGCCTAATTCACTTGTAGGATTTAAAATGAGGCGCAAAGGTGATTCTCTACAGAAAAATGTTTTGTTATGCTGGTTGAAAGTCTCCTCATATCCTGATAGCAATCACTATGTTAAGTGGTCTAAATGTATTTTTATAAATATATATTGTCTGTGGAAGGTGTACCATAAAATGTTCGTTCAATCATTGCATTAGGTCCGAATAAAATGAAAGCATGTGTTCCCTGCCAGTCAACATGTGTTTGCATACCACTGCCCATCCTGTTCACACACACACACACACACACACACACACACACACACACACACACACACACACACACACACACACACACACACACACACACACACACACACACACACACACACACACACACACACACACACACACACATAATACGTCATTAGCACGTTCATGTACACTGTGCATAGAGCAAGATTGGCAGGCAAACAGTTGTTTATGTTCATTATTGTAGTACTGTTACTCACTGTACTGTAAAGTTTTCTCCCTGGTGAGTGACACATGATGTAATCCAATAACATTGTCTCTGGTCATCTCGCTCCTGGACTCTGTGCGTTCATGTGTTTTGAAGGAGGCGTGTCTTTGGACGGCGGGATCGTATGCTTTCAATGCATAGCAGGCTAAAATTAGCATTTCGTTAGTTATTTGTTTTTGATTTATTTTTTTGAATTTAGCATTTTATTATCTTACTGTATATTAACATTTTTAAATTAATTGAAAAGAAAAGAAAACAAAAACTTCAGAAAAACCTTAATAAAATGAGCATCATCATATATATTTTAGTGGATTCCATCCCCTGTGGGTTGTGATGGGGTGTTATAGGTCCCGGGCTAACCAGTTGTACCAGTCACTCCCTGTCACCATATCCCTGCCCATAGAATTTAAATCACCGCCTGCAAGCTTGTACTTCCCACCGAGTCCTTTCTAAGCAACATGATGACAGGATTCACATCAGGACAGCCAACCTACAGCACGGGTCAATAAAAGACAAGCACATGTGTCCTCTCTGAGTGGCATTCTTATGCAGGAACAGACCCCAGGGTGAGGCAGGGCTCTAGTTGAACATGGGCTGAGTGGCATGATTATTAGGGCTGCTTCATCTCCTGCATGTTTATTGAGATCGGAGAGAGGTGAGATACTTGTTCACAGTTCTTTCATGAAGCATGAGACTAAACGGCTTTAAGTGCATTTAATATCAGCTTATATTGATGCAAATTTACTCTTAAAAAGATACAATCACTGAACAGAGCATCTGAGCTGTTTTATTTTGAAGTAGTAGATGAGCAATGGGTGGCTTTTACCTTAATATGAAGCACTTCTCATTTGACTTTACACTGTTTTTGTGCATTACTTTCATGAATTTAAATACAAGTAAATCCCTCTACTTCAAAACAGCGTATATCTGCTTATCCCACTGGATTTAAAGATGAATTGAGTCATTTCTGCCCTACTAGCATCACCAAACTGAACTGTTATTGTACTGTCCTTGCGGTTTTTACATTCAAAGGCAGTAAAAACATTGTATAATATAATAACATAAATATGTTCTGTACCTGTTCCTGTTCCTGAATGACGCCAGTGAATGCATGAACTGATAAAAAAAGTGCTTTGGATAAATGCATAAATTAAAAAGGCCTGTCTGCCATTGGTCTGAAAATATTTAGTCTTGCAAAACTCGTTTTGTTGGGCTTGTCCCAATTGTGTTTACACTTTTTGGGGAAATCTACCTACAGATGTCTGTCTCTGTGCATATTAAGCTGGAAGAAAGAGTTTTAACATTGAAAAAAAAAATACCTTTTTCAGCTTTAAGGTCAGCTCTTGACATGACTGACAGCACAATATTAAGCCAGATTAAGTCTTTCTGGGAATGTTGATAATTAGTTTAATGCATCTACAGCAGAGTGACAGTTTGAGCTCTACTGATCCCAATAAAAATGTATTGAGCCTATAAAAATGAGTAGCCTATGACATGCACAGTTTTTTGTTTTTTTACAGGGCACAATTTGATGCTTTTTTTTTTTTTTTTTTTTTTTGGGACATTTAATAACGTCTTTTTAATATGTCTTTATAGTGATACCTTTCTTTATAAAGGTGCTGTAATTTTCCTATTTTGCTAACTTCCAGACTTGGCAACTGAATTAAACCCACCCATCCATACACCCTCATCAGAAAACCGGGATGTGCAAAATGCTTTACATGCTTTTCTGATTGCCTTGGTGTTTTTTTTTTCTATTTACAGACACTATAGGGCTGTCTCAGAGACAGGTGTGATTTCTCAGGACATCTATTTCACTGATGTCATTCAGGTAGTAAGGACATTTTATGTATGGTATTAAAAAAAAGCTTACAGCACCTTTAAAAATATTATGCACTACTGCATTTCTCTACCGAGTCTGACGATCTTACAGCGAATAATCTGATGTTACATCCCTCTGCCATAACTGAGTAGTTTGAAAGAAATTTTCTCAAACTTTAATGCTGAAAAGGCTTCTTTTTTTTTTTTTTTTTTTTAAATGGAGCTCAGCACAATGAAGGACCACAAGTTAACTGAGTTTTTGGCCACAGTGATTAAAACAATGAAATATGGGCATAGATTCTATGATGTAAATTAGGATTGTATAGTTAATTGCATTAACGTTTCCCATCAGAAAAGGCCTCTAGCAAGAATGAGACTTTATTCCCTGACCACCTTTTTTAAATATTTCTCTTTTCATAAGATCAGCAAAGAGGGCTTCATTTGAAATACCACATGTAATTAAAAATGCTCTGTCTTTTAGAACCGTCCATTTATTTGCCTTTGAAGTTCTCAGTGGTTTAGCATTTGCATATATTGTTGATGGTCTAGTCTTTTACACCCCGGGGAGAGCTCTTAGATCATCAAATGCCAACATTTTAAATACTCCCAGCGGGAAACATTTAAATTCCAATGCGTTTAAAATATATAAAGAGAGCTCTGCTTTCAGAATCAATCCCCTTCATTGAATTGGTTTGACTGTTTATTGTGATTTATTTATTTGTCAGGATAGACAAATATGAATCACTCTGCCATATAATTTCTGTTCCATAAGTCCATTGTTTGTGTAGACTGTTTTATGTTAGCTGTATGCACTTTGACGTTTTATAACGGTAATTATCATTAGTTAACTATTATGCTGATTGAAATATAAATTATGATACCACAATTTTTAATGGCCACTAGTTCATAATAGAACAAAAATCGTTAATAAAACCATAAACTGTGGTTTCCATAAAGCTAAGTCATTACTTATATGTGCCTCTGGAGCTGCAGTGCCACACGAAAGGACAACTTCAATGATCTTCAGTTTTTACATACTCTTCAATTGAAGTTTTGCTGAAAATATGACATCAGTTTTCCAACCATTACTGAAGTATGGGATCAGGGCCGTAGCTAGAGGATTCGGGGCCCCCTGAAAAAATATTGATGTGGGCCCCCACCACCCTCCACCAATATCATATACTGTACAATAGATGAACATGGAGGCCCACATAACAGAAGATGGTGATGTTGTTGTAAAACCTTTATTTTAAAAGTTAAATGTTTATATAAAAATTACAACTAATAAAAAAGCAAGAAATTGTTAAATAATAATAAAACCAATTTTTAAAAAGTAATACATTTTTTCCCCCATCAGTCTGTTATAATTCATAAATCAAAAAGTAAACATTTAAAAAATTGACAAGAATGCAGTCTAATTCAAAAAATAAAAGCATTCATTGTCTTATTTTTTAATAAAGATAATATGGAACTGGTAATATTATTAAATAAAGCGAATACATTTATTCATCCAAGTGCAGTGTGTTTTATTCGTGTTTTCTCGATGTTTTAAATATCATCAGCCGGCAGGTCAGATGCATAATGCAATGCGTCGTGACTCGTGTCATTTTTTTAAAACTCTAGTTACAATACTGTAAAAAGACAGGAATTTAGACCACGGCACGTAATCATTCGGTCGATTGCGGCGCGCACCGATAATAAAAAATGACTGTACACGGCAGACTGTAGACGGAAGTTTTCTAATTCCCAGCGAAATAACAATATATAACCGGTCTTTAAGAACGTCTTGATCGACTGGGATACAACCACTCTCCTTGCCTCCCTCTCCGTCTTTTCCTGGCATTTCTGGTTCCCTGATTTGTTTTCTTTTCCCCGACATTTTTCAGTCAGTTAGTCTCCTGCTCTTCCACCAATTTCATCGTTAACTTCAGGCTGCCGCCTCAACTCTGATTGGTTCTGTTCACGAGCTGGGGCGGGACTTACAATTTTATTGGGTCCATCTGATGTTTGTCACTGACTCTGACTGAATAATTAATACATACTTTAGGTCGGACTAAACCATTTTTATGGAGGTAAGAGAAGCAGATATTTGGAAAAATATTTACCCAAATTGCACGTTTTGTGGTTTTCATTTAAATCTCAGGCATACAACTAATATAAATATTAGAATTATTCATACTACAGGGGCCTAAATAGTATAACTGCTGGATTTTGTGGGGCCCCCTGGGCAGCGGGGGCCCCTATAATTGTCACCACCTTTCACCCCACTAGCGACGGCCCTGTATGGGATAACAGTTTATTCCTTGTGCACACAAACACACTCAGTTTTGACAACACTGACCTTCATCTCCCCAGGGCAATGTACAGACATTTATCTTTTATTCATTCTGCCATTTCTGAGGGCGGCAGCTTTTCTGCCATTGTGGCTTTTCAAAGAAGATGCCATTTTGAACTCTGTTGCTTAATGCATACAACCTTGACTCATATACACATTGTATACACATACAAAACTGTATTTTTAAATATATATATAATATATATGCATGCACAAATACAAAGATGCGGTCGTACTGGATGTAATGTCTGTCAATAAAACCACTCAGACATGCCAAAGCAGCTGCTGCTTTTCAGTCTTTTCTGTCATTTACACTGCATTTCTAGACCTTGTCTTCTTTGACATACAGACAGAGTAGTAAGTGTGAAATGACACCAGTATCCCCCTCCCACCCCCTGCAAGACATTGTACTACGCCAACTGACAAAATCATTGCTTTTGAAGCAGGCTTGACAAGTTGTTCCAATCGTTATTTTTGGCAGGCATAAGGATTGTTTCAAGTCCTGAACACTTTCATGTGTTCTCTCTGACATGATTACTCGAATAATCCTTCCCTGTTTCCCTGACACCGTGCAATGCTTTTGCTCACTAGCGTTGCTGAGTTAACTCTGATGTGTGTTTTTGTCATTCTGTGATATGCATTATGATTCATCTTTGTTTACATTAGTGGAAAGAAGCCTGTCGAAAGAAACTCTTATCTTATTGAGCTGAATTGTTCACAATTCGACAGCTTGCTGCACACATTGACTATTAGCATAATAATATGTGTAAATGTAGTACATTTTTGTTATTTAGTTAATGGCAATTGCTTTTTCAAGATTTAAAGATCCAGAGGTCACACATATACATGCACAAACATTGTACACATTGACTGAGAAACAAAACTTAAAATCCCTTTACACTTTTAAAAATAAAGGTTTCAAAAGAGTTTTTTGGCAGCGATGTCATGACATAGAAGAAGCATTTGGGTTCCCCAGAGAACCTTTCGGTGAACAGTTTTTAAAAGATCAATTTCTTTCAGAGTGTGAAGAGCATTTTGGTTACACTTTATTTTGATGTTCCCCTTTCATAAGAGTTAATTGACATGTATGTGCAACAATACTTATAGTCAACAGAATGTCTAGTATTTGTTGAGTTTTAGTTGACTTTTACGGTAGGGTTAGAAGAATGAGTTGACGTACTTGCAAAGTTACTTATAGTCAGTAGAATGTCAGTTATTAAGCAGACAGTCTACTAATACTCTAATGAGACTGAGTTAGTTGACATAGTTGAAAAGTTACTTAGTCAACAGAATGTTCAAAAGGGACCATTAAAATAAAGTGTTACCACTTTTCCACTACAAAGAAAGTTTTGTGCAATGGAAATGGTCCATGGATGTTAAAGGTTCTTCATAGAACCATAGAAGCCAATAACAAAGTGTATGGTAACAATGCAAAAGATTTGGACACATTAAGGAAGCGTTGCATCATTTGAAATTGCCAAGCATCAATCAACCCTGCATTTTCTTTAATTGATTTGAACAGAACGAGCCTGCTCAGGTTTTAAATGGCCCTCACTTAAACTGGTCTCTGTCTGCACATATTCATAATTTGCTGAATAATTGTCTGTTCATCTTTGAAATTATGTTGTAATAAGACTGATGCTCAATTTCCATACCATTGCAGAAAATGTGGCTTTGGTCTTTTCAAATAGACCTCTCATTATATGCTGAACATCGTAGATGGACCATTTCAGACTTCAGACTTCAGATTTCTAAATACAGGAGCTTGGCTTTTATGTGAAGCTACAGCAGGCAAAAAGGTGACTGAGCACAAGGGAATAGCCATTGGTTTCATAAAGAAATTAAAGTGGATTGTTATTCCATCTCAGTGGGGCTTTTAGCGAATGATTTCCAAGGATTAAGGCTGCAGACATTTTTCCAGCTTCTCTCGGATTACTGATTGATATATGGAAGAGAGGCAGGCCTTCACAATTAGATTTTGCTGTTTTGGTTGAATGGCGTGCAATATCCGTATTTTGTAGGAGTTTGAATTATCAATTTATACCGCATCTCTTCAGGTGTGTCATTAAGTCTTTAGAGGCTAATGTGTCAGTAATGAAGATGTATTGCCTCTTCTCGAACCTAGGATTACTTATTGTAGAAGCAAAATAAAAACCATTGATCACACATTAATCTGATTGGCAATAAATCCAAATGAAACGTATTGCAATTAGTTATAATTATTAAATAATTATTTTGTCTAAATATGCACTTTGTACTAATAATCTTGTTTTTTTTTGTGTGTGTTTTGTTCTTTGGAAAGTTTTTGGAAGAATTTACACCAGGGTCCAAAAGTCTGAGATCACTATTGGAAATGTGTCTTTTAGTCTTGTGTCTTTTAATTAAACATTGGTTTTATAAGCATAATAATATGAGTAAAAATTTTAACTGAAAAAAAATAAATATATATAATGACAAACATACATGAGCTTAAAAAGTTCGTGCAAAACCTGGAAATCATGTTCTCCAGCATGATTTGATAATTCAAAGAGCATCGTGTGCTGGAAACAACTGACTGTCTATACAAAGAAGTTCACATGATCAATGTCAGAAATTTAATTACTGACCTAGGACTAGTCGTAAATATTTTTATGTAATAACATTGTCAAAATCCTAAAACACTATATTATTTCCAGGTTTAAATTAAATTTTTAATTCCAAATTTTAGTCTCAGACTTTTGGTCGCCTTGTTGTCAGCGGGTTGCTACTTATTGTTTTCTTATGTTTGTGAAACAACACACTACCTGAATGTACATATTTTACACTCATATTTCTTAAGCAAACATCTCTGTGAGCATTTTCCCCGTGTGTGCCAAGGAGAAACAGAAGAAGTGGGAAGAAAATCACAATAACAGAAACCAAACTGCACATTATCCTTGTATGCGTTTAATCCAGCATCTGAGTTTCAACTTGGCTGCCATAATAATGTTTACACTGACTCAACATCTGTGATTCAACATATAAAAACCACAAACACATTCACAAAATATGGTCAGATCCATATACTCAGATTTTTAGCTAAGTGAACTATGAACTAAAGTGATTTGTTTTATTCACGAGTAATTTGTTTCTGTGAGAAATTAAAGACCTGCAAGATCTCCACATTTTGTGGGTAATATGATTAAAGCTTGAAGTTTCATTTACTGGGAGGATTCAGTGAGTCCAGTGAAGCGTAACATGTAATGGAGATGAAGCAGTAAATATGTAGTGAGTCATTGAAATAAAGTTAGTGGTCTTTTAAGGAGACAGGCCTTCAAGACCTTGCAGACACTTTAAAGGTGAACCAAGTCTAATTAAGATTTAATTGAAGTCTGAAGTAATATCTTCTAAAAGATCATTTACAGCCTAAAAAACTCTGCTTATCACATGCTCATTAGGGGTTGTAGACAAAGACAAGGTGCATTAATTAATGTTATGGTCTAAGATCAAGATCTATATCTGCTGGATTTTTGTAAGCACCATATGAGATATTTAAATGCAGAAGTAGAATGTGAAGAAATGCAGATTATTGACTAAAAATGTAGGCGACTTGTTACTGATTAAATAGATTGGAACATAAAACCTGGTCCTTATTGCTGCGTATTCTTGGCAAGATCCTTCATTTAGACAGGAAAGACTCTGATTGATGTAATGTGACCAACTACAGGTTTTGTCATTTCTGAAATTGATTATTTTACAATTTTAGTTTGAGTAAATTGCACTGATCATCTTTCAATGATTTGGCGCTGCTAACTTTGCAAACTTTCAAATCTGGTGAATAGTTCTTCCTAGTCATTGGTTTAGTTCTAAACAATTACTTTCTGAACACGACTTCCAGACTCCTGGAAATTGCGTAATTCCAGCCTGATAAGAGTTGGCCAGATTAGCTATGTTTCCATCCACCTTTTTTATGTGCATTTTGGGATATCACAAAAAAATGCAAGATGGAAACTCCAAGATGTGCATAAAAAGCTTGTGTCAACTGAATTGGAATTATCCGATAGGAAACCATGCTCATAAACTACAATGGAAACACATTCACCCAAAAAATTCCTCAATGCGCATCAAAAAAGACCTTGCGATGGGAAGGCATAACTGGACTATCCAGCGGACCGATCTCGTTGCACAGCATCTGAAATGCTGTTTTGGTCATTCTGAAATGCCTTAGTTAAAGTGGTTCGGTATATTTAGCTCCCAGAACTGTTTTACACGACTGCGTTCCCAAACAGCAGGCATCCGATGATAGCGTTTATTGTGTTTTATCTGCCTGCTCTGAGGAGTAATATATACAAATTATTATGATCACGCTTTAGATTAGGGTCCAATTCTCACTATTAACTAACTATTAACTATGAATTTTGGCTCAAACTTCAAATTGCGGCTTATTTTTAAGGTAGTTGTTAAGTTTCGGAATTGGGTAGGATTAAGGGAGGTAGAATATAGACCCTAAACTAAATTGTTACCATAATTATATACAGTGGTTTCTCCTACTTAATCAACTTCCATTTTTCTTAGTGAGATTTATCACCAGTTAATCAGGAAGTGATGATTTTGTTTATTTTCAACTCACTGGATGGAAACGGTTCTTTATTAGCAAAAAGTTACATTCGCAACTGTGGATGGAAACATTGGCATATTGCACATGAAAGTGGCAGGCGATTTCTCAATAGCTGTGGATGTAGGCTAGTTAAAACCATGCAATGGTATCAATACTTCACAATATTTATGTTTCATCACTTGTTTAATGCTGCCTATAATGACAACTCTCCTAGCATTTTCTTTTATGAGCTTTAACGTGCTCTGACATTTCAGATCCGCTCAGTTTCCACTGACATTCAGCAAGACGCATCGTAATTTTTCAAAGGTCTTGAGCAAGAGAAAATAACAAAATAAAAATAAAAAATCCATAATTAAGCAAAAGCACTCTTCCTGAATTTGTGAGTTTCTCTGTTGCTCATCTGTTGTCGTGTGGAAAATTTATATTTTTTGGGGAGAAAAAGATGGAGACATTTGAGGAGCGCTTTACAGTCCAAATCTTCCTTCTCATGTCTGCTTTCTCATAGAAGGAGAGCCAACAAATCACTGCACATATGACAAAGCTGAACGCAACTTCTCCTTAAGGAGTTGGTTCTCTCCTGTTATGCTTTATTCCTTGTCTTTGTGTATTCCCTCACTTCTTCTCTTGTTGTTAGCCTGTGTTATTGAATAATAATGAAGCTGTATTCAGAATTCTGACTTGTGAAAGAAAACAAGCCTGTGGTAAAGCTTGGATCTTTTTGTATGGACTTCACAAAGACATGTTAAGCTATCTTTTCAAAAAGAACCAACCTGGTTTGCGCAAATGCTTTTCCTTGAATAATTCGGTTTGATGCAATAATAAGCCAAATATGACATTTTGATTCTGGGGCTGTCAAAACTGTCTTTATGTCCAGTAGACTGTCACTGTTCACACCAAGATGATAATTAAAAGCTAACTATAACAATAACTATATAAGTGTCCAGAACAACGCACAATATTGTTTTGTTTATTCTTCTGCGGTTCTGTCGTCTGCTGCTTTAAATGCTCGAGCTCTTTAAAGCAGGATGGATTCTGATTGGCTGTCATTTTTTTTAATCGTTCATCTAAAAAATAAAAACGTTCTGAAAGATATTCCAACAATATTGTTTCTATGTGCTGTTATCGTTAGTTGTGGCGTGGACTCTGCTTTTCTTTTATATTTAGAACGTTTTTTACAATGATATCTTTAACGTTATCATCATTTGTGTGAACAGGACTTTATGCAGCCTCCTAAAAAACTGAAAATTGATTCCAGTAGAGGTTGTTGTTAGCATGTTGCTAAGCTAACAGTAACCTATAGTAACACTAGTTTTTTTTTATGATTGTCATTATTCCCCATGCATACTTTAATTCAAAATGCAGACTCACAGCATTGTTTGTTATTATTCAAATAACACACTGTGCCAATGAATTATTCATTCTTGATACTGTTCTAACTATCTCTCTCACTCTGTGAATTAGAAAAACACTCTGTGGATTGGCGATTTATATATACAGTCACTTACATGAGTGAGGCCATAAAATAGTAATCATTTATCAAATTGACATCTGACAGAATCAGAAAACACTAACTGCTCATATAATCTCAGTGCTTATGAGGTCACAAACAAGCCTGTTTCTGAAGGTTTTTAGTGCACTATGATTTTATGGAGGTTAATACTCCAAACTGGTGGAGTTTAAGACTCTCTGGCTGTAAAAAGTCAACAGAGGTTGTCAATACTGGCTTGCACTGCTAAACTGTACTGCTCTGCCAGTATATGAGCACTCCATGTGTACATCTGATGGGGGGTGACAGACCATGAGAGCATGAAATACATGCAGTTTTGTTTTGCAAAGTCTCCCGAGAGCTTTGGGAAAGAGGCAGGGTTGAGGTCTTGCATGAAAATCAAATAGAAAGAGAAACATTGCAAGGCACCTCATGCTTTCTTTAGCTAACAGTGCAATAAATATATTTTCTGCATCCTTTTTATGCAGTCATGTGTTTTTTCCTTGTTGTAGCAATTTGAATATGGTATATGCGAAGCTTTCGAGACATGCTAAATCTGTTTATTTCAATTCTGGCCCTGGTCTGTGGCTTTAGGGACCATTTTCTGTTTCTCCTCAGGGGTTAGAGTAGCTCTCATTTTTAAGGCTTGATTGCCGTAAAGTGTTGCTCG